>NC_092375.1:106578674-106922817 GCF_030028105.1 Mobula birostris | reverse complement strand
CCCCAAGCCTGTCTCCAAGCTTCAAGCCTCAAGATCCCAAGCCTATCTCCAAGCCTCAAGACTCAAGACCCCAAGCCTGTCTCCAAGCCTCAAGCCTCTAGACCCCAAGCCTGTCTCCAAGCCTCTTGCCTCGAGACCCCAAGCCTCTAGCCTCAAGACCCCAAGCCTGTCTCCAAGCCTCTAGCCTCTAGACCCCAAGCCTGTCTCCAAGCTTCAAGCCTCAAGACCCCAAGACTGTCTCCAAGCTCCAGCCTCAAGACCCTAAGCCTCAAGACTCAAGACCCCAAGCCTGTCTACAAGCCTCAATCCCCAAGACCCCATGCATGTCTCCAAGCCTCAAGCCCCAAGACCCCAAGTCTGTCTCCAAGCCTCAAGACGCAAGACCCCAAGGCGGTCTCCAAACCACAAGTCCCAAGACCCCAAGCCTTTCTCCAGGCCTCAAGCCTCAAGACGCCAAGCCTCTTTCCAAGCCTCAAGCCCCATGACCCCAAGACTGTCTCCAAGCCTCAAGCCTCAAGACCCCAAGACTGTCTCCAAGCTCCAGCCTCAAGACCCTAAGCCTCAAGACTCAAGACCCCAAGCCTGTCTACAAGCCTCAAGCCCCAAGACCCCATGCATGTCTCCAAGCCTCAAGCCCCAAGACCCCAAGTCTGTCTCCAAGCCTCAAGACTCAAGACCCCAAGCCTGTCTACAAGCCTCAAGCCCCATGACCCCAAGACTGTCTCCAAGCCTCAAGCCTCAAGACACCAAGCCTGTCTCCAAGCCTTTAGCCTCGAGATCCCAAGCCTGTCTCCAACTCTCTTGCCTCGAGACACCAAGCCTCTAGCCTCAAGACCCCAAGCCTGTCTCTAAGCTTCAAGCCTCAAGACCTCAAGACTGTCTCCAAGCTCCAGCCTCAAGACCTCAAGCCGGTCTCCAAGCTCCAGCCTCAAGACCCAATGCCTGTCTCCAAGCCTCAAGACTCAAGACCCCAAGCCTGTCTCCAAGCCTCAAGACTCAAGACCCCAAGCCTGTTTCCAAGCCTCAAGCCCCAAGACCCCAACCCTGTCTCCAAGCCTCTAGGCTCAAGACCCCAAGCCTGTCTACAAGCCTCAAGCCCCAAGACCCCATGCATGTCTCCAAGCCTCAAGCCCCAAGACCCCAAGTCTGTCTCCAAGCCTCAAGACTCAAGACCCCAAGCCTGTCTACAAGCCTCAAGCCCCATGACCCCAAGACTGTCTCCAAGCCTCAAGCCTCAAGACACCAAGCCTGTCTCCAAGCCTTTAGCCTCGAGATCCCAAGCCTGTCTCCAACTCTCTTGCCTCGAGACACCAAGCCTCTAGCCTCAAGACCCCAAGCCTGTCTCTAAGCTTCAAGCCTCAAGACCTCAAGACTGTCTCCAAGCTCCAGCCTCAAGACCTCAAGCCGGTCTCCAAGCTCCAGCCTCAAGACCCAATGCCTGTCTCCAAGCCTCAAGACTCAAGACCCCAAGCCTGTCTCCAAGCCTCAAGACTCAAGACCCCAAGCCTGTTTCCAAGCCTCAAGCCCCAAGACCCCAACCCTGTCTCCAAGCCTCTAGGCTCAAGACCCCAAGACTGTGTCCAAGCTTCTTGCCTCGAGACCTCAAGCTTCTAGCCTCAACACCCCAAGCCTGTCTCCAAGCTTCAAGCCTCAAGACCCCAAGCTTTAAGCCTCAAGACCCCAAGCCTGTCACCAAGTTCCAGCCTCAAGACCACAAGCCTGTCTCCAAGCCGCTTGCCTCGAGACCCCAAGCTTCTAGCCTCAAAACCCCAAGCCTGTCTCCAAGCCTCTAGCCTCAAGACCCCAAGCCTGTCTCCAAGCCTCATGCTCCAAGACCCCAAGCCTCTAGCCTCAAGATCCCAAGACTGTCTCCAAGCCTCTTGCCTCGAGACCCCAAGCTTATAGCCTCAAGACCCCAAGCCTGTCTCCAAGCCTCAAGCCCCAAGACCCTAAGCCTGTCTCCAAGCCTCCAGCCTCAAGATCCCAAGCCTGTTTCCAAGCCTCAAGCCCCATGACCCCAAGACTGTCTCCAAGCCTCAAGCCTCAAGACACCAAGCCTGTCTCCAAGCCTTTAGCCTCGAGATCCCAAGCCTGTCTCCAAGCCTCAGGCCTCAAGACCCCAAACCTGTCTCCAAGCTCCAGCCTCAATACCCCAAGTCTGTCTCCAAGCCTCAAGCCTCAGGACCCCAATCCTGTCTCCAAGCTCCAGCCTCAATACCCCAAGTCTGTCTCCAAGCCTCAAGCCTCGAAACCCCAAGCCTCTAGCCTCAAGACCCCAAGCCTGTCTCCAAGCCTCAAGCCCCAAGACCCCAAGCCTGTCTCCAAGCTCCAGCCTCAAGTCCCGAAGCCTGTCTCCAAGTTTCAAGCCTCAAGACCCCAAGCCTGTCTCCAAGCCTCAGGCC
Source organism: Mobula birostris (assembly GCF_030028105.1). NCBI lineage: Eukaryota > Metazoa > Chordata > Chondrichthyes > Myliobatiformes > Myliobatidae > Mobula > Mobula birostris. The sequence continues at coordinate 106,920,415 of NC_092375.1, read as the reverse complement.
TCAAGACCCCAAGCCTGTCTCCAAGCTCCAGCCTCAATACCCCAAGTCTGTCTCCAAGCCTCAAGCCTCAGGACCCCAAGCCTGTCTCCAAGCTCCAGCCTCAATACCCCAAGTCTGTCTCCAAGCCTCAAGCCTCGAGACCCCAAGCCTCTAGCCTCAAGACCCCAAGCTTGTCTCCAAGCTTCAAGCCTCAAGACCCCAAGCCTGTCTCCAAGCTCCAGCCTCAATACCCCAACCTGTCTCCAAGCCTCTAGCCTCAAGACCCTAAGCCTGTCTCCAAGCCTCATTCCCCAAGACCCCAAGCCTGTGTTCAAGCCTCTAGTCTCAAGACCCAAGCCTGTCTCCAAGCCTCAAGACCCAAGACTCCAAGCCTGTCTCCAAGCCTCTAGCCTCAAGATCCCAAGCCTCTCTCCAAGCCTCTTGCCTCAGGACCCCAAACCTTTCTCCAAGTTTCAAGCCTCAAGACCCCAAAACTGTCTCAAAACTCAAGTCTCAAGAACCCAAGCCTGTCTACAAGCCTCAAGACTCACGACCCCAAGCCTGTCTCCAAGCCTCAAGCCCCAAGACCCCAACCCCGTCTCCAAGCCTCTAGCCTCAAGACCCCAAGCCTGTCTCCAAGCCTCAAGACTCAAGACCCCAAGCCTGTCTTCAAGCTTCAAGCCTCAAGACCCCAAGACTGTCTCCAAGCTCCAGCCTCAAGACCCGAAGCCTGTCTCCAAGCTTCAAGCCTCAAGACCCCAAGCCTGTCTCCAAGCTTCAAGCCCCAAGACCCCAAGCCTGTCTCCAAGCCTTCAGCGTCAAGACCCCAAGCGTGTCTCCAAGCTCCAGCCTCAAGACCCCAAGCCTGTCTCCAAGCCGCTTGCCTCGAGACCTCAAGCCTCTAGCCTCAAGACTCCAAGCCTGTCTCCAAGCTTCAAGCCTCAAGACCCCAAAACTGTCTCCAAGTCTCAAGCCCCAAGACCCCAAGCGTGTCTCCAAGCTTCAAGCCTCAAGACCCCAAGACTGTCTCCAAGCTCCAGCCTCAAGACCCCAAGCCTGTCTCCAAGCCTCAAGCCCCAAGACCCCAAGCCTGTCTCCAAGCTTCAAGCCTCAAGACCCCAAGACTGTCTCCAAGCTCCAGCCTCAAGACCCCAAGCCTGTCTCCAAGCCTCAAGACTCAAGTCCCCAAGCCTGTCTCCAAGCCTCTTGCCTCGAGACCCCAAGCCTCTAGCCTCAAGACCCCAAGCCTGTTTCCAAGCTTCAAGCCTCAAGACCCCAAGACTGTCTCCAAGCTCCAGCCTCAAGACCCCAAGCCTGTCTTCAAGCCTCAAGCCCCAAGACCCCAAGCCTGTCTCCAAGCCTCTAGCCTCAAGACCCCAAGCCTGTCTCCAAGCCTCTTGCCTCGAGACCTCAAGCCTCTAGCCTCTAGACCCCAAGCCTGTCTCCAAGCCTCAGGCCTCAAGACCCCAAGCCTGTCTCCAAGCTCCAGCCTCAATACCCCAAGTCTGTCTCCAAGCCTCAAGCCTCAAGACCCCAAGCCTGTCTCCAAGCTCCAGCCTTAATACCCCAAGTCTGTCTCCAAGCCTCAAGCCTCGAGACCCCAAGCTTGTCTCCAAGCCTCTTGCTCGAGACCTGAAGCCTCTAGCCTCAAGACCCCAAGCCTGTCTCCAAGCCTCTAGCCTCAAGACCCCAAGCCTGTCTCCAAGTTTCAAGCCTCAAGACCCCAAGCCTGTCTCCAATCTCCCGCCTCAATGCCCTAAGCCTGTCTGCTAGCCTCTAGCCTCAAGACCCCAAGCCTGTCTCCAAGCTCCAGCCTCAATACCCCAACCTGTCTCCAAGCTTCAAGCCTCAAGACCCCAAGCCTGTCTCCAAGCTCCAGCCTCAATACCCCAACCTGTCTCCAAGCCTCAAGCCTCAAGACCCCAAGCCTGTCTCCAAGCCTCTAGCCTCAAGACCCCAAGCCTGTCTCCAAGCCTCATGCCCCACGACCCCAAGCCTCTAGTCTCAAGACCCCAAGCCTGTCTCCAAGCCTCAAGCCCCAAGACTCCAAGCCTGTCTCCAAGCCTCTAGCCTCAAGATCCCAAGCCTCTCTCCAAGCCTCGTGCCTCAGGACCCCAAGCCTTTCTCCAAGTTTCAAGCCTCAAGACCACAAAACAGTCTCCAAACTCAAGTCTCAAGAACCCAAGCCTGTCTACAAGCCTCAAGACTCACGACCCCAAGCCTGTCTCCAAGCCTCAAGCCCCAAGACCCCAAGACTGTCTCCAAGCCTCTAGCCTCAAGACCCCTAGCCTGTCTCCAAGCCTCTTGACTCGAGACTCCAAGCTTCTAGCCTCAAGACCCCAAGCCTGTCTCCAAGCTTCAAGCCTGTATCCAAGCCGCTTGCCTCGAGACCCCTAGCCTCTAACCTCAAGATCCCAAGCATGTCTCCAAGCCTTTAGCCTCAAGTTCCCAAGCCTGTCTCCAACTCTCTTGCCTCGAGACCCCAAGCCTCCAGCCTCAAGATCCCAAGCCTGTCTCCAACTCTCTTGCCTCGAGACCCCAAGCCTCTAGCCTCAAGACCCCAAGCCTGTATCCAAGCTCCAGCCTCAAGACACAAAGCCTGTCTGCAAGCCTCAAGACTCAAGACCCCAAGCCTGTCTCCAAGCCTCAAGACTCAAGACCCCAAGCCTGTTTCCAAGCCTCAAACCCCAAGACCCCAAGCCTGTCTCCAAACCTCCAGGCTCAAGACCCCAAGACTGTCTCCAAGCCTCTTGCCTCGAGACCTCAAGCTTCTAGCCTCAAGACCCCAAACCTGTCTCCAAGCTTCAAGCCTCAAGACCCCAAGCCTTAAGCCTCAAGACCCTGAGCCTGTCACCAAGCTCCAGCCTCAAGACCCCAAGCCTGTCTCCAAGCCGCTTGCCTCGAGACCCCAAGCATCTAGCCTCAAGACCCCAAGCCTGTCTCCAAGCCTCAAGCCCCAAGACCCCAAGCCTGTCTCCAAGCCTCTAGCCTCAAGACCCCAAGCCTTTCTGCAAGCCTCTTGCCTTGAGACCCCAAGCTTCTAGCCTCAAGACCCCAAGCCTGTCTTCAAGCCTCAAGACCCCAAGCCTGTCTCCAAGCCGCTTGCCTCGAGACCACAAGCCTCTAACCTCAAGACCCCAAGCCTGTCTCCAAGCTTCAAGCCTCAAGATCCCAAGCCTATCTCCAAGCCTCAAGACTCAAGACCCCAAGCCTGTCTCCAAGCCTCAAGCCTCTAGACCCCAAGCCTGTCTCCAAGCCTCTTGCCTCGAGACCCCAAGCCTCTAGCCTCAAGACCCCAAGCCTGTCTCCAAGCCTCTAGCCTCTAGACCCCAAGCCTGTCTCCAAGCTTCAAGCCTCAAGACCCCAAGACTGTCTCCAAGCTCCAGCCTCAAGACCCTAAGCCTCAAGACTCAAGACCCCAAGCCTGTCTACAAGCCTCAATCCCCAAGACCCCATGCATGTCTCCAAGCCTCAAGCCCCAAGACCCCAAGTCTGTCTCCAAGCCTCAAGACGCAAGACCCCAAGGCGGTCTCCAAACCACAAGTCCCAAGACCCCAAGCCTTTCTCCAGGCCTCAAGCCTCAAGACGCCAAGCCTCTTTCCAAGCCTCAAGCCCCATGACCCCAAGACTGTCTCCAAGCCTCAAGCCTCAAGACCCCAAGACTGTCTCCAAGCTCCAGCCTCAAGACCCTAAGCCTCAAGACTCAAGACCCCAAGCCTGTCTCCAAGCCTCAAACCCCAAGACCCCAAGCCTGTCTCCAAGCTTCAAGCCTCAAGACCACAAGAATGTCTCCAAGCTCCAGCCTCAAGACCCCAAGCCTGTCTCCAAGCCTCAAGACTCAGGTCCCCAAGCCTGTCTCCAAGCCTCAAACCCCAGGACCCCAAACCTGTCTCCAAGCCTCTTGCCACGAGACCCCAAGCCTCTAGCCTCAAGACCCCAAGCCTGTTTCCAAGCTTCAAGCCTCAAGACCCCAAGACTGTCTCCAAGCTCCAGCCTCAAGACCCCAAGCCTGTCTTCAAGCCTCAAGCCCCAAGACCCCAAGCCTGTCTCCAAGCCTCTAGCCTCAAGACCCCAAGCCTGTCTCCAAGCCTCTTGCCTCGAGACCTCAAGCCTCTAGCCTCTAGACCCCAAGCCTGTCTCCAAGCCTCAGGCCTCAAGATCCCAAGCCTGTCTCCAAGCTCCAGCCTCAATACCCCAAGTCTGTCTCCAAGCCTCAAGCCTCGAGACCCCAAGCCTCTAGCCTCAAGACCCCAAGCTTGTCTCCAAGCCTCTTGCTCGAGACCCCAAGCCTCTAGCCTCAAGACCCCAAGCCTGTCTCCAAGCTTCAAGACTCAAGACCCCAAGCCTGTCTCCAAGCTCCAGCCTCAATACCCCAACCTGTCTCAAAGCCTCAAGCCTCAAGACCCCAAGCCTGTCTCCAACCCTCTAGCCTCAAGACCCCAAGCCTGTCTCCAAGCCTCTTGCCTCGAGACCAAAGCCTCTAGCCTCAAGACCCCAAGCCTGTCTCCAACCCTCTAGCCTCAAGACCCCAAGCCTGTCTCCAAGCCTCAAGCACAAAGACTCCAAGCCTGTCTCCAAGCCTCTAGCCTCAAGACCCCAAGCCTTTCTCCAAGCATCTTGCCTTGAGACCCCAAGCTTCTAGCCTCAAGACCCCAAGCCTGTCTCCAAGCCTCAAGCCCCAAGACCCCAAGCCTGTCTCCAAGCTCCAGCGTCAAGACCCCAAGCCTGTCTTCAATCTTCAAGCCTCAAGACCCCAAGACTGTCTCCAAGCTCCAGCCTCAAGACCCGAAGCCTGTCTCCAAGCTTCAAGCCTCAAGACCCCAAGCCTGTCTCCAAGCCTCGAGACTCAAGACCCCAAGCCTATCTCCAAGCCTCAAGCCCCAAGACCCCAAGCCTGTCTCCAAGCCTCTAGCCTCAAGACCCCAAGCTTGTCTCCAAGCCGCTTGCCTCGAGACCACAAGCCTCCAGCCTCAAGACCCCAAGCCTGTCTCCAAGCCTCAAGTCCCAAGACCCCAAGCCTGTCTCCAAGCTTCAAGCTCCAAGACCCCACGACTGTCTCCAAGTCTCAAGACTCAAGTCCCCAAGCCTGTCTCCAAGTATCAAGCCTTAAGACCCCAAGACTATCTCCAAGCCTCAAGACTCAAGACCCCAAGCCTGTATCGAAGCCTCTTGCCTCGAGACTCCAAGCCGATAGCCTCAAGACCCCAAGACTGTCTCCAAGTCTCAAGACTCAAGTCCCCAAGCCTGTCTCCAAGTATCAAGCCTTAAGACCCCAAGACTATCTCCAAGCCTCAAGACTCAAGACCCCAAGCCTGTCTCCAAGCATCAAGCCTCTAGACCCCAAGCCTGTCGCCAAGCCTCTTGCCTCAAGACCCCAAACCTCTAGCCTCAAGACACCAAGCCTGTCTCCAAGCCTCTAGCCTCTTGACCACAAGCCTGTCTCCAAGCTTCAAGCCCCAAGACCCCAAGCCTGTCTCCAAGCCTCAAGCCTCCAGACCCCAAGCCTGTCTCCAAGCCTCTAGCCTCAAGACCCCTACCCTGTATCGAAGCCTCTTGCCTTGAGACTCCAAGCCGATAGCCTCAAGACCCCAAGTCTGTCTCCAATCTCCAGCGTCAAGACCCCAAGCCTGTCTCCAAGCTCCAGCCTCAAGACCCCAACCTGTCTTCAAGCCGCTTGCCTCGAGACCCCAAGCCTCTAGCCTCAAGACCCCAAGACTTACTCCAAGCCTGTCTCCAAGCTTCAAGCCTCAAGACCCCAAGACTGTCTCCAAGTCTCAAGACTCAAGTCCCCAAGCCTGTCTCCAAGTATCAAGCCTTAAGACCCCAAGACTATCTCCAAGCCTCAAGACTCAAGACCCCAAGCCTGTCTCCAAGCATCAAGCCTCTAGACCCCAAGCCTGTCTCCAAGCCTCTTGCCTCAAGACCCCAAGCCTCTAGCCTCAAGACCCCAAGCCTGTCTCCAAGCCTGTAGCCTCTTGACCACAAGCCTGTCTCCAAGCTTCAGGCCTCAAGACCCCAAGCCTGTCTCTAAGCCTCTAGCCTCTTGACCACAAGCCTGTCTCCAAGCTTCAGGCCTCAAGACTCCAAAACTGTCTCCAAGCTCCAGCCTCAGGACCCTAAGCCTCAAGACTCAAGACCCCAAGCCTGTCTACAAGCCTCAAGACCCAAGACCCCATGCCTGTCTCCAAGCCTCAAGCCCCAAGACCCCAAGTCTGTCTCCAAGCCTCAAGACTCAAGACCCCAAGATGGTCTCCAAATGTCAAGCCCCAAGACCCCAAACCTTTATCCAGACCTCAAGCCTCAAGATCCCAAGCCTGTTTCCAAGCCTCAAGCCCCATGACCACAAGACTGTCTCCAAGCCTCAAGCCTCAAGACACCAAGCCTGTCTCCAAGCCTTCAGCCTCAAGATCCCAAGCCTGTCTCCAACTCTCTTGCCTCGAGACCCCAAGCCTCTAGACTCAAGATCCCAAGACTGTCTCCAAGCCTCAAGCCCCATGACCCCAAGCCTCTAGCCTCAAGATCCCAAGACTGTCTCCAAGCCTCTTGCCTCGAGACCCCAATCTTATACCCTCAAGACCCCAAGCCTGTCTCCAAGCCTCAAGCCCCAAGACCTGATGCCTGTCTCCAAGCCTCAAGCCCCAAGACCCCAAGTCTGTCTCCAAGCCTCAAGAACAAGGACCCCAAGACGGTCTCCAAACCTCAAGTCCCAAGACCCCAAGCCTTTCTCCAGGCCTCAAGCCTCAAGATCCCAAGCCTGTTTCCAAGCCTCAAGCCCCATGACACCAAGACTGTCTCCAAGCCTCAAGCCTCAAGACACCAAGCCTGTCTCCAAGCCTTTAGCCTCAAGATCCCAAGCCTGTCTCCAACTCTCTTGTCTCAAGACCCCAAGCCTTAAGCCTCAAGACCCCAAGACTGTCACCAAGTTCCAGCCTCAAGACCCCAAGCCTGTCTCCAAGCCGCTTGCCTCGAGACCCCAAGCGTCTAGCCTCAAAACCCCAAGCCTGTCTCCAAGCCTCTAGCCTCAAGACCCCAAGCCTGTCTCCAAGCCTCAAGCCCCAAGACCCCAAGCCTCTAGCCTCAAGATCCCAAGACTGTCTCCAAGCCTCTTGACTCGAGACCCCAAGCTTATAGCCTCAAGACCCCAAGCCTGTCTCCAAGCCTCAAGCCCCAAGACCCCAAGCCTTACTCCAAGCCTCTTGTCTTGTGACCCCAAGCTTCTAGCCTCAAGACACCAAGCCTGTCTCCAAGCCTCAAGCCTCAAGACCCCAAGTCGGTCTCCAAGCCGCTTGCCTCGAGACCCCAAGCCTCTAGCCTCAAGACCCCAAGCCTGTCTCCAAGCCTCTAGCCTCAAGACCACAAGCCTGTCTCCAAGCCTCAAGCCCCAAGACCCCAAGCCTGTCTCCAAGCTCCAGCCTCAAGACCCCAAGCCTGTCTCCAAGCCTCAAGACTCAAGACCCCAAGCCTGTCTTCAAGCTTCAAGCCTCAAGACCCCAAGACTGTCTCCAAGCTCCAGCCTCAAGTCCCGAAGCCTGTCTCCATGTTTCAAGTCTCAAGACCCCAAGCCTGTCTCCAAGCCTCAAGCCCCAAGACCCCAAGCCTGTCTCCAAGCTTCAAGCCCCAAGACCCCAAGCCTGTTTCCAAGCCTTCAGCGTCAAGACCCCAAGCGTGTATCCACGCTCCAGCCTCAAGACCCCAAGCCTGTCTCCAAGCCGCTTGCCTCGAGACCCCAAGCCTCTAGCCTCAAGACCCCAAGCCTGTCTCCAAGCCTCTAGCCTCAAGACTCCAAGCCTGTCTCCAAGCTTCAACCCTCAAGATCCCAAAACTGTCTCAAGCCCCAAGACCCAATACGTGTCTCCAAGCTTCAGGCCTCAAGACCCCAAGACTGTCTCCAAGCTCCAGCCTCAAGACCCCAAGCCTGTCTCCAAGCCTCAAGCCCCAAGACCCCAAGCCTGTATCCAAGCTTCAAGCCTCAAGACCCCAAGACTGTCTCCAAGCTCCAGCCTCAAGACCCCAAGGCTGTCTCCAAGCCTCAAGACTCGTCCCCAAACGTGTCTCCAAGCTCCAGCCTCAATACCCCAAGTCTGTCTCCAAGCCGCTTGCCTCGAGACCCCAAGCCTCTAGCCTCAAGACCCCAAGCCTGTCACCAAGCCTCTAGCCTCAAGACTCCAAGCCTGTCTCCAAGCTTCAAGCCTCAAGATCCCAAAACTGTCTCCAAGTCTCAAGCCCCAAGACCGCAAGCGTGTCTCCAAGCTTCAAGCCTCAAGACCCCAAGACTGTCTCCAAGCTCCAGCCTCAAGACCCCAAGCCTGTCTCCAAGCCTCAAGCCCCAAGACCCCAAGCCTGTATCCAAGCTTCAAGCCTCAAGACCCCAAGACTGTCTCCAAGCTCCAGCCTCAAGACCCCAAGGCTGTCTCCAAGCCTCAAGACTCGTCCCCAAACGTGTCTCCAAGCTCCAGCCTCAATACCCCAAGTCTGTCTCCAAGCCGCTTGCCTCGAGACCCCAAGCCTCTAGCCTCAAGACCCCAAGCCTGTCACCAAGCCTCTAGCCTCAAGACTCCAAGCCTGTCTCCAAGCTTCAAGCCTCAAGATCCCAAAACTGTCTCCAAGTCTCAAGCCCCAAGACCGCAAGCGTGTCTCCAAGCTTCAAGCCTCAAGACCCCAAGACTGTCTCCAAGCTCCAGCCTCAAGACCCCAAGCCTGTCTCCAAGCCTCAAGCCCCAAGACCCCAAGCCAGTATCCAAGCTTCAAGCCTCAAGTCCCCAAGACTGTCTCCAACCTCCAGCCTCAAGACCCCAAGCCTGTCTCCAAGCTCCAGCCGCAAGACCCCAAGCCTGTCTCCAAGCCTCAAGCCCCAAGACCCCAAGCCTGTCTCCAAGCCTCTAGCCTCAAGACCCCAAGCCTGTCTCCAAGCCTCTTGCCTCGAGACCTCAAGCCTCTAGCCTCTAGACCCCAAGCCTGTCTCCAAGCCTCAGGCCTCAAGACCCCAAGCCTCTCTCCAAGCTCCAGCCTCAATACCCCAAGTCTGTCTCCAAGCCTCAAGCCTCAGGACCCCAAGCCTGTCTCCAAGCTCCAGCCTCAATACCCCAAGGCTGTCTACAAGCCTCAAGCCTCGAGACCCCAAGCCTCTAGCCTCAAGACCCCAAGCTTGTCTCCAAGCCTCTTGCTCGAGACCCCAAGCCTCCAGCCTCAAGACCCCAAGCCTGTCTCCAAGCTTCAAGCCTCAAAACCCCAAGCCTGTCTCCAAGCTCCAGCCTCAATACCCCAACCTGTCTCCAAGCTTCAAGCCTCAAGACCCCAAGCCTGTCTCCAAGCTCCAGCCTCAATACCCCAACCTGTCTCCAAGCCTCAAGCCTCAAGACCCCAAGCCTGTCTCCAAGCCTCTAGCCTCAAGACCCCAAGCCTGTCTCCAAGCCTCATGCCCCACGACCCCAAGCCTCTAGTCTCAAGACCCCAAGCCTGTCTCCAAGCCTCAAGCCCCAAGACTCCAAGCCTGTCTCCAAGCCTCTAGCCTCAAGATCCCAAGCCTCTCTCCAAGCCTCGTGCCTCAGGACCCCAAGCCTTTCTCCAAGTTTCAAGCCTCAAGACCCCAAAACAGTCTCCAAACTCAAGTCTCAAGAACCCAAGCCTGCCTACAAGCCTCAAGACTCACGACCCCAAGCCTGTCTCCAAGCCTCAAGCCCCAAGACCCCAAGACTGTCTCCAAGCCTCTAGCCTCAAGACCCCAAGCCTGTCTCCAAGCCTCTTGACTCGAGACTCCAAGCTTCTAGCCTCAAGACCCCAAGCCTGTCTCCAAGCTTCAACCCTGTATCCAAGCCGCTTGCCTCGAGACCCCTAGCCTCTAACCTCAAGATCCCAAGCATGTCTCCAAGCCTTTAGCCTCAAGTTCCCAAGCCTGTCTCCAACTCTCTTGCCTCGAGACCCCAAGCCTCTAGCCTCAAGATCCCAAGACTGTCTCCAACTCTCTTGCCTCGAGACCCCAAGCCTCTAGCCTCAAGACCCCAAGCCTGTATCCAAGCTCCAGCCTCAAGACACAAAGCCTGTCTGCAAGCCTCAAGACTCAAGACCCCAAGCCTGTCTCCAAGCCTCAAGACTCAAGACCCCAAGCCTGTTTCCAAGCCTCAAACCCCAAGACCCCAAGCCTGTCTCCAAGCCTCTAGGCTCAAGACCCCAAGACTGTCTCCAAGCCTCTTGCCTCGAGACCTCAAGCCTCTAGCCTCTAGACCCCAAGCCTGTCTCCAAGCCTCAGGCCTCAAGACCCCAAGCCTGTCTCCAAGCTCCAGCCTCAATACCCCAAGTCTGTCTCCAAGCCTCAAGCCTCAGGACCCCAAGCCTGTCTCCAAGCTCCAGCCTCAATACCCCAAGGCTGTCTACAAGCCTCAAGCCTCGAGACCCCAAGCCTCTAGCCTCAAGACCCCAAGCTTGTCTCCAAGCCTCTTGCTCGAGACCAGAAGCCTCTAGCCTCAAGACCCCAAGCCTGTCTCCAAGCTTCAAGCCTCAAAACCCCAAGCCTGTCTCCAAGCTCCAGCCTCAATACCCCAACCTGTCTCCAAGCTTCAAGCCTCAAGACCCCAAGCCTGTCTCCAAGCTCCAGCCTCAATACCCCAACCTGTCTCCAAGCCTCAAGCCTCAAGACCCCAAGCCTGTCTCCAAGCCTCTAGCCTCAAGACCCCAAGCCTGTCTCCAAGCCTCATGCCCCACGACCCCAAGCCTCTAGTCTCAAGACCCCAAGCCTGTCTCCAAGCCTCTAGCCTCAAGATCCCAAGCCTCTCTGCAAGCCTCGTGCCTCAGGACCCCAAGCCTTTCTCCAAGTTTCAAGCCTCAAGACCACAAAACAGTCTCCAAACTCAAGTCTCAAGAACCCAAGCCTGTCTGCAAGCCTCAAGACTCACGACCCCAAGCCTGTCTCCAAGCCTCAAGCCCCAAGACCCCAAGACTGTCTCCAAGCCTCTAGCCTCAAGACCCCTAGCCTGTCTCCAAGCCTCTTGACTCGAGACTCCAAGCTTCTAGCCTCAAGACCCCAAGCCTGTCTCCAAGCTTCAAGCCTGTATCCAAGCCGCTTGCCTCGAGACCCCTAGCCTCTAACCTCAAGATCCCAAGCATGTCTCCAAGCCTTTAGCCTCAAGTTCCCAAGCCTGTCTCCAACTCTCTTGCCTCGAGACCCCAAGCCTCCAGCCTCAAGATCCCAAGCCTGTCTCCAACTCTCTTGCCTCGAGACCCCAAGCCTCTAGCCTCAAGACCCCAAGCCTGTATCCAAGCTCCAGCCTCAAGACACAAAGCCTGTCTGCAAGCCTCAAGACTCAAGACCCCAAGCCTGTCTCCAAGCCTCAAGACTCAAGACCCCAAGCCTGTTTCCAAGCCTCAAACCCCAAGACCCCAAGCCTGTCTCCAAGCCTCCAGGCTCAAGACCCCAAGACTGTCTCCAAGCCTCTTGCCTCGAGACCTCAAGCTTCTAGCCTCAAGACCCCAAACCTGTCTCCAAGCTTCAAGCCTCAAGACCCCAAGCCTTAAGCCTCAAGACCCTGAGCCTGTCACCAAGCTCCAGCCTCAAGACCCCAAGCCTGTCTCCAAGCCGCTTGCCTCGAGACCCCAAGCATCTAGCCTCAAGACCCCAAGCCTGTCTCCAAGCCTCAAGCCCCAAGACCCCAAGCCTGTCTCCAAGCCTCTAGCCTCAAGACCCCAAGCCTTTCTGCAAGCCTCTTGCCTTGAGACCCCAAGCTTCTCGCCTCAAGACCCCAAGCCTGTCTTCAAGCCTCAAGACCCCAAGCCTGTCTCCAAGCCGCTTGCCTCGAGACCACAAGCCTCTAACTTCAAGACCCCAAGCCTGTCTCCAAGCTTCAAGCCTCAAGATCCCAAGCCTATCTCCAAGCCTCAAGACTCAAGACCCCAAGCCTGTCTCCAAGCCTCAAGCCTCTAGACCCCAAGCCTGTCTCCAAGCCTCTTGCCTCGAGACCCCAAGCCTCTAGCCTCAAGACCCCAAGCCTGTCTCCAAGCCTCTAGCCTCTAGACCCCAAGCCTGTCTCCAAGCTTCAAGCCTCAAGACCCCAAGACTGTCTCCAAGCTCCAGCCTCAAGACCCTAAGCCTCAAGACTCAAGACCCCAAGCCTGTCTACAAGCCTCAATCCCCAAGACCCCATGCATGTCTCCAAGCCTCAAGCCCCAAGACCCCAAGTCTGTCTCCAAGCCTCAAGACGCAAGACCCCAAGGCGGTCTCCAAACCTCAAGTCCCAAGACCCCAAGCCTTTCTCCAGGCCTCAAGCCTCAAGACACCAAGCCTCTTTCCAAGCCTCAAGCCCCATGACCCCAAGACTGTCTCCAAGCCTCAAGCCTCAAGACCCCAAGACTGTCTCCAAGCTCCAGCCTCAAGACCCTAAGCCTCAAGACTCAAGACCCCAAGCCTGTCTACAAGCCTCAAGCCCCAAGACCCCATGCATGTCTCCAAGCCTCAAGCCCCAAGACCCCAAGTCTGTCTCCAAGCCTCAAGACGCAAGACCCCAAGGCGGTCTCCAAACCTCAAGTCCCAAGACCCCAAGCCTTTCTCCAGGCCTCAAGCCTCAAGATCCCAAGCCTGTTTCCAAGCCTCAAGCCCCATGACCCCAAGACTGTCTCCAAGCCTCAAGCCTCACGACACCAAGCCTGTCTCCAAGCCTTTAGCCTCGAGATCCCAAGCCTGTCTCCAACTCTCTTGCCTCGAGACCCCAAGCCTCTAGCCTCAAGACCCCAAGCCTGTCTCTAAGCTTCAAGCCTCAAGACCTCAAGACTGTCTCCAAGCTCCAGCCTCAAGACCTCAAGCCGGTCTCCAAGCTCCAGCCTCAAGACCCAATGCCTGTCTCCAAGCCTCAAGACTCAAGACCCCAAGCCTGTCTCCAAGCCTCAAGACTCAAGACCCCAAGCCTGTTTCCAAGCCTCAAGCCCCAAGACCCCAACCCTGTCTCCAAGCCTCTAGGCTCAAGACCCCAAGACTGTGTCCAAGCTTCTTGCCTCGAGACCTCAAGCTTCTAGCCTCAACACCCCAAGCCTGTCTCCAAGCTTCAAGCCTCAAGACCCCAAGCTTTAAGCCTCAAGACCCCAAGCCTGTCACCAAGTTCCAGCCTCAAGACCCCAAGCCTGTCTCCAAGCCGCTTGCCTCGAGACCCCAAGCTTCTAGCCTCAAAACCCCAAGCCTGTCTCCAAGCCTCTAGCCTCAAGACCCCAAGCCTGTCTCCAAGCCTCATGCTCCAAGACCCCAAGCCTCTAGCCTCAAGATCCCAAGACTGTCTCCAAGCCTCTTGCCTCGAGACCCCAAGCTTATAGCCTCAAGACCCCAAGCCTGTCTCCAAGCCTCCAGCCTCAAGATCCCAAGCCTGCTTCCAAGCCTCAAGCCCCATGACCCCAAGACTGTCTCCAAGCCTCAGGCCTCAAGACCCCAAGCCTGTCTCCAAGCTCCAGCCTCAATACCCCAAGTCTGTCTCCAAGCCTCAAGCCTCAGGACCCCAAGCCTGTCTCCAAGCTCCAGCCTCAATACCCCAAGTCTGTCTCCAAGCCTCAAGCCTCGAAACCCCAAGCCTCTAGCCTCAAGACCCCAAGCCTGTCTCCAAGCCTCAAGCCCCAAGACCCCAAGCCTGTCTCCAAGCTCCAGCCTCAAGTCCCCAAGTCTGTCTCCAAGCCTCAAGCCTCGAAACCCCAAGCCTCTAGCCTCAAGACCCCAAGCCTGTCTCCAAGCCTCAAGCCCCAAGACCCCAAGCCTGTCTCCAAGCTCCAGCCTCAAGTCCCGAAGCCTGTCTCCAAGTTTCAAGCCTCAAGACCCCAAGCCTGTCTCCAAGCCTCAGGCCTCAAGACCCCAAGCCTGTCTCCAAGCTCCAGCCTCAATACCCCAAGTCTGTCTCCAAGCCTCAAGCCTCAGGACCCCAAGCCTGTCTCCAAGCTCCAGCCTCAATACCCCAAGTCTGTCTCCAAGCCTCAAGCCTCGAGACCCCAAGCCTCTAGCCTCAAGACCCCAAGCTTGTCTCCAAGCTTCAAGCCTCAAGACCCCAAGCCTGTCTCCAAGCTCCAGCCTCAATACCCCAACCTGTCTCCAAGCCTCTAGCCTCAAGACCCTAAGCCTGTCTCCAAGCCTCATTCCCCAAGACCCCAAGCCTGTGTTCAAGCCTCTAGTCTCAAGACCCCAAGCCTGTCTCCAAGCCTCAAGACCCAAGACTCCAAGCCTGTCTCCAAGCCTCTAGCCTCAAGATCCCAAGCCTCTCTCCAAGCCTCTTGCCTCAGGACCCCAAACCTTTCTCCAAGTTTCAAGCCTCAAGACCCCAAAACTGTCTCAAAACTCAAGTCTCAAGAACCCAAGCCTGTCTACAAGCCTCAAGACTCACGACCCCAAGCCTGTCTCCAAGCCTCAAGCCCCAAGACCCCAACCCCGTCTCCAAGCCTCTAGCCTCAAGACCCCAAGCCTGTCTCCAAGCCTCAAGACTCAAGACCCCAAGCCTGTCTTCAAGCTTCAAGCCTCAAGACCCCAAGACTGTCTCCAAGCTCCAGCCTCAAGACCCGAAGCCTGTCTCCAAGCTTCAAGCCTCAAGACCCCAAGCCTGTCTCCAAGCTTCAAGCCCCAAGACCCCAAGCCTGTCTCCAAGCCTTCAGCGTCAAGACCCCAAGCGTGTCTCCAAGCTCCAGCCTCAAGACCCCAAGCCTGTCTCCAAGCCGCTTGCCTCGAGACCTCAAGCCTCTAGCCTCAAGACCCCAAGCCTGTCTCCAAGCCTCTAGCCTCAAGACTCCAAGCCTGTCTCCAAGCTTCAAGCCTCAAGACCCCAAAACTGTCTCCAAGTCTCAAGCCCCAAGACCCCAAGCGTGTCTCCAAGCTTCAAGCCTCAAGACCCCAAGACTGTCTCCAAGCTCCAGCCTCAAGACCCCAAGCCTGTCTCCAAGCCTCAAGCCCCAAGACCCCAAGCCTGTCTCCAAGCTTCAAGCCTCAAGACCCCAAGACTGTCTCCAAGCTCCAGCCTCAAGACCCCAAGCCTGTCTCCAAGCCTCAAGACTCAAGTCCCCAAGCCTGTCTCCAAGCCTCTTGCCTCGAGACCCCAAGCCTCTAGCCTCAAGACCCCAAGCCTGTTTCCAAGCTTCAAGCCTCAAGACCCCAAGACTGTCTCCAAGCTCCAGCCTCAAGACCCCAAGCCTGTCTTCAAGCCTCAAGCCCCAAGACCCCAAGCCTGTCTCCAAGCCTCTAGCCTCAAGACCCCAAGCCTGTCTCCAAGCCTCTTGCCTCGAGACCTCAAGCCTCTAGCCTCTAGACCCCAAGCCTGTCTCCAAGCCTCAGGCCTCAAGACCCCAAGCCTGTCTCCAAGCTCCAGCCTCAATACCCCAAGTCTGTCTCCAAGCCTCAAGCCTCAAGACCCCAAGCCTGTCTCCAAGCTCCAGCCTTAATACCCCAAGTCTGTCTCCAAGCCTCAAGCCTCGAGACCCCAAGCTTGTCTCCAAGCCTCTTGCTCGAGACCTGAAGCCTCTAGCCTCAAGACCCCAAGCCTGTCTCCAAGCCTCTAGCCTCAAGACCCCAAGCCTGTCTCCAAGTTTCAAGCCTCAAGACCCCAAGCCTGTCTCCAATCTCCCGCCTCAATGCCCTAAGCCTGTCTGCTAGCCTCTAGCCTCAAGACCCCAAGCCTGTCTCCAAGCTCCAGCCTCAATACCCCAACCTGTCTCCAAGCTTCAAGCCTCAAGACCCCAAGCCTGTCTCCAAGCTCCAGCCTCAATACCCCAACCTGTCTCCAAGCCTCAAGCCTCAAGACCCCAAGCCTGTCTCCAAGCCTCTAGCCTCAAGACCCCAAGCCTGTCTCCAAGCCTCATGCCCCACGACCCCAAGCCTCTAGTCTCAAGACCCCAAGCCTGTCTCCAAGCCTCAAGCCCCAAGACTCCAAGCCTGTCTCCAAGCCTCTAGCCTCAAGATCCCAAGCCTCTCTCCAAGCCTCGTGCCTCAGGACCCCAAGCCTTTCTCCAAGTTTCAAGCCTCAAGACCACAAAACAGTCTCCAAACTCAAGTCTCAAGAACCCAAGCCTGTCTACAAGCCTCAAGACTCACGACCCCAAGCCTGTCTCCAAGCCTCAAGCCCCAAGACCCCAAGACTGTCTCCAAGCCTCTAGCCTCAAGACCCCTAGCCTGTCTCCAAGCCTCTTGACTCGAGACTCCAAGCTTCTAGCCTCAAGACCCCAAGCCTGTCTCCAAGCTTCAAGCCTGTATCCAAGCCGCTTGCCTCGAGACCCCTAGCCTCTAACCTCAAGATCCCAAGCATGTCTCCAAGCCTTTAGCCTCAAGTTCCCAAGCCTGTCTCCAACTCTCTTGCCTCGAGACCCCAAGCCTCCAGCCTCAAGATCCCAAGCCTGTCTCCAACTCTCTTGCCTCGAGACCCCAAGCCTCTAGCCTCAAGACCCCAAGCCTGTATCCAAGCTCCAGCCTCAAGACACAAAGCCTGTCTGCAAGCCTCAAGACTCAAGACCCCAAGCCTGTCTCCAAGCCTCAAGACTCAAGACCCCAAGCCTGTTTCCAAGCCTCAAACCCCAAGACCCCAAGCCTGTCTCCAAACCTCCAGGCTCAAGACCCCAAGACTGTCTCCAAGCCTCTTGCCTCGAGACCTCAAGCTTCTAGCCTCAAGACCCCAAACCTGTCTCCAAGCTTCAAGCCTCAAGACCCCAAGCCTTAAGCCTCAAGACCCTGAGCCTGTCACCAAGCTCCAGCCTCAAGACCCCAAGCCTGTCTCCAAGCCGCTTGCCTCGAGACCCCAAGCATCTAGCCTCAAGACCCCAAGCCTGTCTCCAAGCCTCAAGCCCCAAGACCCCAAGCCTGTCTCCAAGCCTCTAGCCTCAAGACCCCAAGCCTTTCTGCAAGCCTCTTGCCTTGAGACCCCAAGCTTCTAGCCTCAAGACCCCAAGCCTGTCTTCAAGCCTCAAGACCCCAAGCCTGTCTCCAAGCCGCTTGCCTCGAGACCACAAGCCTCTAACCTCAAGACCCCAAGCCTGTCTCCAAGCTTCAAGCCTCAAGATCCCAAGCCTATCTCCAAGCCTCAAGACTCAAGACCCCAAGCCTGTCTCCAAGCCTCAAGCCTCTAGACCCCAAGCCTGTCTCCAAGCCTCTTGCCTCGAGACCCCAAGCCTCTAGCCTCAAGACCCCAAGCCTGTCTCCAAGCCTCTAGCCTCTAGACCCCAAGCCTGTCTCCAAGCTTCAAGCCTCAAGACCCCAAGACTGTCTCCAAGCTCCAGCCTCAAGACCCTAAGCCTCAAGACTCAAGACCCCAAGCCTGTCTACAAGCCTCAATCCCCAAGACCCCATGCATGTCTCCAAGCCTCAAGCCCCAAGACCCCAAGTCTGTCTCCAAGCCTCAAGACGCAAGACCCCAAGGCGGTCTCCAAACCACAAGTCCCAAGACCCCAAGCCTTTCTCCAGGCCTCAAGCCTCAAGACGCCAAGCCTCTTTCCAAGCCTCAAGCCCCATGACCCCAAGACTGTCTCCAAGCCTCAAGCCTCAAGACCCCAAGACTGTCTCCAAGCTCCAGCCTCAAGACCCTAAGCCTCAAGACTCAAGACCCCAAGCCTGTCTACAAGCCTCAAGCCCCAAGACCCCATGCATGTCTCCAAGCCTCAAGCCCCAAGACCCCAAGTCTGTCTCCAAGCCTCAAGACTCAAGACCCCAAGCCTGTCTACAAGCCTCAAGCCCCATGACCCCAAGACTGTCTCCAAGCCTCAAGCCTCAAGACACCAAGCCTGTCTCCAAGCCTTTAGCCTCGAGATCCCAAGCCTGTCTCCAACTCTCTTGCCTCGAGACACCAAGCCTCTAGCCTCAAGACCCCAAGCCTGTCTCTAAGCTTCAAGCCTCAAGACCTCAAGACTGTCTCCAAGCTCCAGCCTCAAGACCTCAAGCCGGTCTCCAAGCTCCAGCCTCAAGACCCAATGCCTGTCTCCAAGCCTCAAGACTCAAGACCCCAAGCCTGTCTCCAAGCCTCAAGACTCAAGACCCCAAGCCTGTTTCCAAGCCTCAAGCCCCAAGACCCCAACCCTGTCTCCAAGCCTCTAGGCTCAAGACCCCAAGCCTGTCTACAAGCCTCAAGCCCCAAGACCCCATGCATGTCTCCAAGCCTCAAGCCCCAAGACCCCAAGTCTGTCTCCAAGCCTCAAGACTCAAGACCCCAAGCCTGTCTACAAGCCTCAAGCCCCATGACCCCAAGACTGTCTCCAAGCCTCAAGCCTCAAGACACCAAGCCTGTCTCCAAGCCTTTAGCCTCGAGATCCCAAGCCTGTCTCCAACTCTCTTGCCTCGAGACACCAAGCCTCTAGCCTCAAGACCCCAAGCCTGTCTCTAAGCTTCAAGCCTCAAGACCTCAAGACTGTCTCCAAGCTCCAGCCTCAAGACCTCAAGCCGGTCTCCAAGCTCCAGCCTCAAGACCCAATGCCTGTCTCCAAGCCTCAAGACTCAAGACCCCAAGCCTGTCTCCAAGCCTCAAGACTCAAGACCCCAAGCCTGTTTCCAAGCCTCAAGCCCCAAGACCCCAACCCTGTCTCCAAGCCTCTAGGCTCAAGACCCCAAGACTGTGTCCAAGCTTCTTGCCTCGAGACCTCAAGCTTCTAGCCTCAACACCCCAAGCCTGTCTCCAAGCTTCAAGCCTCAAGACCCCAAGCTTTAAGCCTCAAGACCCCAAGCCTGTCACCAAGTTCCAGCCTCAAGACCACAAGCCTGTCTCCAAGCCGCTTGCCTCGAGACCCCAAGCTTCTAGCCTCAAAACCCCAAGCCTGTCTCCAAGCCTCTAGCCTCAAGACCCCAAGCCTGTCTCCAAGCCTCATGCTCCAAGACCCCAAGCCTCTAGCCTCAAGATCCCAAGACTGTCTCCAAGCCTCTTGCCTCGAGACCCCAAGCTTATAGCCTCAAGACCCCAAGCCTGTCTCCAAGCCTCAAGCCCCAAGACCCTAAGCCTGTCTCCAAGCCTCCAGCCTCAAGATCCCAAGCCTGTTTCCAAGCCTCAAGCCCCATGACCCCAAGACTGTCTCCAAGCCTCAAGCCTCAAGACACCAAGCCTGTCTCCAAGCCTTTAGCCTCGAGATCCCAAGCCTGTCTCCAAGCCTCAGGCCTCAAGACCCCAAACCTGTCTCCAAGCTCCAGCCTCAATACCCCAAGTCTGTCTCCAAGCCTCAAGCCTCAGGACCCCAATCCTGTCTCCAAGCTCCAGCCTCAATACCCCAAGTCTGTCTCCAAGCCTCAAGCCTCGAAACCCCAAGCCTCTAGCCTCAAGACCCCAAGCCTGTCTCCAAGCCTCAAGCCCCAAGACCCCAAGCCTGTCTCCAAGCTCCAGCCTCAAGTCCCGAAGCCTGTCTCCAAGTTTCAAGCCTCAAGACCCCAAGCCTGTCTCCAAGCCTCAGGCCTCAAGACCCCAAGCCTGTCTCCAAGCTCCAGCCTCAATACCCCAAGTCTGTCTCCAAGCCTCAAGCCTCAGGACCCCAAGCCTGTCTCCAAGCTCCAGCCTCAATACCCCAAGTCTGTCTCCAAGCCTCAAGCCTCGAGACCCCAAGCCTCTAGCCTCAAGACCCCAAGCTTGTCTCCAAGCTTCAAGCCTCAAGACCCCAAGCCTGTCTCCAAGCTCCAGCCTCAATACCCCAACCTGTCTCCAAGCCTCTAGCCTCAAGACCCTAAGCCTGTCTCCAAGCCTCATTCCCCAAGACCCCAAGCCTGTGTTCAAGCCTCTAGTCTCAAGACCCCAAGCCTGTCTCCAAGCCTCAAGACCCAAGACTCCAAGCCTGTCTCCAAGCCTCTAGCCTCAAGATCCCAAGCCTCTCTCCAAGCCTCTTGCCTCAGGACCCCAAACCTTTCTCCAAGTTTCAAGCCTCAAGACCCCAAAACTGTCTCAAAACTCAAGTCTCAAGAACCCAAGCCTGTCTACAAGCCTCAAGACTCACGACCCCAAGCCTGTCTCCAAGCCTCAAGCCCCAAGACCCCAACCCCGTCTCCAAGCCTCTAGCCTCAAGACCCCAAGCCTGTCTCCAAGCCTCAAGACTCAAGACCCCAAGCCTGTCTTCAAGCTTCAAGCCTCAAGACCCCAAGACTGTCTCCAAGCTCCAGCCTCAAGACCCGAAGCCTGTCTCCAAGCTTCAAGCCTCAAGACCCCAAGCCTGTCTCCAAGCTTCAAGCCCCAAGACCCCAAGCCTGTCTCCAAGCCTTCAGCGTCAAGACCCCAAGCGTGTCTCCAAGCTCCAGCCTCAAGACCCCAAGCCTGTCTCCAAGCCGCTTGCCTCGAGACCTCAAGCCTCTAGCCTCAAGACTCCAAGCCTGTCTCCAAGCTTCAAGCCTCAAGACCCCAAAACTGTCTCCAAGTCTCAAGCCCCAAGACCCCAAGCGTGTCTCCAAGCTTCAAGCCTCAAGACCCCAAGACTGTCTCCAAGCTCCAGCCTCAAGACCCCAAGCCTGTCTCCAAGCCTCAAGCCCCAAGACCCCAAGCCTGTCTCCAAGCTTCAAGCCTCAAGACCCCAAGACTGTCTCCAAGCTCCAGCCTCAAGACCCCAAGCCTGTCTCCAAGCCTCAAGACTCAAGTCCCCAAGCCTGTCTCCAAGCCTCTTGCCTCGAGACCCCAAGCCTCTAGCCTCAAGACCCCAAGCCTGTTTCCAAGCTTCAAGCCTCAAGACCCCAAGACTGTCTCCAAGCTCCAGCCTCAAGACCCCAAGCCTGTCTTCAAGCCTCAAGCCCCAAGACCCCAAGCCTGTCTCCAAGCCTCTAGCCTCAAGACCCCAAGCCTGTCTCCAAGCCTCTTGCCTCGAGACCTCAAGCCTCTAGCCTCTAGACCCCAAGCCTGTCTCCAAGCCTCAGGCCTCAAGACCCCAAGCCTGTCTCCAAGCTCCAGCCTCAATACCCCAAGTCTGTCTCCAAGCCTCAAGCCTCAAGACCCCAAGCCTGTCTCCAAGCTCCAGCCTTAATACCCCAAGTCTGTCTCCAAGCCTCAAGCCTCGAGACCCCAAGCTTGTCTCCAAGCCTCTTGCTCGAGACCTGAAGCCTCTAGCCTCAAGACCCCAAGCCTGTCTCCAAGCCTCTAGCCTCAAGACCCCAAGCCTGTCTCCAAGTTTCAAGCCTCAAGACCCCAAGCCTGTCTCCAATCTCCCGCCTCAATGCCCTAAGCCTGTCTGCTAGCCTCTAGCCTCAAGACCCCAAGCCTGTCTCCAAGCCTCTTGCCTCGAGGCCCCAAGCCTCAAGCCTCAAGACCCCAAGACTGTCTCCGAGCCTGAAGCTTCGACCGCAAGCTTGTCTCCAAGCTCCAGCCTCAAGACTCCAAGCCTGTCTCCAAGCCTCAAGCTTCAAGTCCCCTAGCCTGTCTCCTAGCCTCAAGCCTTTCTCCAAGTCTCTAGCCTCAAGACCCCAAGCCTGTCTCCAAGCATCTAGCCTCAAGACCCCAAGCCTATCTCCACGTCTCAAGCCTCAAGACCCCAAGCCTGTCTGCAAGCCTCAAACCTCAGGACCCCAAACCTGTCTCCAAGCCTCTAGCCTCAAGACCCCAAGTCTCAAGCCTCAAGACCCCAGCCTCCATTCCTGTAGTCAAGTCATGTCCTTGCCTGGTTCTGTGTCCCAAGCCTGAGGCAAGACTCATGTTCTGGGTCCTTGTCCAGTCTCTGGCTCGGGGTACAAGCCCAGGTTCCTAGTTCATATTTCCTTGTCTGGTTTCCCTGTTTCTTGTCCATGTCCTAGCCCAGGTCCTGCATTCTAGTCCTGTTCCTAGTACTTCAGTGTCTGTGTCCTGCATTTGGGTCCATTCCTAACACCCCCATTGTGACAGCTTCCCTGACTACACTTCGCAGACTATACTTCCCCGTCTGCACTTCCTTGGAATGTGGGAGGAAACTGGATTACCCGAAGGAAACCCACACAGTAACAGGAAGAATGTACAAGCTCCCTACAGACGACAGTGGGAATTGAAACGGGTCACTAGTATTGTAAAGTGTTGCGGTAACCACTACGTTACCGTGTGATGGGAATTGAACTCGAGTTGCTGGTACGGTAAAGCGTTGTGCTGACCACTACACTACCGTGCGATGGGAATTGAACCCGGGTCACTGGTACTGTAAATCGTTGTGCTGACCACTACGCTACCGAGCAATGGGAATTGAACCCAGGTCGCCAGTTCTGTAAAGCATCGTGCTGACCACTACACTACCGTGCAGCCCAAGGCACAATAGCAAGGCAGCCAGAAGTGTAGACAGATTCCATGGAGGCGGGGTGGTTTCCTGTGATGTACTGAACTCTGTCTACAGGCTCTCTGCAGTTTCTTGCAATCATGGGCAAAACATTTGCTGCACCAAATGAGTGAGCCCTAGATTCCCTTCTTCATCAATCCTCAGCTGTTATTTCCAGGCAGCTCAGATCCTGCCAGGAAACAGCCCACCAGGGGCTGAGGATATTTAGAATGAGTTGCTGATCATTTGAATCACTCTCTCTACAGAATGATATTAAATATTAAAGGCAATTGACATTTTGAACAGCGGGTCATCGACCACTAACAAGCACTTTCCTGTCACATAACTCTTCAATGGCATTAGATTCAGGCTGCATGTGGGTCAGCAAACAGAAAGTTCCTGGGGTCAGGGTCTGGGTCAAATAAGTGTTTATTCCCCTTAGTCTTCACTAATCCTTTGATTTCCGTACTAAAAAATCTACACCAGGTTTTAGAAACAGTTTCTGCCTCTCTGCCATCAGATTTCTGAATGGTTCATGAACCCATGAACATCACCTCACGATTCCTCTTCTGCCCTATTTATCTAATCTCTCTAATCTATCTATTTATGTATCCACCTAACTATCTGTCTGTCTGTCTGTCTTTGTCTGTCTCTCTATCTATCAGTTTATGTATCCACCTAGCTATCTGTCTATCTGTCTGTCTGTCTGTCTATCTCTCTATTTATCTATCTATGTTTGTCTATCTATCTACCGGTCCATCTATCTATTTATCTATCTATCTATAGTATCTGTCTATCTATCTATCTATCTACCCACCTATCCATCTAGCTATCTATGTAACGATCTGTCTATTATCTATCTATCTATCTATTTAACATGGTAAAGTTGGGGCGGGGGGGGGGCCGGAATTACCAGAATTTCAAGAAATCGATGTTCATGCCATCAGATTGGAGGCTGCTAACACCACCAACACTAGCTCCAATGATCCCAAGTAGATTCAGGACCCCAATTCCACCACCATTAATGCTGGTTCCAATGACTCTGTACACTTTCAAACTGCCTATTGGGCAGCCTCTATCTCAAGCTCCAGCGGACAGCACATCCAGGCCGGGTTTTCACGCACTGCCACTGGAACCCCCGTCTCCCCTTCCCCTACTGCCACTCCACAATCTTGTCTCATTCAGGCCCCACCGTCAACTCTTGGGTCCTCGGAGACTCCAACTTCTTCCCACCCCCTCTTCCCTGAACATCCCAAACCTTCCTACACCTCTGACACCACCAACCACCTTGCCCCCTCCAATCCCAGTTGTCATCTGCGCCGGGTTTTCACCATTCCCTCCAACCTTCCCCTCTCTGAGGTCAAACGTTCTGCTCTCAGTAAGGGCCTCACCCTTGTCAACCATTTCCTCCGACCTTCCCCTCTCTGAGGTCAAACGTTCTGCTCTCAGTAAGGGCATCACCCTTGTCAACCATTTCCTCCAACCTTCCCCTCTCTGAGGTCAAACGTTCTGCTCTCAGTAAGGGCCTCACCCTTGTCAACCATTTCCTCCAACCTTCCCCTCTCTGACACAGGATGTTCTGCTCTCAGTAAGGGCCTCACCCTTGTCAACCATCCTCTTGAGGCAGAATGTTCTGTACTTAGTAAGGGCCTCACCTTTATCAACCATTTCCTCCGACCTTCCCCTCTCTGACACAGGATGTTCTGTTCTCAGTAAGGGTCTCACCGTTGTCCCCCTGCGTCCACACCTCAGTGAGTTCCACGCCCGCCACGACACTGAGCTCTTCTTCCGCCACCTCCATCTCCGAGCCTATTCCTTTGACAGGAGTTCTTCACCCCACATCTATGACCTCTTCTCCCATCTTCAACCCTCCTCTTCCTGGACTCTGCGCCCTAGTTTTCTGCCTGCTCTGGACCTTTTCATTGCCAACTGCCGAGGGGACATTAACCGTCTAGACTTTAACACTCCTCTCTCCTATTCCAACCTCACTCCTTCCGAACACTCGGCTCTCCACTCCCTCTGCACTAATCCTAACCTCACCATCAAACCCTCAGATAAGGTGGGTACTGTAGTAGTGTGGTGTACTGACCTCTACCTTGCCGAGGCTCAGCATCAACTCTCAGATAGCTCCTCTCTTACCCCTCGAACAGGACCCCACTAAGGAACACCAGGCCATTGTTTCCCATGCCATCACCAACCTTATTGACTCTGGGGATCTCCCATCCACTGCCACCAGCCTCAGTTCCCTTAACCCACACCTGTTGTTTCTACCTCCTACCCAAGATCAATAAACTGATCTGCCCAAGTGGACCCATTATTATTGCTAGTTCTTTACCCACCTAACTTATACCTGCATAGCTTGACTCAGTTTTATCCCCCTGGTTCAGCCCATTCCTAACTTCATCTGTGACAGTTCACACACTCTGGATCTTTTCGATGCCTTCAGCTCCCAGGCCCTGATTGTCTCTTTTTCACCATGGACATCCAAACCCTATACATCTCCATCCTCATCAGGAAAGCCTTAAAGCTCTCAACTTCTTTTGAACAACAGACCCAGCCACCACTCTCTACCATTCCCTTCCATCTCCACCTGGCAGAACTGGATCTCACCCTCCTCCAGCTCCTCCCACTTGCTTCAAACCAAAGGTGTAGTGATGGCCACTCACATGGGTACGAGCTATGCCTGCCATTTTGTCGGCTACATGGAACAGTCTATGTTCCAAGCCTTCAATGGAGTTGCTCCCCAACCCTTCCTACGCTACATCAACGACTGCATTGGTGCTGCTTTCTGCACCCATGCTGAGCTCGTTGACTTCATCAACTTTACCTCCAACTTCCACCTTGCCCTCTCTCCCCTTTCTCAATATATCTTTTATAAGCCCAATGATCCTCTCAGCTACCTGGACTATACCTCTTCCCACCCTGTCATTTGTAAACACACCATCTACTTCTCTCAATTCCTCTGTCTCTGCCGCATCTGCTCTCAAGATAAAGTTTTTCATTCCAGAACGAAGGAGACGTCCTCCTTCTTCAAAGAAAGGGCCTTCCCTTTTCCCACTATCAGCGCTGCCCTCAACCGCATCTCTTCCATTTCATGTATGTCTGCCCTCACACATCCTCCCACCATCCCATCAGGGATAGGGTTCCTCTTGTCCTCACCTACCACCCCACTAGACTCCGTGTCCAGCACATAATTCTCCATAACCTCTGCCATGTCCAACGAGATCCCACCACCAACCACATCTTTCCCTCCTCCCCACTTTCTGCTTTCCACCGGGATCGCTCCCCATGTGACTCCCTTGTCCATGCGTCCCTCCCCACTGAGTTCCTGCTGCACCTCCTCCCTCACTGCCATTCAGGACCAGAAAAAATGGGATTTTCCATTGGGCACCTATTTTAATTCCGCTTCCCGTCCCATTCCAACATGTTAGTCCACTGCCCCTCTACTGCCCTGATGAGGCCTCACTCAGGTTTGAGGAGGAACACCTTATATTCCATCGGGGTAGCCTCCAGACTTTTGGAATGAATATCAATTTCTTGCAGTTCTGGTAATTGCCCCCCCTTCTATTTCCCCATTCCCCATTCCAGTTTTCCTCTCTCACCTTATCTCCTTACCTGCCCATCACCTCCCTCTGGTGCTCCTCCTCCTTCCATTATCTCCATGGCCTTCTGTCCTCTCTATTAGATTCCCCTTTCTCCAGCCCTGTATCTTTTTCACCAACTAACTTCCCAGCTCTTTACTTCAGAACCCCCACTCCTGGTTTCTTCCTCCCCTCCCCCCACCTTCTAACTCTGACTCCTCATCTTGATGAAGGGTCTCAGCCCAAAATGCTGATTGTTTACTCTTTTCCGTAGATGCTGCCCGACCTGCTGAGTTCCTCCAGCATTTTGTGTGTGTTGCTCTGGATTTCCAGCATCTGCGGATTTGCTCTTGTTTGTGGTAAAGTGTACATTGAGTTACGCTCAGTGATCACTTAATCAGGTACCATCTGTACCTGATAAATTGGCCACTGAGTGGATGTTCATGGCCTTCTGATACTGCCGTCAAACCACTTCAAGGTTCAACATGTTCTGCATTCAGAGATGGTCTTCTGCACATCACTGTTGTAAACTTGAGTTACTGTCACCTTCCTGTCAGCTTGAACCAGTCTGGCCATTCTCCTGTGACCTCTCTCATTAACAAGGCATTTTCACCCACAGAACGTTTGCTCACTGGATATGTTTTTTTTTTGATTTTTGCACCATTCTCTGTAAACTCTAGAAACTGTGCACGAAAACCCCAAGTTTCTGAGATACTCAACCCACCCCACCTGGCACCAACAATCATTCCACAGTCATAGTCACAGACCACATTTCTTCCCCATTCTGATGTTTGGTCTGAACAACAACTGAACCTCTTAACCATCTTTGCATGTTTTTATGCATTGAGTTGCTGAAAATGATTGGATGATTGGATATTTTCATTAATGAGCAGGTGTACAGGTGGACCTAATAATGTGGCCACTGTGTGCTTATTTACCTGTATTTCATTAGGACTTTGAGACACTTATTACGTCAACAAAGATTCTAGCAAGATGCACCCTGGAGAGCATTCTGACTAGTTGTCTCATCATGTGATGTGGAGGCACCAATGCACAGGATTGGAGAAATCTGCAGAGTGTTGTGAACACAGCCAGCTCCATCATGGTCACCAGCCTCCCCTCCATCGAGGTCATCTTCAAAGGGTGTTGCTTCAAAAAGGCAGCATCCATCATGAAGGCCCACCACCCAGGACATGCTCTCTTCTCATTGCTACCATCAGGGAGGAGGTACAGGAGCCTGAAGACACACACTCAATATTTTAGGAACAACTTCCTCCCCTCCACTCTCAGATTTCTGAATGGACAATGAACCCATCACTATTTTGCTCTCTGTTTGCACTATTTATGGGCAAAACAGTTGCCCTACCAGATAAGATGCGTTCGATAGTGAAAACTGACAAGGGTCAAAGGGAACTTTCTTCAACCTTTCGAGGAAGTAGAGTTGGTGTTGAGTTCTCTTGGTTATGGTCTCTACGTGGTTGGATTAGCATGGGCTCTTGGTGATGTTCACCCTTCAAAACTTTATGTTCTGAACGCTTGAACTCAGGACCGTCAATGTAAATATTGTAACAAGACCATAAATCATAAGACACAGGCCATTCAGCCCATAGTGTCTGCTCCGCCATTCCATCACAGCTGATGTATTATCCCTCTCAGCTCTTGCCTTCTCCCAGTAACCTTTGAAGTCTTTACTAATCAAGAACCTATCAACCTCCACTTTAAATATATCTAATGACTTGATGACTACAGTCACCTGTAGCAATAAATTCCACAGATTCATCTCCATATGGCTGAAGGAATTCCTCTTCATCTCTGTTCTAAATAGGTATCCTTCTATTCTGATGCTGTGCCCTCTGGTCCTAGATCCCTGCCCCTCTAAAGTAAACATCCTCTCCATATCCTGAAAATGCTGGTGGAACGCAGCAGGCCAACACCTTATATTCCGTCTGGGTAGCCTCCAACCTGGTGGCATGAACATCCATTTCTCTAACTTCCGTTAATGCCCCTCCTCCCCTTCTTACCCCATCCCTTATTTATTTATTTATTATTTCCCCTTTTTTTTCTCTCTCTGCCCTTCTCACAATCACTCCTTGCCTGCTCTCCACCTTCCTCTGGGCTCCCTTCCTCCTTTCTTTCTCCCTAGGCCTCCCGTCCCATGATCCTCTCCCTTCTCCAGCTCTGTATCCCTTTTGCCAATCAACTTTCCAGCTCTTGGCTCCATCCCTCCCCCTCCTGTCTTCTCCTATCATTTTGGATCTCCCCCCCTCCCCCTCCCACTTTCAAATCTCTTGCTATCTCTTCTTTCAGTTAGTCCTGACAAAGGGTCTCGGTCTGAAGCATTGACTGTGCTTCTTCCTAGAGATGCTGCCTGGCCTGCTGCGTTCACCAGCATTTTGTGTGTGTTGCTTGAATTTTCAGCATCTGCAGATTTTCTGGTGTTTGCTTTGTCTCCATATCCTCTCTTGACCTCAGAACTGTAACTTAGGTATTGTGCTGTGGAATGCATGCCTCAACGATCCTTCATTGTAATATTGAAATAGTCTACTTTGGAAACACAAGAGGTTGCAAATTCTAATCGAGAGCAACAAACAAACAGTTGGAGGAGCTCAGCAGATCAGGTAGTATCGGCAGGCCGGGTGGTATCTGTGGGCAGTTTGGGTCGAGATCCTTCATCCGGATTGTTTTGGTTCCATGGCTTGAGGAATGAATATTGATCAAGTTGAGTGACAGAGGTCCCTGGAGACACAGAGACGGCAGATACCAGAATTTGGAATAAACAGAGATGGAGATCTGTGAGGAACTCAGCAAGTCAGGCAGAATCTGTGGAAGAAAACAGAAGGCAAAATTTCAGGCGGAGATCCTTCGTCTGGACAATGAAGGTCACACGGCGTGGTGTTCAGGTCTTGAGGACAAATTGAATCCACCATCCCTGCATCCAGAGGCGTGTGCACTCTTGATGGGTCTAGAGCTGTCAATCCAAAGCAGGACAACCCCACTTTCAAAAGCACAGCAGGCTCAGGCCTTGAACCTGGTGTCTGGAGCTGTAAGGCAACAGTAATTAGCAGTAAGGACAGAGAACACAGAACATAGAACAGTGTAGCACAGTACAGGCCCTTCGGCCCCCAATGTTGTGCTGACCTTTTAACCTACCATAAGATTAATTTAAACCTGCCTTCCCACATAACCCTCCACTTTTCCTTCATCCATATGCCTCCTTGTTTAATGACAGTGGAACAGATCCTCCCAGCCCAGCGAGCCACCTAGCTAACACAAGCTGAATCACAGGACAATTTACAATGACCAATTAACCTACCAATCGGAACATCTTTGGAATGTGGGAGGAAACCGGAGCACCCGGAGAATACCCACACGGTCACAGGGAGAGCTCACAATTCCTTACAGATGGCACCAGAATTGAACTCCAAACTCAGAATACCCCGAGCTGTAATCGTGTCATGCTAATTGCTATGTGACTGCAGAGCCCCAATCTAAGACTTTTTAAAATGCTCCTGGATGTTCAGAAGGAGTGGATGGAAATAGGATGGTTCCAATAGTGTTCCACAGCATCAGAATATAAAAATGTTGCTTCAGCAATGAAGGGGAGCTTCTTTACCCAGAGGGTGGCGAATTTGTGGAACTTATTGGTGGCATAGTGGCATCAGTGCCCGACTCCAGGACGAAAGGTCCCGAGTTCGAATCCAGCAGACTCCCCTGCACACTTCCATCCATGCTGGGTTACGAGCTGGTGATCTCTTTGGAAACTCACCCGGCAGAAGACAATGGCAAACCACTGCTCTAACTTGCCTCATATGCGGTTTCCCCACTACATCAGAGAAGCGTGGAGGGAAATCGTCCATTAATCGGAGAAACTCCAGATGCGACGTAAATTTGGTATATTCAAAACAGAGGTTGATAGGTTCTTGTTTAGTAAAAACATCGAAGGTTACAAGGAGAAGACAAGAAAATGGGTTGAGAGAGAAAATAAATAAATCAGCCATGATCGAATGGTGAAGCAGACTTGATGGGTCGAATGGCCTATTTCTGCTCCCATGTCTTATGGGATGAAGGGCCCCAATTAAGGATCTTGGCCTGAAACCTTGACTGTTTATTCTCCACCAAAGTTACCTGACTTGCTGAGTTCCACCATAATTTTGTGTGTAGGTTGAAAAGCAGGCAGGCAAGCACAAATTGGCCACGTTACTAACTGATGTTTTAAAGTAGTCCATTGCTCCCTCTGGTGTACATTAGATGTAAAAATAGCCAAGAGCAACAGGTCTGATTGAAGTCATTTCACGTCTTTTTGAGGCTGATGATGCTCCACAGATTGGTTACTGTCTTTAGTATTTCTTGCCTTGAAAAGTTACATTCTTGGTTTGTGCCAAACACATCTCTTCCAACCTACAGCA
This sequence comes from Mobula birostris, assembly GCF_030028105.1. Classification (NCBI taxonomy): domain Eukaryota; kingdom Metazoa; phylum Chordata; class Chondrichthyes; order Myliobatiformes; family Myliobatidae; genus Mobula; species Mobula birostris. The sequence continues at coordinate 106,890,300 of NC_092375.1, read as the reverse complement.
CTGTAAATCTCAGGAGCCTTATTTATTCACGTCACTGAATTCAAATAATTCTGAAAGAACTCAAACATCAGAAAGCAGAGTGTCGACACTTTAAATAACTGAACGAATTCCCCACAGATTCGGGGCATAATAGCATGTACACAGATGGAGGTAAATCTCCATCCACAGAAAAGTGCAAAGTGGCTGTGAAAATTCTAAAACTGCAGATGCTGAAAATCTGAAACAAAATCAGAAAATGCTGGAGAAACTCAGCAGGTCAGTCAGCATCTGTGGAAAAAATTAACAGAGTTAATATTTTAGACCAATAAGACTTCAATCCAAATAGTTTTAACTCATTTGATAATTAATAATTGGTTTATTATTGTATTGGCTTATTATTTATTATTGTGTTGTGCCTTGTAAGGCATGAAAATGCCCGAGCACCTCTGCTCCATCCGCCACAACAGACAGGATTTCCCGGTTGCCACCCACTTCAACTCTGCTTCCCATTCCCATTCAGATATGTCCATACATGGCATCCTCTACTGCCATGATGAGGCTAAACTCAGGTTGGAGGAGCAACACCTCATATACCGTCTGGGTAGTCTCCATTCCCTTGGTATGAACATCGAATTCTCCAACTTCTGGTAATTCCCTCCCCCTCCCTTCCCCTATCCTAGTTTCACTCTGCCCCCTCCCCCAGCTGCCTACTACCTCCCTCATGGTTCTGCCTCCTCCTACTCATTGTGCTTTCCCCTATTCTTTCTTCACCTTTCCTGCCTATCACCTCCCTGCTTCCCCTTTATCTTTCCCCTTACTGGTTTTTCACCTGGAACCTACCAGCCTTCTCCTTCCCACCCTCCCCTCACCTTCACTATAGGGCCTCTGCCCCTTCCCTCCACAGTCCTGACAAAGGGTTCCGGCCCGAAATGTTGACTGATCATTTCCACGGATGCTGCCCGACCTGCTGAGTTCCTCCATCGTGTTGTGAGTGTCGCTTTGACCCCAGCATCTGCAGAGTATTTTGTGTTTCTGAAAATGCCCGATGCAGGCCTCTCATGGTCTGAGTTGATGTTCCCTCCCCCACCTTATTATTGTACCAAATGCATCGAAAATCATTTGTTTTGCAAACTATTCAAACAGATTGTTCCATACGTAAGTACTCAGAGATGGTACAAATTTGGAAATGCGATCAGGTTTATTATCACCGATGTATATTGTGAAATTTGTTGTTTTGTGGCAGCAGTACAGTGCAATACATAAAAATCATAACAAGAAATATATTTAATAAGTAGTTCAAAGACAGCAGAAAATAGTGAGGGAGTGTTCATGGGTTTATTGCCCATTCAGAAATCTGATGGCAGAGGAGAAGAAGCTGTTACTGAAACATTGAGTGTAGGTCTTCAGGTTCCTGTACCTCCTCCCTGATAGTAGTGATGAGAAGAGGGCATGTCCCTGGTGGTGGGGGTCCTTAGTGAAGGATGCTGCCTTCTTGAGGCATCGCCTTGCAAAGATGTCCTCGATGGTGAGTAAGCTGGTGCCCTTGCTGAGGCTAGTTGAGTTTACAATCATCTGCAGGTTTCTCTGATCCTGGGCAGTGGCCTCTCTGTACAGACTGCAGAACATCGTGTTACTGCTACAGAGAAAGTGCAGTACAGGCAGGCAATAAGGTGCACGGGCCATGAACAGGTAGGCTGGATAGTTCAAAGTTCAACTTTATCATTCAATTGTCTTGTAATGGTGAGGTAGAAATTGTCCTTGAGGCCAGTCAGACATGTTTGCAAGCTTCTGCACATTCTGCTGCTGAAAGTGGGGAGGAGAGAGAGTAGCTAGAGTGGGAGGACTTCTGGATTATGTTCTGCTTTCACCAGACACTAGGAACTTGGTGCTCTCAAACTGGCAAATGCATCTTAATTAATGACAAAAGTTAATCACTCAGTGGCCACTTTATTAGGTACACCTGTACCCCTGCTCGTTAATACAAGCATGTTATCAGCCAATCATGTGGCAGAAACTCCATGCATAAAAGCATGCAGGCATGGTCAAAAGGTTCAGAGCAAACATCTGCATGGGGAAGAATACAATCTAGGTGACTTTGATTGTTAATATCAGACGGGGTGGTTTGAGTATCTCAGAAACTGCCGATCTCCTGCACAGCAGTGTCTAGAGTTTACAGAGAATGATGCAGAATGTGGAAAACAAAAATCATTCAGAGAGTGGCATTTCTGTGGGTGAAAACACCTTGTTAATGAGAGAGGTCAGAGGAGAATGGCCAGACTGGTTCAAACTGACAGGAAGGCGACAGTAACCCAAATAACCACGTGTTACAACCGTGGTGCAGAAGAGCATCTCTGAATGCACAACATGTCGAACCTTGATGTGGATGGGCTACAGCAGCAGAAGAAACAACTATACTTACACTCAGGGGCCACTTTATTATGTACAGGCGGTACCTAATGAAGTGAGTGTATAAATTCTTCACACAAAATCATCTCCAGATACATCTGTAGCTGCTATGACCATTGTCCTTGGCGGTTCATTCCAGGCACCCATCACCGGCTGTGTGATTCAGCATGATAGCACAGTGCCAGCAATCGGTACAATTCCCACTGCTTCCTGTAAGGAGTTAGTACCACGTAGGTTTCCTGTAGTTGCTGCAGTTACCTTTGTGACAGGAATACACATAGATTAAGATGTTAGCTGTCCTGTGGAATCAGCAGTTGGTCTGCCACCTGTCCTCAGGAGAGAGAGAGATAGGGAAAACAATGGAGCAGCATTTGGAAATGTGTAATGAAGGGACGGGAGAGAGAGCTGTCTAGAGCGGCTCCCCCTTTGAACCCTGAACTGTTTGAAGCGATGGACAGGCGATACCCCAGCAGGGGGATAAAAAGGGATAGGTTTGCTAAGGCAGGACACACGACACCGGAGGTAACGAGACCCTGGAAGCGGTGCGCCTCTCACAAGTTGGTGGGAAGTACCGGGCCATAAATGCACAGGGTGGAAAGGCACGATCGGCGGGAACCTGGTGTGCATCCACCCTTGCCTGGGTGCCAGGTTCAGCGCAGAGAAACGGTCGTATCTGGAAACGGAGGGGTCACAGCCGGTGACCTCAGATGACATCACAAAGGACTCGCCTGAAAGCTGACTGCGAAGGACTGTGTGTGGAAGCTGTTTTGAATATTCATTCGTTTTGCTCTCTCTCCTCCCCCCCCACACTGTCCATCTCCCACGGCAGCGATTACTGCGAACTGAACTGAACTTTGCGTCATTTTGAAACTGGTCATTTACCCCTAGACAAGATAGAACTTGATTGATCCTGTTATCTTAATTCTGTGTACATGTATGTTTATCATTGCTGAACTGTTGCATTCATTATCCTTTTAATTAGAGTACTGTGTTGCTTGTTTCTTTAATAAAACTTTCTTAGTTCTAGTAATCCAGACTCCAACTGAGTGATCCATTTCTGCTGGTTTGGCAACCCAGTTACGGGGTACGTAACATAAGTGGGGTTCTCGTCCGCGATTTTGAACGCTAAATTTGGGACGGAGTAAATTGATTGGGTCAAAATTCCCGAAAGAAAGAAAAGACAAACAGCAGAAATGGAGATTGAGGAATTTATAAAGGCGCCGACCTTGGAGGCATTAGAGGATGCCAGGAAATCGGAATTGGTAGCTGTGGCCAAACTGTTGAATCTTGCTAAGGGGAAGTCGACAATGAGGAGAGAGGAGATACACAGAGCTATCGTAGAGCACTATGCATCTAAAGGTGTGTTTCCCCAAGGCGAGCTGGGGGTGGTGTCTATTGAAAAACCTGCCGGAGACGCGGTACAGGTACAGCTTGAAAAACTGAGACTCGAGCACGAGTTCCGGGTACGGCAGTTAGAACACGAAGAGAAGCAGTTAAAAAGGCAGGAGAGAGAGTTAGAAAGGCGGGAAAAAGAGAAAGAGTTAGAAAGGCAGGAGAGAGAGAGAGAGAGAGAGACAGCTGGAGCGAGAGGAGAAACAGAGGGAAAGGGAATTTGAGCTGGAGAAGTTAAAGATAAGGGCAGAGCAGGGGCTCGTGCCGAACCAAGGTGGAGGGTTCCAGGTGACCCAGGAGGTTAGGCTGGTTCCCCCATTTGACGATACCGATGTGGATCGGTACTTTCTCCATTTCGAAAAAGTGGCTATAAGTCAGGACTGGCCGAGGGATAAGTGGGTGGTTTTACTTCAGAGTGTACTGAAAGGGAAAGCCCAACAAGCTTACTCAGCTTTGTCCGCAGAAGATGCCCCTCTGGGTGAGGTGGTGAAAGAGGCCATCCTCAGGATTTATGAGTTGGTCCCGGAGGCATACCGGCAGAGGTTCCGGAATGCGAGGAAGCAGTGGGGCCGCACGTATTTAGAGTTTGCCCGTGAGATGCAGACATATTGTGAGCGTTGGTACGCCTCGAAGGGGGTAGAGGGGGATTATGACAGACTGCTACAGCTGATCCTGATTGAGCAGTTTAAAGGTTGAGTCCCTGAGGGTATGAGACCCTACCTCGATGAGAAAGAGGCAGCCACGTTAGCCGCAACTGCTAAGTTAGCGGATGAGTATGCGTTGACGCATAAAATGAAGTTTGCCCCGAGTAAAGGCTACCAGAAGGGTAGTCAGGATGGCGGGGAGAGTCCGCCGGAAAAGTCAGAAAGTAAGCCGGGGACTAGTGAGAAGGATAAGGTAGACTGGGAGCAGTCTGGTAGGAAGTCTCCTGGGGTCGTCTGCTATAATTGCGGGAAAGTCGGACACTTTGCGTCCAGGTGCTTTGCCCCAAAGAAGGAGACGGGAAAAGGGAAAACAGCGATTTTGACTGGCTGTATCGAGCTGGTAAACGAACCGCTAGGGAAGGACAGGTCTGCCAAAGTTCAGGAAGGGCGCGAGAGGTTTATCTCGGCCAGATTGGTGTCGGTGAAGGAGGGGTTAAAACCAGTTCCAGTGTGGATCTGGAGAGACACGGGAGCGTGTCAGTCACTAATACTGAAGAGTGTATTAGAGTTTAGCTCAGAGACCCAGACTGGGGAGGTCAAGGTCAAAGGTGTTGGGGAAGGGATAGAGTCAGTCCCTTTGCACCAGATACACTTACAAAGCAACCTGGTCTCGGGAATAGTCACGATCGGGGTGAGGTCCGAATTACCGATGAAAGGCGTGGAAGTCTTGCTCGGTAATGACGTCGCCGGGGGAATCGTGTTCCCAGTCGTGAGATTGACAGGTCAGCCTGCCAGCATTGAGGCCCCGCCCATGGACTCACAGGTTCATCACGGGACCGCGGTAGTGAATTTAGCTGAGACGTTTCTGCCAACCTTGTACGAGACGAGGGTAGAAAGTGAAAAGAAGGAGTGTAGTGAGACAAGAGGTAGTGAGGGAGCTGGGACAGACGTAGCAGTAGCCAGGAAAGAATTTGTGCAGGCGCGGGAGCAAGACGAGGGGCTGATGGTTTCGGCAGAGGCAGCTCTCTCTGACACAGACCTGACAAGGGAACTAGTAGGCTATTGTGTGGGGGAGGAAGTGCTAAGGAAGCAAGAGAGACCAAGTGCCGTGCCCGCAGATGAGGAATGGGGGGTGGTGCAAAAGAGTTATGGGGATGAGGTTTTTAACCTGGCCCACAAGGTACCCCCCGGTGGACATTTTGTGGTACTGGAGGGAACAGTTGGTGGAATCATTAAAGAGGTTTACCGGCTGCCCAGGAGGAAGGATGTTATTGATTATGACCGACGCGAACTGAGACGGTCACAGGCTTTTGATATGCTAACAAGCCTATTCAGTGTTAGCACGGAAATCAATGAAGCTAGGGTCCCCCCAATAAGAGAAAAAAACCACTTTGAAAAGATTAGTATGGTATCGGTCAGATGGGAGAAGGCTACTGTTTTGGCCAGGTCTGCCGATAAGGTCTCTCCCTTAATCCCTGAACAAAGCGACTCTTTAGGAGAAGTAATTAAATGACTCGCACCCGTGTGTTTGATTGTCCCGAGGCGATGCAAAGAACTGGGACGTTGGGTGGTGTCTGTTAAAATAGGTCAGCCTAGCAAGCAACATTCATATAGAATGAGAAATTCAGTGACTAAAGGGCTGACAAACACAGAGGTGTGTATTGACAATTTAATACGGCTGTCTGAAGCCAGCTTGATAGTGAACCTTGAAAAAAGTGAGTTCGGCCACACGAAGGTCACTTACCTGGGAATTGTGGTGACACAGGGGCAGCTGGCAGCGATGCAAGCTACAGTGCAGGCTATCGCTGACCTCCCAACCCCGACAGACAAGAGGGCCCTCAGAAGGCTCTTGGAGATGGTGGGGTACTGTAGGAAGTTTTGCAATAACTCTGTGGTCACTACCCCTCCCCCTCCTACTAAGCCCTTGTGAGAGAAAACTAAGTCGGAATGGGACGACCCTTGTTATTGTGGTCCAGGACAAAAACCAAATGAGAGGTTACAATGATCGCAATCCATCAGTGCTTTTGGCCACTATGAAGTTTGCTAAATTGGAGCCTGGTCTAAGGGATTATTAACAACACATATAAAAGGAACAGAAAATGTGATGGCTGACTGTCTGTCAGGTGTTGACAACTTCAAATTCGCTGTATTAGCCAAATAGCTGATAACGATGTATATTTGTGTGTGTATCAAATAATGTATTCATGTTTGTAATTTTTACCCCCCGGTAAAAATCCTTAAAGGGGGGAAGTGTGACAGGAATACACATAGATTAAGATGTTAGCTGTCCTGTGGAATCAGCAGTTGGTCTGCCACCTGTCTTCAGGAGAGAGAGAGATAAGGAAAACAATGGCACAGCATTTGGAGATGTGTAATGAAGGGACGGGAGAGAGAGCTGTCTAGAGCGGCTCCCCCTTTGAACCCTGAACTGTTTGAAGTGATGGACAGGCGATACCCCAGCAGGGGGATAAAAAGGGATAGGTTCGCTAAGGCAGGACACACGACACCGGAGGTAACGAGACCCTGGAAGCGGTGCGCCTCTTACAAGCTGGTGGGAAGTACCGGGCCATAAACGCACAGGGTGGAAAGGCACGATCGGCGGGAACCTGGTGTGTGTCCACCCTTGCCTGGGTGCCAGATTCAGCGCAGAGAAACGGTTGTATCTGGAAACGGAGGGGTCACGGTCGGTGACCTCAGATGACATCACAAAGGACTCGCCTGAAAGCTGACTGCGAAGGTCTGTGTGTGGAAGCTGTTTTGAATATTCATTCGTTTTGCTCTCTCTCTCCTCCCCCACCCCCCACACTGTCCATCTCCCACGGCAGCGATTACTGCGAACTGAACTGAATTTTGCGTTATTTTGAAACTGGTCATTTACCCCTAGACAACGATAGAGCTTGATTGATCCTGTTATCTTAATTCTGTGTACATGTATGTTTATCATTGCTGAACTGTTGCATTCATTATCCTTTTAATTAGAGTACTGCGTTGCTTGTTTCTTAATAAAACTTTCTTAGTTCTAGTAATCCAGACTCCAACTGAGTGATCCATTTCTGCTGGTTTGGCAACCCAGTTATGGGGTACGTAACACCTTCCACACTCCAAAGAGACGAGGTGGGCTATTTGTGACTGTGCTGTGTTAGTAGCAGAGCACGGTGACACTTATGGGCTGCCCTCAGCACTTCCTCGGACTGTGTTGTTTGTTGATGCAAACGACACATTTCACTGGATGTTTTGATGTTTCCATGCAGATATGACAAAAATCTATTCTTCATCTTTAAAAGGCATGCCCCACACATCTCCTTTAAACTTTACCCCCTCACATTAAGTCCATGTCCTCTCGTACTTGACATCCTGAGAAAAAGTCTCTGTCTGTCTTTCCACTCTGGCTCTTATAATTTTGTATAGTTTTAGATACTTCTGTCTGTTAACCCATTTGTTACATATTTTAATTGTTAATTAATTACCTATTTTTTAATTTAATTTGTTTTTATTATTATTTATTGAAAGCAATTTAGATAGCTTCTTAATATATCTGAACATTGAAAAACTACTTCAGATTATAGTGGTGGGTGCCTGGAATGCACTGCCGGGAGGTGGTAGAGGCAGATATATTCAGGCATTCAAGAGGCTGTCAGGTATTCACATGGCTGATAGAAAAATGGATGTTTATGTGCAAGAGAAGGTTTAGATTGACCTTAGAGTAGGTGAAGTGGTCAGCACAACGTCCTGAGTTGAAGGGTCTGTACTGTGCTGTCATGTTCTATGTTCTACTGGCAGCTTTAAAAGGAGCTGATGCTGTGCCCCAAGATGCCTCCTGTCACAGATTGTCAGGGTTTTTCAGCGGCGGGTCCTGCTGTTGTCACAGTGAGGTAATGGACTAATGAATGAAGGCGGATTGTTGCATGAACTCTTCAGCATCTGTAGAAACATCTGGATGGAGGTGGACTGTTGCATGAACTCTTCAACACCTGCAGGAACAGCTGGATGGAGGTGGACTGTTGCAAGAACTCTTCAACATCTGCAGGAACAGCTGGATTGTTGCATGAACTCTTCAACATCTGCAGGAACAGCTGGGGTATCTGACTGCTTCACCAACACAGACAAGATGCTGAAGGAACTCAGCAGGTCAGGCAGTATCAAACGAAAGGAAGAAATGTTTGTTATTTCTGGCCGAGACTGGAAAGGAAGTTGGAAGAGGAAGTTGTGAAGGGGAAGGAGTACAAGTTGGCAGGCGATAGGTGAAGCCGGGCGAGGGGGAAGGTCAGTGGGTTGGATTCATAGTCAGCTTTATTATCACTGACATATGTCATGAAATTTGTTGATTTGCAGCAACAGTAAAATATTAAGAGAGCAAAATATTAAGGTAGTGTTCATGGGTTCATTTTCCATTCAGAAATCTGATGGCAGAGGGAAAGAAACTGTTCCTAATATGTTGAGTGTGCACCTTCAGGCTCCTGTACTCCTCCCTGTTGGTAATAATGAGAAGAGGGCATGTCCTAGCTGATGAGGGTCCTTGATGACGGATGCTGCCTACTTGAGGCACTGACTTTTGAAGATGGTAGGGAGGCTGGTATGCATGATGGAACTGGCTGAGGCTACAAACCTCTGCAGCCTCTTTGAATGCAGTGGCATAACCTGTCAGAATGCTCTCTAGTGACAGACTCCACCGTAGGCCACGTCTTGCCAATTTCCTGGGTTCAGAATGTGGTGTTGCTCCTGTGATCACGTCCCAGGGAAGAGTAAAGAAGTGAAAGGTGAGGTGAGCCACCTCGGTGGGAATAATAGAAAGATATTCCTGCAAGACCAAAACATGTATCAGTGTGGGAACAAGACTATTTTTAATTTTACTGAGGGGCACAGTACGGATAGGCTTTCTGCCCAACAAGCCCATACCACCCAATTACACCCATGTGACCAATTAACCTATTACCCCGTCCATCTTTGGAAGGTGGGAGAAAACCAGAGCACCCAGAGGTCCCGAGGAGAACGTAGCAACTCCTTACAGACAGCAGTGAGAATTGTGGGTGTCATAATAGCATTCTGCTGATCGTGGTGGTGGTGTACATTTCACCCCAGGCCAAAGTCTGGGGGAGCTGAGCAATGTAACTGCACACCCTGATGCCTTCCCTACCATTGCAGAAGATTCAAAAAGGCCAGCTTGAAGAAACGTCTGAACACTTACCACCAATATATCAGGAACCAACACACTTGATCGCTGTTATACTACCATCAGAACACTGACTGTGACATCCCAGGCCCACACTGGAGGGTCTGTTCACCTGGCTGTACTAATCCCACTGAACAGTCAGAGAAAAAGACCACCGCACCAGTGGCCAGGACCAAGCAGGTATGGTCAAGGGAGACAGAGAAGCATTTACAGGCCTGTTCTGAGGAAATACTCAGGATTTGATAAATGAGGTGCAATGAACAGAATTTGATAAGTGATCTTGAAGTAAAGGAGCCATTAGGAGGTAGTGACCATAATATGATAAGTTTTTATCTGCAAGTTGAGAGGGATAAGGGCAGATCAGAAGTGTCAGTATTGCAGTTGAACAAAGGAGACTATGGAGCCATGAGGGAGGAGCTGGCCAAAGTTGACTGGTCGGATATCCTAGCAGAAAAGACAGTGGAACAGCAATGGCAGGTATTCTTGGGAATAATGCACAAGGTGCAAAATCAGTTCATCCCCCGGAGAAGGAAGGATTCAAAGGGGGGAAAGTGGCCACAGTGGTTGACAAAGGAAGTCAGAGATAGCATAGCATTAAAAAAGAAGTATAACAGAGCTAAGGTGAGTGGGAAGACGGATGATTGGGAAATTTTTAAGGAGCAACAGAACTTAACTAAAAAGGCAATACGGGGAGAAATAATGAGGTATGAACGCAAGCTAGCTAGGAATATAAAGGAGGATAGCAAAAGTTTTTTTAGGTATGTGAAGAGAAGGAAGATAGTTAAGAACAATGTTGGGCCCTTGAAGACTGAATTGGGAGAAATTGTTGTGGGAAACAGAGAAATGGCAGACGAATTTAATAAGTACTTTGGATTTGTCTTCACTAGGGAAGCCACAAGCAATCTCCCAGATGTATGGATGGGCCAAGGACATAGGGTAACAGAGGAACTGAAACAGATTGACATTAGGAAGGAAACGGTGATGAGTAGACTGATGGGACTGAAGGCTAACAAATCTCCAGGTCCAGATGGTCTGCATCCTAGGGTACTAAAGGAGGTAGCTCTGGAAATTGCGGATGCATTGGTGATCATTTTCCAATGTTCCTTAGATTCAGGATCAGTTCCTGAGGATTGGCGAATGGCTAATGTTATCCCACTTTTTAAGAAAGGAGGGAGGGAGAAAACATAGAGCTATTGCCCTGTTAGCCTAACATCAGTAGTGGGGAAGATGCTAGAGTCCATTATTAAAGATGAAATAGCGGCATATCTTGATAGCAGTGATAGGATTGGGCCGAGCCAGCATGCAGTTGCCAAGGGCAAATCATGCTTGACTAATCTATTGGAGTTTTTCGAGGATGTAACCAGGAAGATAGACGCGGGAGATCCAGGGGATGTGGTGTACCTTGACTTTCAGAAGACATTTGATAAGGTACCACATAGGAGATTGGTGGGTAAAATCAGAGCTCATGGCATTGGGGGAGGATATTGACATGGATAGAAAACTGGTTGGCAAATAGAAAGCAAAGGGTAGCAGTGAATGGGTGTTTCTCGGAATGACAGGTGGTGACTAGTGGGGTGCCACAGTGCTCGGTATTGGGACCACAGCTGTTCACTATTTACGTCAATGATTTAGAGGAAGGCATTGTTGTGAATAACATCAGCAAGTTTGCTGATGATACTAAGCTGGGTGGCAGTGTGACATGTGATGAGGATGTTAGGAGAATTCAAAGTGACTTGGATAGGCAGGGTGAGTGGGCAGAAACTTGGCAGATGGCGTTTAATGTGAACAAGTGTGAGGTTATTCACTTTGGGAGCAAGACCAGGAAGGCAGATTATTATCTGAACGGTGTGGAGTTAGGTAAGGGTGAAATACGAAGAGATCTAGGAGTACTTGTTCATCAGTCTCTGAAGGTGAATGAGCAAGTGCAGCAGGCAGTGAAGAAGGCTAATGGAATGTTTGCCTTTATTACAAAGGGAATTGAATACAAGAGCAGGGAAATCCTTTTGCATTTGTACAGGGCCCTGGTGAGACCACACCTGGAGTATTGTGTGCAGTTTTGGTCTCCAGGGTTAAGGAAGGACATCCTGGCTGTGGAGCAGGTGCAGCGTAGGTTCACTAGGTTAATTCCTGGGATGTCCGGACTATCTTACGCAGAGAGGTTAGAGAGACTGGGCTTGTACACGCTGGAATTAAGGAGATTGAGGGGGGATCTGATTGAGACATATAAGATTATTAAGGGATTGGACAAGATAGAGGCAGGAAATATGTTCCAGATGCTGGGAGAGTCCAGTACCAGAGGACATGGTTTAAGAATAAGGGGTAGGTCATTTAGGACAGAGTTGAGGAGGAACTTCTGCTCCCAGAGAGTTGTGCAGGTGTGGAACGCGCTGCCTCAGAAGGCAGTGGAGGCCAATTCTTTGGATGCTTTCAAGAAGGAGCTAGATAGGTATCTTATGGATAGGGGACAAGGCAGGAACCGGGTATTGATAGTAGATGATCAGCCATGATCTCAGAATGGCAGTGCAGGCTCGAAGGGCCGAATGGTCTACTTCTGCACTTATTGTCTATTGTCTATTGTCTATTGATTCACCTTTGAGTCTGAATGAATGGACCACAGTTATCACCAACTTCACCAAAACCTGTGTGGATGAGTGTGTGGCTTTGAGAACATACCAGGCATACCCATATTAAAAAGCACATCCTCAGTGATCTGATTTGACGCAAATGCTGCATTTCACTATGTGTTCCGATAATTTGATTTGCATGTGACAAATAAAGCGAATCTCTCTTTAGAATAGCCTGTTGACCCACCCTGTCCATGTCAATCACTTACCCTAATTCCATTTCACCCCCTGCAACAAACCCCATGATTTTACCACTCACCTGTACACGAGGGGCAATTTACAGTGTCGAATTGCAAACCACCAACCTGAATGACATGGGGATGTGGGAGGAAATCAGAGCACCCGGAGAAAATCCACATGGTCACAAAAAGGACATGCGAACTCCACACAGACAGCACCAGAGATGAGGACCAAAGCTGTGTTTCTGGAGCCATGAAGATCTAATTTTTCCTCAGAACTTGCACTTTATAGGTACACCTGTGGTTTGAGTATCTCAAAAGCTGCTGATCTCCTGGGATTTTCACACACTACAGTTTCCAGAGTTTACAGAGAATGGTGTGAAAAAATTTTTGAAGATCATCCAGTGAGTGGCATTTCTGTGGGTGAAAATGCCTTGTTAATGAGAGAGGTCAGAGGAAGATGTTCAAACTGGCTCAAGCTGACAGGATGGTGACAGTGACTCAAATAACCAGACATTACATCTGACAGTGCAGAAGAGCATCTCTGAATACACAATGTCAGATTTTGAAGTCGAATGAGCTCGAACACGTACTCACTGGCCACATTATTAGGCTCAGGAGGTAGCTAGTAAAATGGCCATTATGCGTCCATCACTTGACAATATGTGACCTGTGGTGGGACCATCGGCAAACAGTAAGACATTGACTGGCTGTTAAAGTTAACACTATTAACCTAGAAACCCAGACAGACAATCCAGAGATGCAAGTTCAAACCCCACGATGGGAGTTTAAATTCAGTAATAATCTGGAATTTGAAAAAAAAGATTTAGTAATGATTACAGCAAAGCCTACCAAATTGTTCTCAAACCTCTCTGCTTTACTATGACCCTTCAAGATGTTATGTGCTTGACTCTATCACCCTTCAGTTTGAAGAACCGAGCAATGGGTAATGAATGCTGGCCATGTCAGAATTACTCCAATCCCAAAAACCCTCATTAAAACCCATGGGCACATCCCTCCCCCTCCCCACTATCAATAGTATCTACAAAAGGCACTACCTCATCTGTCAATGAAGGCCCCCATCATCTGGACTCTGCCATCTTCTCACACCTGACACTGGGCAGAGGCCTGAAGTCCCACGTCACCAGGTTCAGGACCAGCTACTTGCCTTCAGCCATGCAGTTCTCCAACCAGCTGGCAAGACTTTAGTCAGTACTTCAGTGCAGCAACACTCTAACCACTTCCACCACTTTGCACAACGTCGGACTTATTTTTTGTTCTTGTTTGTTCTTTCTTGTAAAAGTTGTGTAAGGTCTATGTGTGTTTAACTGATGATTTTCTTGTGAAGATTGTGTCTCTGATGCTGTGTGCCTGTGATGCTGGTGGAGGTAAGTGTTTCATTGCACCTTGCCTCCATGGACTTGTGCAGACGATGATAAATGATTGAAAGATAAATGGATAGATAACCATCTAACTATAATAAATGGATGGATAGATAAATAAATATAAATTAATAGATAGACAAGTAAAGCCAATAGATAGAGAGATAAGTAGGTATATCGACTCATGAATGAATGAATAAATAAATGTACAAAAATAAATAGTTTAAAAATAGTGCCAAAATAGATAATAGACAGACATACATACTGTACACATATACCGTACATGCCTATAGATAATCAAATGTTTGTACATACTGTACATGTCTACAGACATACATACTGTACATACAGACATAGTGCAAACTTTCACTCTGAAATCCGGGGACAGTGCCATGTAATACAGTGCTGCCAGTGTGGAGTGTCACGTTCAGGACCAGATGAAGAAAGTTGATAACAAATTAGACTGCAGCTGGCCCCACGTTAACCAGTGTGACAGGGTGTGAAAGTCAGCAAGTTGCCAGCATGTTATCATGAGGAATTTTTTGTAAATCTTGTCAGGATTTTAATTCAAGATTCAGGATCAATTTATTATCAAAGAATGTATAAATTATACAACCTTGAGATTTGTTGGCTCACAGGTAGCCACAAAGCAAGAAACCTGGAAGAACCCAATTTAAAAAAAAAGAATTAAAATAAAAATAAAAGACCAGCACGCGATGAGCAAGAGAAAGAAAAAACATAAAAATCACACAAATAATTGAAGTGAACAACAACATTCCAAACCAAAAATTGAGTCCTCAGATTGACACCCCAGAGCAGCCTGGAGTAGGCCCAAAGCCTAGCTTACCATCTCATCATTTTAGCAGGCTCGGAGCACAGCAGCCAGGCAATCGTCAGAGCCTCAATGCCATGGAGATTACCCTCTCGGAGGACAAACGAAATCAGCTCTTGTCCCGACCTTTCTTTTCAGTCTATCTGGGCCAGATTTAAATTGACCCAACGACTGCAAAGCAAAAGGTTCCGGCATCCTAGGGAGAGGAGAGAAGATCAAAGAGAGCGAGAAAACGAGATCTGAGCCGGCATTTAAATTGTCTACACAGCATATCGTAACTCACTCTCAGACCCAGGCACCACTGCTGCGAAAGAGTCTGGGCCTAGACCACATGCTGTCCAGTGACTCGCTCTGGGCCCAGATTCCATCGCCCAGCCTGAAGCTACTCTCAAGCTCTTCAGACCAGCTCGGTGCCCAGATAGATCAAACATCGCACCTGGGCCCATTGTACAGGCACTGAATCTCATGTTGGCACCCACAGCGATCCACTTCCAGGCCAGCTATATGGGCATCAGAACCCCATCTGCAACGCAGTATCTCGGCTCAAACCCCGAACTTGCCCCACCATCACTCGCCCCTTCACTGTTTGTGGTGATAATTTCACACAATTTACCACAGAAAATAGCCGGCTGGTGGCGTAGTGGCATTAGCGGCGGACTTCGGAGTGAAGGCTCCCGAGTTCGAACCCAGCCGGCTCCCCAGGCACGCTTTCCAACTGTGCTGGGTTGAGCATCGAGCTAGCAACTGGACCTTGTCAAAAAGAAATTGCCTGCTACAGAAACATCAACAGCAAAAAGTTGATGGCCTATGCTCCTCGTGAGTTTAAAAGGCAATTTCCTTCCACAGAAAATGCTGACAAGATCCTGTCCTTTTCTCTCTATTCTTCTATTTGCCTTGGTGAAGCAGCCAGCCTAATCAAAGAGCCCACCCTCCTCAGACATTCTCTCTTCCTCCTCCTTCTCTTTCAGCAGCTTTGCCTCCAACTTCCACCCTGCCCTCAGATATGCCTGGTCCATTTCTGACACCTCCCTCCCCTTTCTTGATCCTTCTCTCTGTCTCTATCTCTGGAGAAAGCTTATTCACTGATGTCTATTATAAACCCACGGACTCTCACAGCTACCTGAACTATACTTTGTCCCACTCTGCTACTTGTAAAAACGCCATCCCCTTCTCTTAATTCTTCCACCTCTCCCACATCTGCTCTCAGGATGAGGCTTTTCATTCCAGAATGAAGGAAATGTCCTTCTTCTTCAAAGGAAGGTGCTTCCCTTCCTCCACCATCAATACTGACCTCAACCACATCTCTTCCATTTTGCACAAGTCTGCACTCACCCTATCCTCCCACCATCCCACCAGGGATAGGGTTCCTCTTGTCCTCACCTACCACCCCACCAGCCTCCACATCCAGCACATAATTCTCTGTAACTTCCGCCATCTCCAACAGGATCCTACCACCAAGCACATCTTTCCTCCCCACCCCCTACTTTCTGCCTACTGCAGTGATCACTCCCTACGTGACTCCCTTGTCCACTTATCCCTCCCCACTGATCTCCCTCCTGGCATTTATCTCTGACTGCCATTCAGGGCCCCAAACAATTCTTCCAGCTGGGGCGACACTTCACCTGTGAGTTTGTCTACCAGAAGAGGTGTGATCTCCTAGTGGCCACCCATTTTAATTCCACTTCCCTTTCCCATTCCAACATGTCAGTCCATGGCCTCTTCTACTGTCACAATGAAGCTGCACTCAGGTTGGAGGAACAACACCTTATATTCCGTTTGGGTAGTCTCCAACCTGATGGTATGAACTTCAAATTCTTAAACTTCCAGTAATCGCTCCCCTTCACCATTCCCCATCCCTTTTTCCCTCTCTCACCTTATCACCTTATCCACCCATCACCTCCCTCCGGTGCTCCTCCCCACTTCTTTCTTTCTTAGCCGTCTGTCCTCTCCTATCAGATGCCCCCTTCTCCAGTCCTGAATCTCTTTCACCAATCAGCTTCGCAGATCCTCACTTCACCCCTCCCCCTCCCAATTTCACCTATCACCTTGTGTTTCTCCCTCTCCTCCCCCTCCCCCACCTTCTAACTCTGACTCCTCATCTTTTTTCCAGTCCTGCTGAAGGGTCTTGGCCCAAAACATTGACTGTACTTTTTTCCATAGATGCTACCTGGCCTGCTGAGTTCCTCCAGCATTTTGTGTGTGTTGCTTGGATTTCCAGCAACTGATGATTTTCTCGTTTGTGATTCTGCCTAATTGTCTACACTTTCTCTGTTTGCTGACACTTTATTTTGCACCCTGTTATTGTTTTAACTTGCACTACCTCAATGCACTGTAGTAATGAGTTGATCTGTGTGGACAGACTGCAAGATAAACTTCTCACTGTGTGTGACAACTTACCAAATCTACTTAGCAGTCCCCCCTCTTACGGCTTTCAGATGGGTATGAACTCTCCATTTACAAATCTGCTCAAATGTTCCAAGTGTAACTGGGTAATCGGTAAACAGTTCGTTATTGTCAAATGATGGACAGCTTCTTTCCCTCTGCCATCTGATTTCCCAATGGATATTGAGCACGGTAACACTACATACCTCACTACATTTTCATTTCTATTTTTGCAATACTTATTTAATTAAACTAATATATATATATACATTTACAGTAATTACCATTTATCTCTCTTTTTGCTCTATTATTATGTTTTTAATTTTACTGCTGCCAATCAACATACAAATTTCACGACGTACGCTAGTGATATTAGACCTGATTCTGAGATACAGTCAAAAACTTCATTTTGCAAGTCAGCCATACAGATGGCTGCACCGTGTGTGTGTGTGTGTGTGTGTGTGTGTGTGTGTGTGTGTGTGCATCTGTGTATGTGTGTGTGTGTGTGTGTGTGTGTGTGAGTGTGTGTGTGTCTGTGTATGTGTGTGTATATGTATATGTGTGTGTGTATCTGTGTGTGTGTCTGTATGTGCATGTGTGTGTATCTGTGTGTGTCTGTGTTCATGTCTGTGTGTGTGTGTGTCTGTGTATGTTTATGTCTGTGTGTACGTGTGTGTACGTGTGTGTATCTGTGTGTGTCTGTGTCTATGTCTGTGTGTGTGTCTGTGTTTGTGTATGTGTGTGTGTTTGTGTGTGTGTGTCTGCCTGTCTGTGTCTGTGTATGTGTATGTATATGTATACGTATGTGTATAAGTTTGTGTGTGTGTCTGTGTTTATCTCTGTGTGTGTGTGAGTGTATGTGTGTGTCTGTATGTGCACGTGTGTGTATCTGTGTGTGTGTCTGTGTGTATGTGCCTGTATATGTGCCTGTGTGTGTGTGTCTGTGTCTATGTGTGTGTGTGTGTATGCGTGTGTGTATGTCTGTGTGTGTGCCTGTGTATCTGTGTGTGTGTCTGTGTGTGTGTGTGTGTGTGTGTGTGTGTGTGTGTCTGTGAGTGTGTGTGTGTGTGTCTGTGTGTGTGTGTCTGTGAGTGTGTGTGTGTGTGTGTGTGTATATGTGTGTCTGTGAGTGTGTGTGTCTGTGTGTCTGTGTGTCTGTGTGGAAATCTGACAATTCAAAGAGAAAAGCCTGCAGATGGTTAATTATTAGTTCAATTCTATCAGTTCTCTGTGTACAGCAGGCTGTCAACTCGAAGCTCTGAAGATTGCAAGATATAAGGCACATTACATAAATGCTTTTTAGCTGCAGGACGTAAGAGAAAGACTCTCACCTCCATCTCAAAACTGAGGGAGTGCTGCACTCTATATCAAATATAAAACACACAAAATTCTGGAGAAATTCAACAGATCAGGCTGCATCTATGGAGAGAAATAAAGGGAGCCTCAATCAAGACTGGAAAGGAAGGGGAAGAGCCAGATTCAGAAAGTGGGGGAGGCAGTAGGAGTACAAGACGGCAGGTGATAGAGGAGAAGGTGGGTGAGTGGGGAAGCGGGATGAAGTAAGAAGCTGGGAGGGGATAGGTGGAAGAAGTAAAGGGCTGAAGGAGAAGTAATCTGATTGGAGGAGACAGTGAACCATGGAAGAAAGGAGGGGCACCAGGGGAGGTGATGGGCAGATGAGGAGAAGTGGAGAAGTGAGGGGGAGCCAGAATACGGAATGGAAAAGAGAGAAGGCAGAGAGGTGTGAAATTACTGGAAGTAAGAGAAATCAATGCTCATACCATCAGTTTGTAGGCTACGAGACAGACTATGAGGTGTTCCTCCAACCTGAGAGTGGCCTCATTGAAGCTCCATCCGTCTCGTTTTGTTTGCGGAAACCTACAGGGAATATTTTGGAGGAAGGAGAGAGTTTTTAAACACAAGACCTAGAATGGAAAAGTCTACAGAAAGTAGTGAATAGAACACCCAGTCCATCACAAGAAAAGCCCTCCCACCACTAAGCACATCTACATGGAGCTCTGTCACAGGAAAGCAGGACCCCCACCATCCTGCCATGCTCTCTCCTCAGTGCTACCATCAGGAAGGAGGTACAGAAGCCTTAGGACCCACAACACCAGGTTTAGGAACAGTTGTTACCCCTCAACCATCAGACTCCTGAACCAACGGGGGTAACTTCACCCACCTCAATGCTGAACTGATTCCACAACCTACGGACTCACTTTCATGGACTCCACAGCTCATGTTCTCAGTATTATTTATTCATTTAAATATTTATATGTCTATATATTTATTTACATGTCTGTTTGTCAGTTTTTGCAGTTTTTAATTGATTCTATTGTATTTATTTGTTTTACTGTGAATACCTTCAAGAAAATGAATCTCAGGCTGGTAGATGACAACAGTTACATACTTTGATAATAAATTTCCTTTGAACTTTTAACTATGAGCTTATATGATCGCTCCCATTACAACCCAACCCACCAAACCCAGTAACATCCTTGTGAGATTTTTGCACTTTTCCAGAATATGACACCCTCTCTGTTGCTAGATTACCAGTAGGGCAAACAATACTCCAAATTATTATATGCTGGTAAGATTATTGTACCTAGTGACCTGAATAATATAGGCACCCAATCTTCTTTACGTCACCATCTACCTGTGTGTTCACTTTCAGGGAACAATGCATATGAATCCCCAGGAACCCCTGTGCTAAACCATTCTCCAGGGCACAGCTATTTATACTGGAAGACGCATCCAGTAAGTCCAATGGCTAGACCGGAGCTCAAGGCCTTGTTTTCAGGGTTCCAATCATCACAGAGTCTGGAGCTTGAGGCCAGGTGTTTACTGTTCCAGTCTTCAGAATATTTGAAGTTTGAGGCCTAGTGTGACGGGTCCCAGTCATTAAAGAGTCTGGAGTTTGAGGCCTAGTGTTCAGTGTCCCAGACATCAAACTGTCTGGAGTTTGATTCAGGCCTAGTGTTCAGGGATCCAGTCATCAAACAGACTGGAGTTTGAGGCCTAGTGTTCAGGCTCCCTGTCATCGGATGGTCTGCAGTTTGAGGACTAGTATTCGAGCTCCCAGTCATCGCTGAAAACTGGAGATTTAGGCCCTGTGTTTGGGGTCCAAGTTATCAGAGAGTCTAGAATTTGAGGTCTAGTGTTCAGGGTCCCAGTCATTGGAGAGTCTGGAAGGTGAGGCCTAGTGTTCGGCATCCCAGTGATTGGAGAGATTGGAGTTTGAGGCCTAGTTTTCAGGGTCCCAGCAATTGGAGTGACTGTAGTTTGAGACCTAGTTTTCAGGGTCCTAGTGATCAGAGAGTCTGGAGTGTGAGGCCAATGTTTGGGCTTTCAGGCATCAGAAAGACTGGAGTGTGAGGCCTAGTGTTTGTGGTGTCAGTCATTGGAGAAACTTGAATCTGACACATGGTGTTCTGGATCTCAGTGACTGGAGAGACAGGAGTTTGAGGCCTAGTGTTCGAGGTTCCAGTGATTGGAGACACTGTAACTTGAGGCCTACTGTTTGGGAACCTTGCGACTGAAGAGTCTGGAGTGTGAGGCCTAGTGTTTGGGGTCTCAGTGAGTGGAGAGGTTGGAGTTTGAGGTCTAGAGTTTTGGGGGGCTCGTGACTGGAGATACTGGAGTGTAAGGCCTAGTGTTTGGGATCCCAATGATTACAGAGTCTGGAGTTTGAGGCCTAGTATTCTGGGTCCCTATTGTGGTAAACCATATATATATGTTGTAACTGGGTTAACTGTCCGGACACACCCCTCTGCTGACTGCCCCTGTGGCTCCTCCCACAGAATCCAGTATAAAGGTGTTTCGCCTTGCCCTTCCCCCTCAGTCCGGGGGCAGACACTCACCGTGGAGGTCGTATTGTACAGCGAATAAAAACCTTTCAGTATTTTACCAAACCTCAGTCTTTTGGAGTTATTGAAGGTGCTTCAATTTTATTCACTGTACATTTTAAAACATGGAACATGCATTGAGACCAGACAAATTAGACCACGATCCGCAAACACCTGAAGCTGGAAACGCTTTCGAACTCTGGCTGGCCTGCTTCGAAACGTATCTAGAGGAGATTAAAGCGACCGACCCCGTAATGAAGCGCAGAGTTATACTCTCCAGGGTCAGTCCACGGGTCTATTCGCTGATCAGAGATCAGCCGAACTACGACGGCGCGATGAACGCACTCAAAAGACAATACCTGCGGCCGATAAACAGCGTCTATGCTCGGCTCTGCTTAGCGACATGTCAATGGCGGCCTGGGGAATCGAGTGCTGAGTTTGTCCTGGCCCTACAGACACTCGTGCGAGCCTGCAATTGCCAAGAACTGACGGCAGTACAGCATGCAGAACTCCTAGTGAGAGACGCCTTCGTCACGGGGACCAGGTCAGTGTACATGCGCCAGCGGCTGCTGGAAAAAGCCGATCTTACCCTAAGTTCGGCGATCGAGCTGGCTGATACGTTGGAGGCCGCTTTGCATAACTCCGAGGCTCTCCAGGCACGCGATCCCCCGATGGCCTCGTGGGTGCCGCAGACCCCGCAACCTGCCGGCGAATCGACCTCGGCTGCTGCCAGTCGTGAGTCCGCGAAGTGCTACTTCTGCTGACTGGAGAAGCACCCCCGGAAATGCTGCGCGGCCTGACAAGCTACCTGTTCCAGCTGCAGAAAGAAGGGCCACTTCGCCAAGGTCTGTAAGTCAAAACCGTGAGCGGGATCGAGCAGCGCCGCATGCGAGACGTGGGGGCCGCCATCTTCCCTGCATGCTGCCACCACGTGCAAGACATGGGGGCCGCCATCTTCCCTACCATCATCTTCCCTGCACGCCGCCACCACGTGCAAGACATGGGGGCAGCCATCTTGGTCGGCGCCACCTGCCACCGCCTACGACCAAAGGGTGCTCACCGGGCATCCCACCGCGCCGGACCAAGACAGCGACTCAACTCTGGCCTCCGTGACCCTTGACCAAAGTGCCGCTCCCACCAGCTCGCAAGGACAATGATGGACGTCCTGGTGGAGGGGCGCAGGACAAGCTGCCTGTTTGACACAGACAGCACGGAGAGTTTTATCCACCTGGACACGGTGCAGCATTGTGGACTCGTGATAGGGCCGGTAAGTCAGAAGGTCACCATGGTCTCCGGGTCGCACACAACAGACATCCGGGGGGGTTGTGTAGCGACGCTAGTGGTGCAGGGCACAGAATATCGAGACTTTATGTTGCTGGTTATGCCTCAACTGTGTGCCCCTGTGCTATTGGGGTTCGACTTCCAGAGCCTCCTGAAAAACGTGACGATGGAGTATGATGGGCCCCTCCCACCAATTACCGTCGTAAATCCCCAGTTTGTAGTATACGTCACATACTTCGCTACTGACCACCCACACACACCAACCTGCACATCCCACCTAACACCATGTCAGCTAACGCACTATTGACACCACTTGCGGCCTCTCCACCCTCAAGATCCCTCCCCCACTGCTGTTCGCCAACCTGACCCCTGACTGTAAACCTGTGGCAACTAAAAGCAGGAGGTACATCGCGGGGGACAGAGCTTTCATTAAGTCGGAGGAGCAGCGGCTGCTCAGGGAGGGGGTCATTGAGCCAAGCACAAGTCCTTGGAGGGCGCAGGTGGTCGTTGTTCAGAATGGGGAGAAGAATAGGATGGTCGTGGTCTATAGCCAGACCATCAATAGGTTCACACAGCTCAACGTGTACCCTCTACCCCGCATCGCGGATATGGTCAATCAGGTAGCACAATACAAGGTGTACCCGACCATCTGTCTTCCAGAGGGCAATGGACCGGATGGTGGACCAGTGCCAACTGAAGGCCACGTTCCCATATCTGGATAACATCACCATCTGCGGTCACGACCGGCAGGATCATGACAACAACCTCCAAAAATTTCTCCAAGCGGCCAAGGCTTTCAATCTCACCTATAACAAGGACAAGTGTGTGTTCCGGACCACCTGACTTGCTATCCTTGGGTGTGTCGTGGAGAATGGAGTAATTGGCCCTGACTCCGACCGTATGCGCCCCTTGTTGGAACTCCCTCTTCCCAACACCCTCAGAGCCCTCAAAAGGTGCCTGGGCTTCTTTTCATATTACGCTCAATGGGTCTCTAACTACACAGACAAGGCCCACCCCCTGGTCAAGTCCACCACATTCCCCCTCTCAGCTGAGGCCCACGCGGCCTTCAACCGCATAAAAGGGGACATTGCCAAAGCAGCAATGCATGCGGTGGATGAGGCCATTCCCTTCCAAGTAGAGAGTGACGCCTCCGACTTTGCGCTGGCTGCTACCCTCAACCAGGCAGGAAGACCAGTGGCGTTCTTCTCCCGTACCCTTCAAGGCCTGGAAATTTGGCACTCTGCGGTAGAGAAAGAGGCCCAGGCCATAGTGGAAGCTGTTAGGCACTGGAGACACTATCTCGCCGGCAAAAGGTTCACCCTGCTAACTGACCAGCGCTCAGTCGCATTCATGTTTAATAATCATCAGCGGGGCAAAATCAAAAATGATAAAATTCTGAGGTGGAGAATCGAACTCTCCACCTACAACTATGACATCATGTACAGGCCTGGGAAGCTCAACGAGCCCTCCGATGCCCTATCCCGGGGAACATGCGCCAGCGCGCAGATTGACCAGCTATACACCCTACATGTAGATCTTTGCCACCCGGGGGTCACCCGGCTTTTCCACTTCGTGAAAGCCCGGAACCTGCCTTACTCCCTTGAGGAGATCAGGACGATGACCAGGGACTGCCAAGTCTGCGCAGAGTGCAAACCGCACTTCTACCGACCCGAAAAGGCACCACTCATCAAGGCCACCCGCCCCTTTGAGCGACTGAGTGTTGACTTTAAGGGCCCCCTTCCCTCCACCGACCGCAATGTGTACTTTCTTAACGTAATTGACGAGTACTCGCGGTTCCCCTTCGCCATCCCCTGCCCCGATACCACTACCACGTCAGTTATAAAAGCCCTGTGCAAGCTCTTCACTCTGTTCGGATACCCATGCTATATCCACAGTGACAGAGGGTCCTCGTTTATAAGTGACGAGCTGCGCCAATATCTACTGGCTAGGGCAATTGCAACTAGTAGGACCACGAGCTGTAATCCCCTGGGGAATGGACAGGTAGAGAAGGAGAATGGCACAGTGTGGAAAGCCACACTCTTAGCCCTCAGGTCAAAGGGACTGCCGGTCTCCCGCTGGCAGGAGGTCCTTCCCGAGGCACTCCACTCCATCCGCTCCCTGTTATGCACAGCCACCAATGCCACCCCTCATGAGCGGCTCTTTTCTTTTCCCAGAAAATCGACCACTGGAACCACCCTCCCAACTTGGCTGACGTCCCCGGGGCCAGTGCTGCTCCGGAAACATGCGAGGAGCAATAAATACTCCCCAATGGTCGAGAGGGTTCACTTACTTCATGCGAACCCCCAGTATGCCTACGTGGTTTTACCTGATGGGCGGGAGGACACGGTCTCCATCCGCGACCTGGCGCCCGCAGGAGCTCCGGGCCCTACCCTGAACACTCCGTGGTGACTATTGACCCCGTACCCAACAATGTATGTACCCACGAGACACCGCGCACTCCAAACCTACACAGACGCCACACGACACTCCCATACCGGGCACGACACACACGCACGAGGGATTAACACCTAACGTGCTGGCACCTGAAGTCAGACCGGAGCCAGCACAACCACTGTCACCGGTGCTACGTAGATCACAGCGACGGACTCGACCGCCTGATAGACTTAACCTGTAAATATACTTGTTTTAAATATTGTCAGTCACTTCACCTGGCAGGACTCTTTCTTAAAAAAAGGAGAGGCGAATGTGGTAAACCATATATATATATGTTGTAACTGGGTTAACTGACTCGACACACCCCTCTGCTGACTGCCCCTGTGGCTCCTCCCACAGAGTCCTGTATAAAGGTGTTTTGCCTTGCCCCTCCCCCTCAGTCCGGGGGCAGACACTCACTGTGGAGGTCGTATTGTACAGCGAATAAAAACCTTTCAGTATTTTACCAAACCTCAGTCTTTTGGAGTTATTGAAGGTGTTTCACCTATCAACTAATAGTCTGTAATTTTAGGCCCCGTTGACAAGTTCCCAGTCATCGCTGAGTCTGGAGGTTTAGGCCCTGTATTCGGGGTCCAAGTTATCAGAGAGTCTGTAGTTTGAGGCCTAGTGTTTTTGGTCCCCATCTTCGGAGGGTCTGAGGTTTGAGAACTATAATCATGGACCGTGTATTTAGACTGTCTGGAGTTTGAGGCCTTGTGTTTGGGGTTCTAGTCATCAAAGAGTCTGTATATTGAGGTCTGGTGTCCAGGTTCCCCGTCATCGTAGACTCTAGAATTTGAGACTTCGTGTTCAGGGTCCCAGTAATTGGAGATGCTGGAGTCTGAGGCCTAGTGTTTGGGATGTCAGTCATCAGAGAGTCTGAAGTGTGAGGCCTAGTGATTAAGGGTCCCAGTCATTGAAGAGACTGTAGTGTGAGGCCTAATGTTCTTGGTCCTAGTGATTGGAGAGTCTGGAATGTGAGGCCTAGTGTTCGGGGTCTCAGTCATTGGATTTTCTGTGTTGTGAAGCCTAGTGTTCAGGGTCCTAGTCATTGGTGAGACTGGAGTGTGAGGCTTAGTGTTCGGGGTCCTAGTGATTTGAGTGTCTGGAGTGTGAAGCCTAGTGTTCAGGGTCTCAATGATCGGAGAATCTGGAGTGTGAGGCCTAGTGTTCAGGGTCTCAATGATCGGAGAATCTGGAGTGTGAGGCCTAGTGTTCAGGGTCTCAATGATCGGAGAATCTGGAGTGTGAGGCCTAGTGTTCAGGGTCTCAATGATCGGAGAAGCTGGAGTGTGAGGCCTAGTGTTCAGGGTCTCAATGATCGGAGAATCTGGAGTGTGAGGCCTAGTGTTCTTGGTCCCAGTGATCAAAGAGAATGGAGTGTGAGTCCTACTGTATGGGGTCCCAGTCATTGGAGATTTTGAAGTGTGAGGCCTAATGTTTGTGTTGTCAGTCTTTGGAGAGGCTGGTATGTGAGGCCTAGTGTTCGGGGTCCCAGTAATCTGAGAGACTGGCGTTTGAGGCCTAATATTCTGGATCCATGTCAACTGATGGTCAGGAGTTTTAGGCCAACTCTGGAGATTCTGGCCCTGTGTTCGGGGTCCAAGTTATCAGAGAGTCTGTAGTTTGACGCCTAGTTCTTTTGGTCCCCATCATCGAAGGTTCTGAAGTTAGAGAGCTATTTTCAGGGACCCCGTCTTTAGTGTGTTTGGATTTTGAGCCCTTGTGTTTGGGGTTCTAGTCATCTGAATTTTGAGGTCTGGTGTTCAGGTTCCCCATCATTGAAGACTAGAGTTTAAGGCCCAGTGTCCAGGGCCCTGTTCATCAGAAAGCTTGGAGCTTGTGACATTAGATGTATGATCCTAGTCATCAGGGAGTCAGGAGTATGAGGCCCAGTGTTCAGGACCTATGTTCTGGGTCCTAGTGTATGGAAACTGGAGTTTGAGGCCTAGTGTTTGGGGCCCCAGTCATCAGAGAGACTGGAGTTTGAGGCTTGGTGTTCAGGGTTCTTGTCACCTGAGATTATGGAGTGTGAGGCCTAGTCTTCAGGGTCCCAGTAATTGAAGAGTCTGGAGTCTGAGGCCTAGTGTGGGTTGTCCATCATTGGAGAGTCTGGAGTATGAGGCTTAATGTTCAGAGTCTCAGTGATCGGAGAGTGTGGAGTGTGTTCAGGTCCCAGTGATCAGAGAGACTGTAGCTTGATATCTAGTGTTCAAGGTCCCAATGATCGGAGACCCTGGAGTGTGAGGCCTAGCATTTCGGGTTCCTAGTGACTGGAGAGACTGTAGTTTGATGCCTAGTGATCACGGTCCCAGTGACTGGAGAGACTGGAGTTTGGCACCTGATTTGGGTCCTCATTCATCATCATCAGGGAATTGGTACCAAACATCAAACTTGAAGTTTGATCAGAAGCTGGAAAGGTGAATCCTGATGGGCAAGGTCTGCAGATCTGTAGGGGATGTTCATGTCCCAATGTCTGTGAGTCAGTGTAGCGTGGACTGTGCTAGTGTGGGAGGATTGTGTGTGGATTGTCATGTCTGTGTGTCTGTGAGTTCAGTCTGTGTGTGTGGTGAGTCTGCCTGTGTGTGTATGTGTCTGTGTGAGAGTGAGTGTGTGTGTGGTGAGTCTGTGTGAGTGGTGTGTGAGTGTGAGTCTGTGTATGTGTGAGTGTGAGTGAGTGTGAGTCTATCCGTGTGTGAGTGGTGTGTGAGTGTGTGTCTGTGTGAGTGTGAGTGTATGTGAGTGTGTATGTGAGTGAGTCTGTCTGTGTGTGAGTATGTGAGTCTGTGTGAGTGTGTGTGTGAGTGTGAGTGGAGTGTGAGTGTGTGTTTGTGTGAGTGGGTGTGAATGTGTGTGTGATTGAATCTGTGTGAGTCTGTCTGTGTGAGTGGTATGTGAGTGTGCATCTGTCTGTGTGTGGTGTGTGGGTGTGAGTGTGAGTCTGTGAGTCTGTATGAGTGTGTGTCTGTCTCTGTGTGTGTGAGTGTAAGTCTGTGTGAGTGTGAGTGGCGTGTGAGTGTGTGTGAGAGTGTGTGTCTGTGTGTGTGGTGTGTGAGTGTGAGTATGAGTGTGAGAGTGTGTGTGAGTGGTGTGTGAGTGTGTGTCTGTGTGAATGGTGTGTAGTGAGTCTGTGTGTGTGAGTGTGTGTCCCTCTGTATGAGTCTGTCTGTGTGTGTGTGTGAATGTGTGTGAGTGTGAGTATGTCCGCGTGTGTGTGTGTGTCTGTGTGAGTCTGACTGTGTGAGTGTGTCAGTGTGAGGAAGGATTTGATGTTTTGCTCTTGTTCTGTTCTTGTTCGTTACACTGCTGTGTTTTGTTGAACACTGTGGGATGCTACGTTGGTGATAACACACTCTGCTCCCTATATGGATATAGGCTGCGGTGTTTTTCAGTGCAAAAAATCTGAATCTCAGAAATCTGTAAACTTCCAACGTGCAGCATTTGGAGTTTATCTGAGTTAGATTCCATCTGCATTTCTCTTGTCCACCGTTCCAAGTGATCTGGATCTTGTAATCATAGATAACACTCTTCACTCTCCACCCTACCATCAATTTTGATGTCATCTGCAAACTCCCTATCCATGCCAATTATATTCTCATCCAGATCGTTGCTGTGGACAATGGACTCTGCACCTCCCAGGTAACAGCCTCTGGATTGCTGCCTGTGCCATGCCCCTGTAAGGGCTAGAATAGGATTATCTGGCAGATGAATGTGTGGCTGAGCAACCACTGCAGGGGCAGATTTCTGGATTATTGGCATCCCTTCTGGGAAAGAGTCGGCTACTCCTGAACCCAGGGGCCAATGTCCTTGTAGCAGGTTTACTCGAGCTGGAGAGGGTTTAAACTAACCTGGCAGGGGGAAGGGAACTGGAATGATAGGGCTGGGGATGTTGGTTTACAAGTAGGGGTAGTGTATATTGACATTCAGGAGGGAAAGGCAGATGATAGGGCAAAATTACAGTCAGTGGGATGAGTTGCAGGGTAAAAAGGGGACAAAACTGAAAAGGTGACATATACAGAAGTGAAGGTGTTCTATTTGAATGCACGAAATGTGCGAAATAACATAGATGATCTTGTAGCACAGTTAGAGATTGGCAGGTATGATGTTGTGGGCATCACGGAGTCATGCTGAAAGATGATTGTAGTTGGGGTCTTAATATCCAAAGATACACAATCAATGGAAAGAACGGGCAAGTGGGCAGAGGAGGAGGAGTGGCCCTGCTGGTAAAAAAATGAAATCCAATCTTTAGAAAGAGGTGGCATAGGATCAGAAAATGTAGAATCCTTGTGTTGGGAAGCTACAGGGGTAAAATGAAACAGATGGGAGTGACTAACAGGCCTCTGAAAAGTATTCTACAAATTACAGCAGGAGATAGTAAAAGCATGTCAAAAAGGCAATGTAACATTAGACACAGGGATTCCAATATGCAGACAGATTGGTAAAATCAGGATGATGCTGGATCCCAAGACCGAATTTGTGGAATGTTTCTCAGCTGGCTTTTCTGGAGCAGCTTGTGGTTGACCCCACTAAGGGATCAGCAATTCTGGATTGGGTGCTGTGTATTAAACCGGGTATGATGGGGAAGCTTAAGGTAGTGGAACCCTTAGGAGACAGTGATAATAGTATAATCGAATACTATTATGTAATTTGAGAGGGAGAAGCCGCAGTAGATCTATTGGTATTTACAGTGGGGTAAAGGGAATTACAGAGGCACGAGAGAGGAGTTGGCCAGAATTGACTGTAAAGTGACACTAGCAGGGATGATGGCAGTGCAACCATGGATGGAGTTTCCTGGAGCAATTCGGAAGATCATCCCAAAGAAGAGGAAGCATTCTAAAGGCACGGTGATGCAACCTTGGCTGACAAGGGAAGTCAAAACCAAAATAAAAGCCAAAGAGAGGGCATTTAACATAGCAAAAATTAGTGGGAAATTTTTGTAAGCCAACAGAAGGTAACTAAAAAACCATAAGCGAGGGGCAGTTGCTCTTACTGGGAGAAGATGCTTGGGAAACTGAAGGTAGATAAGTCACCAGAGTTCTGAAAGAGATTGTGCAGTCATTAGTAATGAACTTTCAAAAATTAATAGAATCTGACATGGTTGCAGAGGACTAGACAATTGCAAATGTCACTCCATTCTTCAAGAAGGGAGGAAGGCAGAATAAAGGAAATTATAGGCCAGTTAGCCTGACCTCAGTGGTTGGGGAGACATTGGAGTCGATTGTTAAGGACATGGTTTTGGGGTGCTTGGGGGCACATGATAAAATGTGCTGTAGTCAACATAGTTTCCTCAAGGGAAAATCTTTCCTGACAAATCTGTCCAAATACTTGAAGAAATATTCAAAGAGGGGGTACAGTTTTAAGGTGCTTGGAAGTGGTATAGGGGAGATGTCAGGAGTAAGTTTTTTACGCAAAGTGGTGAGTGTGTGGAATGGGCTGCCAGCGATGGTAGTGGAGGTGGATACAACAGGGTCTTTTAAGAGACTCCTGGATAGGTACATAGAGCTTAGAAAAATAGAGGGCTATGGGTAACCTTAGGTAATTTCTAAGTAAGTACATGCTCGGCACAGCATTGTGGTCTGAAGGGCCTATATTTTGCTGTACTTTTTCTATGTTTCCAAATAACAAGCAGGATAGACAAAGCAGATGGCATTACAAGCAAGGCTTCCGGAGGAAAGGGAGGGGAAAGGAACAGTCCACCAAATGAAGTTGAACCCAGGAGCTATTTATGTAGCCAGCCCAAAATGAGAATCGGGTGCCTCAATTAAGGCACTCAACAGAACAAGAGAGAAAACAGGAAAACCTGGAACAAGGATATATGGACCGGACCATGAACCGGACCATGAACTGGAATGCAGACCTCACGGACCGGATCATGATAGTACCCTTCCCCCACTCCTCTATGGGAGCCTCCTGATGACCCAAAAGACTTCCCCAGACTATGGACTACACGGGTGGGTGGAGGGGGGCATTCAACAGGAGGGAACCCAGGATGGCGAGAGTAAGACAGCAGTGTCTGTGTTGCTGGATCCATGCTTGACTGGAATGTTCCGTCATACGGGAGCAATGGGAGCGGACCCAAATGTAAGACACAGTCACTGAGGTTCTAGGAACAGGACTAGGTTTGACAAGAAAGCAAGGGGAGTGGGGAAGAAAGGACACTGGACATTGACATGAGCCCTGGACAAGACTAGGAAGCAGGGCCTGGGCTAGGACATGGACAACAAACATGGAACTCAGACAAGGAATAGGAACAAGGAGCCTGGACTAGGGACATGGCAAGTCTTCAGAGGTTCCTGTCTCCCAAAGCCAAGTCAAGGCCTTGTGTTCTTGTCCTGTCCTTGTGTCTCATCCTGTCCATGTGCCTTGCCCAGCCCTGTGCTGGAGTTCCCTCATCCTGTCCAGGAGTCTCACATCCAGTCCTGTAGCCACGTCATGTCTTCGCTAGTTCCGGAGTCCGAGCTCGAGTCAAGACCCGGGTTCTGGGTCCTTGCCCAGAACCTCGTCCATACCCAAACCTCGTCTAGTCCTGTATCCAAGCCTCGAAAAACAAAAGCCTCGCCTACTCCCATAACCAAGCCCCGAAGAACCCAAGCCTCGTCTAGTCCTGTAGCCAAGCCTCTAAAAACCCAAGCCATGTCCAGTACTGTTGCCACATCATGTCCTTGACTAGTTCCAGGGTCCGAGCCTGAGTCAAGACCCGGGTTCTGGGTCCTTGTCCAGTCTCTGGCTCGGAGGCCAAACCCAGGCTCCTAGTTCCCAGTTCCTTGTCCTGGTCCCGCTTTCCCAGCCAAAGTCCTAGCTCAAGTCTGTGTTCCTGTCCCAGCTCCTAGTGTGTGTCCAGTCCTGTCCCTGACTGTAGTCCAGTCCAGTCCCCAGTAGTTCAGTGTCTGTGTCTTGCATTTGGGTCCGCTCCCAGCGCCCCCTTATGACACTCATGATCTGATCCCTGTGGCACAGATCCATCTTCTCACCTAACCCACCAAATGAATTTTGTATCACTCTAGATCTCATGTAGTCTAAACTTACTGGACCAGCATATCATTCAGGACCTTGACAAAGGTCTTTCTAAAGTTCACGGAGACAAGGTCTACCACCCTGCCCTAATGTAAGAAACTGGAGCAAGGAGAGTCCATCTGCTCCCTGGAACCTGCTCTACCATTCATTCAGATCAAGGCTGCCTGTTGGAGTGGTTGGGTCTCTCAATGTGGAAACAGGTCCTTCATACCAAAGTATCCATGTCAATCATCAACCATCTACGTCAATCATCAACTATCCATGTCGATCATCAACCATCCATGTCAATCATCAACCATCCACATCAATCACCAATCATCCACGTCAATCATCAACCAGCCATGTCAATCACCAATCATCCATGTCAATCAACAACCCTCCATGTTAATCATCAACCATCCACATCAATCATCAACCATTCATGTCAATCATCAACCAGCCACATCAATCACCAACCATCCACATTAATCAATCATCCACATCAATCATTAACTATCCAGATCAATCATCAACCATTCACGTTAATCAACCATCCATGTCAATCATCAACAATTCAGTTAAGCTTTTCTTATTTTATTCTCCCTGATTCCACCCCTCACCCACACAGTGGGGCAATTTGTAATGGCAGGGTAACCTACCAACACACGTGTATTTAGATGTGGAGGAAGCCCACATGGACAAAGGTGGAACATTCAAATTCTGCAGACAGTGCCAGAGGTCAGAATCAAACCCTAGTCTCTGGGTCTGTGCTAACAGCTCTATCCACTGCTACACCATGCCATCCGATAGCATCCTTCCCAACCGTCAGCACCATCTGAACTACCCTCATATCTCTTGATTCCTTCAGTAGCTGGAAATCTGTCAGCCTCTGCTTTGTATGGATGCAGTGCTCCAGCCTCCACTGTCCTCAAGAGAAGAGGATTTTAGAGATTCACCACCCACAGTAAGAAGAAATTTCTCTGCATCTTTGCCATAAGTAATCTATCTCCTATTCTAAAACAGCTGGGTAGGGGGAGGGGTAGATACCCACCTTGCATTCAGCCACTCAACATTTACTGCTTTGTGAGTTTTAATGGAATCTCCTTCCATTCTCTGAAACAGCCTGGAGAAGTTGCACTACTCTTCCCCAGTCCTTTGTGAGACAAGAAGATTATTCCAAGTGTGGTGTCACTAAGGACAATCAGGCCTCATTACTCTCCTCATCCTAATGACTAACAGAACATTGGCCCTCATCTGTTACAGTACCTTCTCTTCGGCCTGGAGTGACCTGTGTACAGGGACATCCAGGGCCTTTTAAACCACAGCACTACACAGTCTCTCACCTTTGAACAAAAGGTTTTCTCTTAAGAAGGCATATGAGGTGTTGGCCTTCATTAGTTGGGGGGCTGAGTGCAAGAGCTGCAAGATCATGTTGCAGCCCTATAAAAATCTTGTTAGAATATTCTGTTCAGTTCGTTATAGGAAGTATGTGAAAGCTTTAGAGATGGTGCAGAGATTTACCAGGATGCAACCTGGATTAGAGAGCTTGTCATATGAGGAAAGGCTGAGCAAGATGGGTCTTTTCTCTTTGGAACAACGAAGGATGAGAGGTAACCTTGATAGAGGAGTACAAGATGATAAGAGGCATAGACTTCTTCCCAGGGCTGAAATAGTTAATATGAGGGTCATCATTTTAAGGTGATTGGAGGTAAATATAGGAGGGATGTCAGAGGTAGTCTTTTTACACAGAGTTTTGGGTGTGTGGAGCACCTAGTCAGGGGTGGTGGAAGAGGCAGATACATTAAGGACATTTTAAAAACTCTTTGATAACAACATAAATAATAGAGAAATGGAAGGCTATGTAGGAGGGAAGAGTTAGATTGATTTTAGAGTAGGTTTATAAGGTTGGCACAACCTCGTGGGCCGAAGGGCCTGTGCTATTCAGTGTTCTGTGTTCGAATCCTTTCAGT
This sequence comes from Mobula birostris, assembly GCF_030028105.1. Classification (NCBI taxonomy): domain Eukaryota; kingdom Metazoa; phylum Chordata; class Chondrichthyes; order Myliobatiformes; family Myliobatidae; genus Mobula; species Mobula birostris. Next base: position 106,856,788 of record NC_092375.1, on the reverse strand, counting down.
CAACTCTTCAATGTTTCCTGTGTCAATATCTCCTCATGACCAAGATATCAATATACAAACTTATGAGGGGTATAGGTAGGGTAAATACAAGTAAGCTTTTTCCACTGTGGCTGGGTCAGAGATCACAGGTTAAAGGGAAAAGGTGAAATACTGAAAGGGAAACTAAGGGGGAGCTTCTTCACCCTGACCGTGGTGTGAGCTGCCAGTGGAAGTGGTGTGTGCGGGTTTGACTGCAACATTTAGGAGAAATTTGGGAGTACATGGATGGGAAGGGTACTGAGGGTCTATGGGTCTAGGCAGAATCACAGTTCCTCATGGACCAGGTGGGCCGAAGGTCTGTTTATGTGCTGTAGTGTCTATGACTCAATGACGTTCTTGTGTTAACGATGTTTCTGCTGTTTTATAAGGAGTGGCTTTAGGAAAGGTGGGAAAGAGGTTTGAACGAGAGCAGCAAGCTTCTTCTTTATGGTTGGAGATGCCGTTTCAAACCAGATATTAATAATCCCTTTAATACAATCAAAGCTGTCAATCTCTCAGCTAGAAAGGGGCTGTGATAACTAAAGCAATCACTGCTTATCTGGACAGACATGAACACATCTGAACTTCCACATCTAACAGGAAATTATTACCTTTATGATGCAGCAAACCTCTCTCAGACATTCATGTGGAATGTCCTGGGCTAGAATTAACCAGCTGCAATGCATAATTAATGAATAATAAACGATTCCTGAAATATTCAACAGTGAGAGTATTTTTCATGTGACTCAACAATGGGATTAATCTTATCCGACTGTGAGTGTTGGAGGTCGAATCAAAGGTGGTGACGAATCAGCATATAGGAGGGAGATGGAAAATCTGGCCGAGTGGTACCACTAATACAACCCTCTCACTCAATGTCAGCAAGACCAAGGAGCTGATTATTGACTTCAGGAGGAGGAAACCAGAGGTCCATGAGCCAGTCCTCATTGGGGGATCAAAAGTGGAGAGGGTCAGCAGCTTTAAATTGCTCGGTGTTATCATTGCAGAGGACCTGTCCTGGGCCCAGCATGTAAATACAATCACAAAGAAAGCACGGCAGCACTTTGTCTAAAACTTTGGCAAACTTCTATAGGTGTGTAGTGGAGAGTATATTGACTGGCTGCATCATGGAAACACCAAAGCTTTGAACCAAAAATCCTACAAGAAGCAGAGGGTACAGCCTGGTCCATCACGGGTAAAGTCCCCCTCACCCCGAGCACAAAACATTGTTGCAGGAAAGCAGCTTCCATCATCAGGGACCCCCACCATCCAGGCTATGTTCGCTTCTTGATGCTGCCATCAGGAAGAAGGCACAGGAGCCTCAGCACTCTCACCACCAGGTTCGGGAACAGTTACAACCCCTCAGCCATCGGGCTCTTGACCCAGAGGGAATAACTTCACTTACTCCATCACTGAACTGTTCCCACAACCAATGGACTCACTTTCAATGACTCTTCACCTTATATTCTCAATATTTATTGATTTTTTTTGTATTTGCACAGTTTGATGTCTTTTGCACGTTGGTTGTTTGTCTGTGCTGTAGGTGTGGTCTTTCATTGATTTTATTATTTTTCTTGGATTTACTGTGTAAAGGCAAGAAAATGAATCCCATTGTTGTATATGGTGACATATATATAATTTGATAAAAAATTTAATTTGAACTTTGTTTTGACAATTCCTTCCCCTTTCTCTTTTGTAACACCTTTTCCCACAGTCCTTCTACAATTAGATTCAGATTTAGATTTATTTATTATATACACATCAAAACATACAGTGAAATGCATTGTTTGCATTGGTAGCCAACACACCCAAGGATGTGCTGGGGGCAGCCCACAAGAGTCACCACGCATTCTGGCACCAACACAGACACAACAAGCAGCAAAACCAGCCCCTCTCCTCCTTCCCACCCAGCCACACACATAGATAGTCTTCTAAACCCAGCACAGGCTTCCAGGTCTCCAGTCCTCCAAATCCACTGTCCGGGTTTTGGCCATCACATTCTGATTTTCCACATTTCTGATCAGTATCAAACCCCAGACGAGCAGATGATGGAACTCCAAACTTCGGGCTCACCAACTGACTGACTTCTTGCCGCCTTGATCCAATCCCAAGACCCACTAACATGGGACAGATCAACATCCACAGATGTCCTACGTCTATGTCGCTGGACTTCAAATGTAGAGTGAAGGCCTGCCCTCTAACTCCTCCATATTCTTCGAATCTAATCTGACTTTTAACTTCCAAACATCACTGTCTTTTAAAACTTAACCTGACCCCTGATTCCCCTTTCTGTTCCCAGAACCATCTGTATGAACTTAAAAATACAACTAACTCGAAGCCACAATCTCAACAGAGACCACCACTATTGACTGTAAGAAAAAATAAGTTCAAAGTTCGAAGTAAATTTATTTTCAAAGCCTATGTTACTGTATACTACCTTGATATTCACTTCCTTACAGATATTTACAGGGAGAAAAATAAATACAATAGAATTTTATGAAAAACTACAGACTGACAAACAACAATCGGACAAAGGAAGTCAAATGGTGCAAATAAGTACAATACTGGGAACATGAGTTGTAGTTACAAAGTGAGTCTGTAGTTTGTAGTATCAGTTCAGACACTTGGAAGGCATTTGGAGAGGTAGCTGGATAGTAAAGACTTGGACATGTACCAAACACAGACTAATGGGACTAGGTCAGTTCGGCAACTTGGTTGGGATAGACAAGTCAGGCTGAAATGTCTGTTTTGGTGCTGTATAATTCTGACTTTGTACTCTAAGCTCATGTAAGAGACATGTGGAGGTTTAGGGAGGGAACTCCAGAATTTAGGGCCTTGACAGATAACACCACTGCTGCCAGAGTTGAAACAATTAGCCAGAGATGCTTAAAGGCCGGAATTGGAGGAGCATGGATATATTGACTGGTAACAGGGGTGAAGGAGATGACAGATTTAGGCAACAGCAAGGCTTTGCAGTAGCTTGAAATTAACCTTTTTTAAATCTACAAGCAGATTAATTGGGAACTGTTATGTTTTGTAACTTCAAAGTATTGAACTAATTCAAAGGAAGATATGGGAGTTCAGGAACATGGGTCTAACCATGTTCACTTTTAGCGAGGTGCGCACATATCATAGGGTGTGTGATGACATTTGCAATTCATGTATTTATACAGTAACCTGTAATGAATTATTTAAACAAGCAAGAATGCTTCATCAAACCATATATTGTAGGGACTCCTTAATCTCATTCAGCAGAATTCACCCAGACTGTTAAGGGGTAAGTTCACCGTGTTTGCTGGGGGAATGAAGTGTATGTGAGAAGTAATTACACTCGTGTCGATATTTGTCGACACTCCTACGTTGGTGACCCCGATCTCCTCTGGATGATTCTGGTGTGATTTGGTTTGTTTTACAATCACGACTGTGAACGCCGTTGCTCTCAAGCTCCCTGAATTCTGGCAGGAACATGCTGCCGTTTGATTCGCTTAGAGGCCCAGTTAGCAGTGCGGGGAATTCCGCAAGACGACATGAAATATTACTACATCGTTGAAGCATTAGACAGCTCTACGGTGACCAGGGCGATGAGCATCATACTGCACCCCATGGAAGTCGGCAGGTACGAGGTTCTTGAGTAACTGCTTCTAGAAACTTCTGAACTTTCGGAGTGCGTCCATCGGCTCTGCTCACTGCCCAGCTTAGGCGGCTCCACACCGTCAGAGTTGATGGACCACACGTTGTCCCTCCCTGGCGGGCATCAGCTGTGTTTCATCTTCAGAGAGCTTTTCCTGCAACAGCTACCAGGTGAGGTGCGACCGACTCTCACTGGTTCTCCTCCCAAAGACCTCCGGGCTGTAGCGAGAGAGGCTGACAATGTGTTTTCCATCACCAAGAGGGCCTGTGCGACCATGTGGCTGGATGACTTCACCTCACCTGAACATGAGACAATCGACGCGGCACAACCTCACGGCTGACTGCCTTGCCCGGTCCTTCACTGGTGCTATCTAGTCGAGCATGGACTACATTCAGATGGCATCAGACCAGGTTTCAGACCCAAGCATGCAGGCTCTGCGTTTGGCAGACACAGGGTTGAAATTGGTGGATGTTGCGTTCAGTGACAGCGGTGTTTCACTTCTGTGTGATGTGTCAATAGGGCGACCTAGCGAGCTGGGAGCAGCACGTTTTCGATGCAGTCCGCGGGCTTTCTCACCAGGGCCGGAGGGCATCGCAGAATCTGATGACAGAAAAGTTTGCGTGGCATGGGATTAGGATGGATGTCAGGGACTGGGCTAGTCCTTGTTTAGTGTGTCAACGCGCAAAGGTGCATCAACACCCGACGGCTCCTTTCGCGGTTCTGGAGCGGTGTCTCGACCATGTGAATGTGGATTTGGTTGATCTGTTGCCCCCGTCTTATGGATTTACTCACCTCCTCACCATCGCTGATAGGACCGCATGTTGTCTGGAGGCACTGCTGCTGTTGTCCATTTCAGCCACGTTCGTTGGCTCATGGATAGATCGGTTCACTGTCCTGTCGCATATCTCTTCAGACCGAGGGACGCAGTTTACATCCGATTTGCCCATGATTTGGGGGTCAAACTGCACTGGACCACAACTTACCACCCTCAGGCCAATGATCTGTGCGAGTGGTTCCATGGTTCAATGAAAGCTGTTCTCCATATGTGCCTCAGTGACGGTTGTTGGGTGCACAGATGATGTGGGTCATGCCAGGCCTGAGGACCTTCAGTCCTCTTCTACGGAGCTCATTTTTGGTGAACCCCTGCGGGTGCTGGGAGAATTTCTCCCAACGTCCACAGTCCCTGGTTCGCTTTGTAGCAGCTGTCGGCTTTTATGGACAGTGGCAAAAGTTTAGCTCCGGTGCCCACAATGCAGCATGGCTTGCCATAGTCACACCTGTTTCCAGATCTGTGGGAGGCAAAGTATGTGTCTGTGTGTCCCGATGGACATTGAGGTCCCTGCGGCCGCCTTTTGGCGGCCTATTCCGTGTGATGGAAGCAGGGGATAAGTTTTTTTTATGCTGGACTTTGGAGATATCCCGGAAGGTGTTTCTGTGGATCGTCTCAGGCCTGCCCATTTGGACTCTCCAGTGGAAGTGGCACAGCCCTTGTGGAGGGGCCAGCCTCCCACCTCCAGATCTTCTGACATTGACTGTTCTTCCTCCCAGGCACCTGCCCACAAAGGCAGGAGGAGGTTTGTTGAGTTTTGTGGGCCTGTGCTCGTTTGGCTTTGTCTGCTAGGGTGAATCCTTGGGGGACATGTGTAGGTACACCCAGACTGTTACGGGTTAGGGTTACCACTAACGTTATGTGTTACATTGGATGTTATTATGTTTTGGGGCATTTTTTAAGAAATCTGGATGATTTCTTTCTCTTGTGGGACGACGTTTTTCCTGACCACGGAGGTCACTCTGTGGGGCAGGTGAGACATCTGGCTGTGAGACAATCTCAGTTTCTGGTGCCTCGTCCATGGTGTTTGTCAGAGTTGACTCTGAAACTGCAAGAAGTGGTTCTGGCAGTGGCAGCCAACGTTCATACCCTTCCTTTTACTTCTTCTGGCTTGTGCATCCTGATCTTGGGAAGGTCCATTTAGTTCACTGGAGCATTCTCATATTAATCCTTCTATTGTTCTTCATGGTTTCCTCATCCACAATATCATCTGATGAATCCTCTGTTTTTGTACTTCCATTGTCTCTTTTCTTCTTGGTCTTCAATTCATCCAACTGGGTGTTGGTCTTTGCATCTACTTTCATAAGTAGCTTTTTGTCTCCCACTTGAAGTTCATGCAGTAACCTTAATGCTCACAGAATAGTTTCTGGTTCTTTATACTCACAAAATCCAAATGTTTGCAACTTTCCTGAAGCTCCCTGAACTCTCTCCAGTTTAAAATCAAACCACATTTCACAAGTAACTGCCTGATGAAAATATCAGAAACTTTCTCAGATCTGTTAACTATAAATGCTGTTGTAGTCGGACCACCGCTTTCATCACTTTCACGATTCCTCTGAACAGTGTGGTCCTTCCCTGGCCCAATATGCTTTCCAACCACAGGCACAGAGTTTGCACCAACACCTGATTGCCCTCTGCATGATAATGGTTCATGGAGTAAAACACCTAGTACCTGTACTTCTCTTAATTCACTTTCAGTTGATTCGACTCAGGGGATGTAGCATGCAAATGTTGGATGGATCTCCAATCAAGTTATAGTTGTCTCAGTCAATCATGTCCCCATATGCTGACCCTCCTGTTTTAATCACATACAAGCCTTGTTGGTTGTTGTATTTCACTGTTATGACTGTCATTCCCACAGGAGGTACCTTTTCTCCAGTATAAATTCTTTGTTGAATACCTGCAGGCTTCAGTTTAGCAATTCTGAAATGCCGTCAAACTGATTTTGTGGAATGACTGAAACAGCCGACGCAGTGTCCAATTCCATTAGAATTAATTTGCCACTCATTTCTGACATAAGCCATATTACTTGGCAGTTCACATCAAAGTTGCTGGTGAATGCAGCAGGCCAGGCAGCATCTCTAGGAAGAGGTACAGTCGACGTTTCAGGCCGAGACCCTTCGTCAGGACTAACTGAAGGAAGAGCTAGTAAGAGATTTGAAAGTGGGTGGGGGAGGGAGAAGGGAGATCCAAAATGATAGGAGAAGACAGGAGGGAGAGGGATGGAGCCAAGAGCTGGACAATTGATTGGCAAAAGGGATATGAGAGGATCATGGGACAGGAGGCCCAGGGAGAAAGAAAAGGGGGAGGGGGGGAAAAACCCAGAGGATGGACAAGTGGTATAGTCAGAGGGACAGAGGGAGAAAAAGGAGAGAAAGAAAATGAATGTGTGTATATAAATAAATAACGGATGGGGTACGAGGGGGAGGTGGGGCATTAGCGGAAGTTAGAGAAGTCAATGTTCATGCCATCAGGATGGAGGCTACCCAGACGGAATATAAGGTGTTGTTCCTCCAACCTGAGTGTGGCTTCATCTTTACAGTAGAGGAGGCCGTGGATAACATGTCAGAATGGGAATGGTATGTGGAATTAAAATGTGTGCCACTGGGAGATCCTGCTTTCTCTGGTGGACAGAGCGTAGGTGTACAGCAAAATGATCTCCCAGTCTGCGTCGGGTCTCGCCAATATATAGAAGGCCACATCGGGAGCACCGGACGCAGTATATCACCCCAGCCGACTCACAGGTGAAGTGTCGCCTCACCTGGAAGGACTGTCTGGGGCCCTGAATGGTGGTAAGGGAGGAAGTATAAGGGCATGTGTAGCACTTGTTCCACTTACAAGGATAAGCGCCGGGAGGGAGATCAGTGGGGAGGGATGGGGGGGACGAATGGACAAGGGAGTCGTGTACGGAACGATCTCTCTGGAAAGCATGGTGGGGGGATCCCATTGGAGGTGGCGGAAGTTACAGAGAATAATATATTGGACCCGGAGGCTGGTGGGGTGGTAGGTGAGGACCAGGGGAACCCTATTCCTAGTGGGATGACGGGAGGATGGAGTGAGAGCAGATGTGTGTGAAATGGGGGAGATGTGTTTGAGAGCAGAGTTGATGGTGGAGGAAGGGAAGCCCCTTTCTTTAACAAAGGAGGATATCTCCCTCGTCCTGAAATGAAAAGCCTCATCCTGAGAGCAGATGCGGCGGAGACGGAGGAATTGCGAGAAGGGGATGGCGTTTTTGCAAGAGACAGGGTGAGAAGAGGAATAGTCCAGATAGCTGTGAGAGTCAGTGGGCTTATAGTAGACATCAGTGGATAAGCTGTCTCCAGAGACAGAGACAGAAAGATCTAGAAAGGGGAGGGAAGTGTTGGAAATGGACCAGGTAAACTTGAGGGTAGGGTGCAAGTTGGAGGCAAAGTTACTGAAGTCAACGAGCTCAGCATGCGTGCAGGAAGCAGCGCCAATGCAGTCGTCGATGTAGCAAAGGAAAAGTGGGGGACAGATACCAGAATAGGCACGGAACATAGATTGTTCCACAAAGCCAACAAAAAGACAGGCATAGCTAGGACCCATACGGGTGTCCATAGTTACACCTTTAGTTTGGAGGAAGTGGGAGTCCTTGGAAATCAGAGTCCTCAGTCACCCGGGCTGATCATTGAAAGTGGAGAAACATGAACCTATCTGATCACTCCTTGTCCAATAGGAAATTATTACCTCCGTGATTTAGGAAACCTCATTCTGACATGCACGCAAAACATGTACCACTATCCATATCTGAACCAACAACTTCGAGTCAAGTACAATGCCAAGCTTGCTAACAGTCTGCTTCGGACAGTTGCCATGGAGATGGACAGGGCTTTGAGGCAGGGACTAAAGCTACTTCTCAATATTTGGGAGGGACTTCTGCTCATCATTGCTGGATAGCAGAGTGAGTGAAATCTCAGGAGAGGTGGAGGTAATTTTTAATAAAAATCGCAAAGTGGAGTGATCCCAGAACAGATACCTGCAGAACCCCACTGGTCATCAGTCATCAGGTAGAATATAACCATTTACTAGCCATCCCACAACCACCCCCCTGCCTTCTGTGGCTAAACCATATTCAAATACACACAGCCAAGTTTCCATGGATGCCATCCTTCACAATATCCTGGATGAGACTATCAGATACACCACACCCACCATTCTATCATCCTCAATCTGTTCTCCTCAAAAAACTGAGGCTCATGAGGTGTGAGCTGCCCCTCACAAAACCACGCTGGTTATTCCTCCATAGTCACTAGAGAGAAAGGGCACTGAGCCAGAAAATAAGGTGCAAATTCATAACGAGGCAGATAGTGAGATCAAGAATCCCTCTTATCATACTAGGGGACTATTCAATAGTTTGATAACAAAGGATCGGAGCTGTCCCTGAGCCTGGTGGTTTGTGCTTCCATGATTTTGTATCTCATGCCCGATGGGAGGGGGAGAACCGAGAATTTCTGGGGTGGGTGGGGTCTTTGATTATACTGGCTGCTTTACTGAGGTATCAGGAAGTGTAGTCAGAGTCCACAGGGTAGGTTTGCTTTCTGTCATGTGCTGAGATGTGCCTTCAACCCTTTGAGTTGTCTTGGGGTCTTGGCAGAGCAGTTCCCGTACGGAGCCATGGTGCATCCAGGTGGGATGCTTTCTACGGTGCAAGCAGCAAAAACTGGTGAGTGTCGAAGGAGCGTGCCCCAAGAGTATTGTCAAAGTAGAGGCGCTGATCTGTCTCCTTGGTCATGACATGAATATTGTTAGACCAGGGCAGGCTATTGGTGATGTTCACTATGAGGAACTTGAAGCCCTCAACCCTCTTGATCTCAGCACTGTTGATGTAAATAGGAGTGTTTGCACTGTCATTGGTCTTATCTACAGGATTCTACCAATATACCACCAACCATTGATCTTATCCACAGGATACTACCAATATACCACCAACCATTGGTCATATCTACAGGATACTACCAATTAACCACCAACCATTTTTCATATCTGCAGGATACCTCCAACATACCACCAACCATTGGTCATATCCACAGGATTCTACCAATTAACCACCAACCATTAGCATCCACAGCATTCTACTAATATACCACCAACCATTGGTCATATCCCCACTATCCAAGCCTTGCCATCTTCTCACAGATACCAGTGGGAAGAAGGTATAGAAATCTGACATCACACACCCCCAGGTTCAGGAACAGCTACTTCCCTTTACACATTTGGTTCATGAACTAACCAATAAAATCGTAATCACTACTGTTTAGCAACACCATAAACATTTTGGTCACTTGGCTTTAAAATGGTCTTTTTGGTGCATACCGTATATCCTGGAAATATGTATTTGTGATAAACTCAGTTTTTGTATTGACTTTGATTAATGCTTTTAAGGGACCCAATGAATGTCAGTGGGAATGAGGAAGACACTAAGACTGGGATAAGTGGGGATCTGGTGAGTTCGGACAAGTACAAGCTCTGTTGAGACTTGGGAGCAGGGTGAAACTCGGGGTTGGTTTCCTCCTACATCACAGAATCGGTACATTAATTGGATATTGTAAGTTATTCCTGGTGTACATCGGTGATGGGAGAATCAGAGACAGAACCAGAATCAAATCAGGTTTATTATCACCGGCATGTGTCGTGACTTCTCTGTGGATTGTCACCTTGTCGTGGTGGAGAAGCTTGTGTGGTCCTGTGATCCCGAGAGCAATGCCGTCTGGAGCTATGATCCTGGTAGGGTCACCCATGGTGGTAAGGTCGAGGGTGAGGTCCCTGACAAAGAACAATCCAACCAAGACCTCAACGGTGGAACAGGCGGACAAAGTTACTTTGAACTCAATGACTGTGAAGGCGGATGAAAGCTGCAACAAATCCATCAGCTCCAATCGTCGTGGTTTCCATGCCATTGGAATCAGTTGGTTGATTTGTGAAGTATCGTGTGCTTCTTGGAGTGCAACATCAAGTACACGTTAAACAAATACACGCACAGGCGTCTTCGCTCCGTGGGCCACTTCTTCAGGATGAAGACTATCATCCTCAACCTTGAGGGATAGCCACGACATGTGTCGTGAGATTTGTTAACTGAGGAACCAGGAGGACCAGAGCCAGGAGGGATTCGATATGATGGCAGAATATAGCATTAATGGTAAGACTCTTGGCAGTGTGGAGGATCAGAGGAATTTTGGGGTCCGAGTCCATAGGACGCTCAAAGCAGCTGCGCAGGTTGACTCTGAGGTTAAGAAGGTGTATGGTGTATTGGCCTTCATCAATGGTGGAATTGAGTTTAGGAGCCGAGAGGTAGTGTTGCAGCTATATAGGACCCTGGTCAGACCTTACTTGGAGTACTGTGCTCAGTTGTGGTCGCCTCACTATAGGAAGGACGTGGAAGCCATAGAAAGGGTGCAGAGGAGATTTACAAGGATGTTGCCTAGATTGGGGAGCATGTCTTATGAGAATAGGTTGAGTGAACTCGGCCTTTTCTCCTTGGAACAACAGAGGATGAGAGATGACCTGATACAGGTGTATAAGATGATGAGAAGCATTGATCATGTGGATAGTCAGAGGCTTTTTCCCAGGGTTGAAATGGTTGCCACAAGAGGACACAGGTTTAAGGTGCTGCAGAGTAGATACAGAAGAGATGTCAGGGGTAAGTTTTTTACTCAGAGAGTGATGAGTGCATAGAATGGGCTGCCGGAAACAGCGGTGGAGGCCGATAGGATAGGGTCTTTTAAGAGACTTTTGGATAAGTACATGGAGCTTAGAAAAATAAGGTAATATAGGTAAGCCTAGTAATTTCTAAGGTAGGGACATGTTTGGCACAACTTTGTGGGCTGAAGGGCCTGTATTGTGCTGTAGGTTTTCCATGTTTCTATGTTTCTATGGAATCTGAGTCTGTCATGAAATTAGTTAACTGAGGAACCAGGAGGACCGGAGCCAGAAGGCCTAGGGTCAGGAGGACCTGAGCCAGGAGGAACAGAGCCAGGAGGACTAGGGTCAGGAAGGATTCAATGGGAATCTGAGTGCCAACAGGTTACAGAGAGGTAAGTGGAGAATTGTCATTGTAGTGAGAGCTGTCAAAGACTTTAAAGTTCAATTTGACTATCAAAGTACATATATATCACCATATACTACCTTGAAAAGCATTTTCTTGTGGGAAATCACAATAGAAATACAACAGAAACAATGAAAAACTACTCACAAGGACAGGCAAACAACTGATGTGCAATAGAAGACAAACTGACCAAAAACAACCAGAACAAGTAATCATAATATAAATAAATAATACTGAAACATGAGTTGTAGAGTACCTGACAGTGAGTCTGTAGGCTCTAGCATCAGTTCAGTGTTGTGGTAAGTGAAGTTATCCCCTCTGGTTCAGAGTCTGATGATTGAAGGGTAATAACCGTTCCTGATCCTGGTGGTATGGGACCTGAGGCTCCTGTTCCTCCTCCTGAATGCAGCAGTGAGAGGAGAGCATGGCCTGGGTGGAGATTTGGTAAACTGGGTGAATAGTTTCAAGTTCTTGGGCATCAACATCTCAGGGGATCTATCCTGGGTCAAACCCATTGATGAAAGACATGCCAGAGGAAAGCATTCTACTAGGGTGCATCACAGCCTGGTATGGAAGTTGTCCTGTTCAAGTTTGGAAGAAGCTGCAGAAGATCGTGAACACGGCGCAGCACATCACACAAACCAATCTTCCGTCCTTGGACTCACTTTACACCGCACGCCGTCGGAGCAGTGCTGCCAGGATAATCAAGGACACGACCCAACCAGCCAACACACTTTTCGTCTCTCTTCCCTCCGGGAGAAGGCTCAGGAGCTTGAAGACTCGTACGGCCAGATTTGGGAACAGCTTCTTTCCAACTGTGATAAGACCGCTGAACGGATCCTGACCTGGATCTGGGCCGTACCCTCCAAATATCCGGACCTGCCTCTCGGTTTTTTTGCACTACTTTACTTTCCATTTTTCTATTTTCTATTTATGATTTATAATTTAAATTTTTAATATTTACTATCAATTTGTAATCCAGGGAGCGGGAAGCGCAGAAACAAATATCGCTGTGATGATTGTACGTTCTAGTATCAATTGTTTGGCGACAATAAAGTATAAAGTATAATAGAGATTTGTGATGCAGGCACTGTACTACTGAAACAAAAAACACATTTCACAGCTTGTGTGAGTGACAATAACCCTAACGCTGAATAACCTAACTCTTAAAGGAAAGAAGAGCAGAAAAGCCGTGGCTCACCAGGACCTTCTCAAGGTGGAATTGCTTTAGCCAAAAGAGGACAGAGAATCAGTGGAATTCATCGTCACAGACGGCTACTGTAGCCAAGTCATTGGGCATTCTTAAAGTAGAGGGTGAAAGATTCTTGATTAGTAAGGGTGTCAAAGGTCATAGAGAGGAGGCAGGAGAATGGAGTTGAGAGGGATAATAAATCAGCTATGCTGGAGTGGGGAAACAGACTCAATTCTTCTCCTGTGTGCAATTTAATTATTTATTTAGATATACAGTGCGAAACAGGCCCTCCCAGTCCAGGGGGACACGCTGTCAGGCAATCCATCGATTTAAACCCTCGCCTAATCATAGGACAATTTACAATCACCAATTAACCTGCTAACCGGTACATCTTTGGACTGTGGGAGGAAACCAGAGCACCCAGAGGAAAGCCATGCAGTCATGGGAGAATGTACAAATTCCTTACAGACTCCATGAGAACCGAACTCTGACTCCAATGCCCTAAGTTGTGATATTGCAGTGCTATGTCCTGTGAGCTGTGATAACGCTGTGCTATGTCCTGTGAGCTGTGATAACGTGGTGTTATGTCCTGTGAGCTGTGATAGTGTGGTGTTATGTCCTGTGAGCTGTGATAACGCTGTGCTATGTCCTGTGAGTTGTGATAACGCAGTGCTAGGTCCTGTGAGCTGTGATAACGTGGTGTTATGTCCTGTGAGCTGTGATAGTGTGGTGTTATGCCCTGTATGAGCTGTGATAACGTGGTGCTATGTCCTGTGAGCTGTGATAACGCGGTGTTATGTCCTGTGAACTGTGATAGTGCGGTGCTTTGTCCTGTGAGCTGTTGTAACGCGGTGCTATGTCCTGTGAGCTGTGATAGTGCAGTACTATGTCCTGTGAGCTGTGATAATGCGGTGCTATGTCCTATGAGCTGTGATACATAGCTGGACTACAAATTACAACAGGAAATAGAAAAGACTTGTCAGAAGGGCAGTGTTATGATAATTGTGGGGGATTTTAACATGTGACTGGATTGGGAAAATCAGGTCAGCACTGGATCTCAAGAGAGAATGTGTAGAATGTCTGCGAGATGGCTTTTTAGAACAGTTTGTTGTTGAGCCCACTAGGGGATCGGCTGTACTGGATTGGGTATTGCGTAATGAACTGAAGGTGATTAGAGAGATTGAGGTGAAGGAACCCTTAGGAGGCAGTGATCATAACATGAATGAGTTCACTGTGAAATTTGAAAAAGAGAAGCCAAAATCTGATGTGTCGGTATTTCAATGGAGTAAAGGAAATTATAGTGGCATTAGAGAGGAACTGGCCAAAGCTGACTGGAAAGGGACACTGGCGGGAAAGACGGCAGAGCAGCAGTGGCTGAAGTTTATGCGAGAAATGAGGAAGGTACAAGATAGGTATATTCCAAAAAAGAAGAAATTTTCGAATGGAAAAAGGATGCAACCGTGGTTGACAAGAGAAGTCAAAGCCAAAGTTAAAGCAAAGGAGAGGGCAGACATGGAAGCAAAAATTAGTGTGGAGACAGAGGATTGGGAAGTTTTTAAAAGCTTACAAAAGGAAACTAAGAAGGTCATTAAGAGGGAAAAGATGAACTATGAAAGGAAGCTAGCAAATAATATCAAAGAGGATACTGAAAGCTTTTTCAAGTATATAAAGAGTAAAAGACAGGCGAGAGTAGATATAGGACTGATAGAAAATGATGCTGGAGAAATTGTAATGGGAGATAAGGAGATGGCGGAGGAACTGAACGAGTATTTTGCATCAGTATTCACTGAGGAAGACATCAGCAGTATACCGGACACTTAAGGGTGGCAGGGAAGAGAAGTGTGTGCAGTCACAATTACGACAGAGAAAGTACTCAGAAAGCTAAATAGTCTAAAGGTAGATAAATCTCCCAGACCAGATGGAATGCACCCTTGTGTTCTAAAGGAAGTAGCTGTGGAGATTGCGGAGGCATTAGCGATGATCTTTCAAAAGTCGATAGATTCTGGCATGGTTCCGGAGGACTGGAAGATTGCAAATGTCACTCCACTATTTAAGTGGCAAGGAAGCATAAAGGAAATTATAGACCTGTTAGCTTGACATCGGTGGTTGGGAGGTTGTTGGAGTCGATTGTCAAGGATGAGGTTACAGAGTACCTTGAGGCATATGACAAGATAGGCAGAACTCAGCATGGAATCCTTAAAGGAAAATCCTGCCTGACAAAACTATTACAATTTTTTGAGGAAATTACAAGTAGGCTAGACAAGGGAGATGCAGTGGATGTTGTGTATTTGGATTTTCAGAAGGCCTTTGACAAGGTGCCACACATGAGGCTACTTAACAAGATAAGAGCCCATGGAATTATGGGAAAGTTACATACGTGGATAGAGCATTGGCTGATTAGCAGGAAACAGAGAGTGGGAATAAAGGGATCCTATTCTGGTTGGTTGCTGGTTACCAGTGGTGTTCCACAGGGGTCCGAGTTGGGGCCGCTTATTTTTACATTGTACACCAATGATTTGGATTAAGGAATAGGTGGCTTTGTGCCTAAGTTTGCTGACAATACAAAGATAGCTGGAGGGGCCGGTAGTGCTGAGGAAACAAAGAGTCTGCAGAGAGACTTGGATAGATTGGAAGAATGGGCATAGTGCGGTGCTATGTCCTGTGAGCTGTTGTAACGTGGTGCTATGTCCTATGAGCTGTTGTAACACGGTGCTATATCCTGTGAGCTGTGATAACGTGGTGCTATGTCCTGTGAGCTGTGATAACATGGTGCTATGTCCTGTGAGCTGTGACAGTGTGGTGTTATATCCTGTGAGCTGTGATAGTGCGGGGTTATGCCCTGTGAGCGTTGATTACATGGTGCTATGTCCTGTGAGCTGTGATAACACGATGCTATGTCCTGTGAGCTGTGATAACACGGTGCTATGTCCTGTGAGCTGTGATAGCACGGTGCTATGTCCTGTGAGCTGTGATAACACGGTGCTATGTCCTGTGAGCTGTGATAATGCTGTGCTATGTCCTGTGAGCTGTGATAACTTGGTGCTATGTCCTGTGAGCTGTGACAGTGCGATGTTATGCCCTGTATGAGCTGAGATAACGTGGTTCTATGTCCTGTGAGCTGTGATAATGCGGTGTTATGTCCTGTGAACTGTGATAGTGCGGGGTTATGTCCTGTGAGCTGTGATAACGTGGTGTAATGTCCTGTGAGCTGTGATAGTGCGGTGCTATGTCCTGTGAGCTGTGATAATGTGGTGTTATGTCCTGTGAGCTTTGATAACGTGGTGCTATATCCTGTGAGTTGTTGTAACGTGGTGCTATGTCCTGTGAGCTGTGATAATGTGGTGCTATGTTCTGTGAGCTGTGATAACACGGTGCAATATGTCTGTGAGCTGTGATAACGTGGTGCTATGTCCTGTAAGCTGTGATAACATGGTGCTATGCCCTGTGAGCTGTGATAACGTGGTGCTATGTCCTGTGAGCTGTGATTACGTGGTGTTATGTCTGCTGAGCTGTTGTAACGCGGTGCTATGTCCTGTGAGCTGTGATAACACGGTGCTATGTCCTGTGAGCTGTGATAATGTGGTGCTATGTCCTGTGAGCCGTGATTACGTGGTGCTATGTCATGTGAGCTGTGATAACGTGGTGCTATGTCCTGTGAGCTGTGATAACACGGTGCTATGTGTCTGTGAGCTGTGATAACACGGTGCTATGTCCTGTGAGCTGTGATAATGTGGTGATATGTCCGCTGAGCTATTGTAACGTGGTGCTATGTCCTGTGAGCCGTGATAACGTGGTGCTATGTCCTGTGAGCTGTTGTAACGCGGTGCTATGTCCTGTGAGCTGTGATTACGTGGTGCTATGTCCTGTGAGCTGTGATAGTGCGGTGCTATGTCCTGTGAGCTGTGATAACGTGGTATTATGTCCTGTGAGCTGTGATAACGCGGTGTTATGTCCTGTGAACTGTGATAATGCGGTGCTTTGTCCTGTGAGCTGTTGTAACGCGGTGCTATGTCCTGTGAGCTGTGATAGTGTGGTGTTATGTCCTGTGAGCTGTGATAGTGCGGGGTTATGTCCTGTGAGCTGTGATAACGTGGTGTGATGTCCTGTGAGCTGTGATAGTGCGGTGCTATGTCCTGTGAGCTGTGATAATGTGGTGTTATGTCCTGTGAGCTGTGATAACGTGGTGCTATATCCTGTGAGTTGTTGTAACGTGGTGCTATGTCCTGTGAGCTGTGATAATGTGGTGCTATGTTCTGTGAGCTGTGATAACACGGTGCAATATGTCTGTGAGCTGTGATAACGTGGTGCTATGTCCTGTGAGCTGTGATAACATGGTGCTATGCCCTGTGAGCTGTGATAACGTGGTGCTATGTCCTGTGAGCTGTGATTACGTGGTGTTATGTCTGCTGAGCTGTTGTAACGTGGTGCTATGTCCTGTGAGCTGTGATAACACGGTGCTATGTCCTGTGAGCTGTGATAATGTGGTGCTATGTCCTGTGAGCCGTGATTACGTGGTGCTATGTCATGTGAGCTGTGATAACGTGGTGCTATGTCCTTTGAGCTGTGATAACGTGGTATTATGTCCTGTGAGCTGTGATAATGCGGTGCTATGTCCTGTGAGCTGTGATAATGTGGTGATATGTCCGCTGAGCTATTGTAACGTGGTGCTATGTCCTGTGAGCCGTGATAACGTGGTGCTATGTCCTGTGAGCTGTTGTAACGCGGTGCTATGTCCTGTGAGCTGTGATTACGTGGTGCTATGTCCTGTGAGCTGTGATAGTGCGGTGCTATGTCCTGTGAGCTGTGATAACGTGGTATTATGTCCTGTGAGCTGTGATAACGCGGTGTTATGTCCTGTGAACTGTGATAATGCGGTGCTTTGTCCTGTGAGCTGTTGTAACACGGTGCTATGTCCTGTGAGCTGTGATAGTGTGGTGTTATGTCCTGTGAGCTGTGATAGTGCGGGGTTATGTCCTGTGAGCTGTGATAACGTGGTGTGATGTCCTGTGAGCTGTGATAGTGCGGTGCTATGTCCTGTGAGCTGTGATAATGTGGTGTTATGTCCTGTGAGCTGTGATAACGTGGTGCTATATCCTGTGAGTTGTTGTAACGTGGTGCTATGTCCTGTGAGCTGTGATAATGTGGTGCTATGTTCTGTGAGCTGTGATAACATGGTGCTATGCCCTGTGAGCTGTGATAACGTGGTGCTATGTCCTGTGAGCTGTGATTACGTGGTGTTATGTCTGCTGAGCTGTTGTAACGCGGTGCTATGTCCTGTGAGCTGTGATAACACGGTGCTATGTCCTGTGAGCTGTGATAATGTGGTGCTATGTCCTGTGAGCCGTGATTACGTGGTGCTATGTCATGTGAGCTGTGATAACGTGGTGCTATGTCCTGTGAGCTATTGTAACGCGGTGCTATGTCCTGTGAGCTGTGATTACGTGGTGCTATGTCCTGTGAGCTGTGAATATGTGGTGCTATGTCCTGTGAGCCGTGATAACGTGGTGCTATGTCCTGTGAGCTGTTGTAACGCGGTGCTATGTCCTGTGAGCTGTGATTACGTGGTGCTATGTCCTGTGAGCTGTGATAGTGCGGTGCTATGTCCTGTGAGCTGTGATAACGTGGTATTATGTCCTGTGAGCTGTGATAACTTGGTCCTATGTCCTGTGAGCTGTGACAGTGCGATGTTATGCCCTGTATGAGCTGAGATAACGTGGTGCTATGTCCTATGAGCTGTGATACATAGCTGGACTACAAATTACAACAGGAAATAGAAAAGACTTGTCAGAAGGGCAGTGTTATGATAATTGTGGGGGATTTTAACATGTGACTGGATTGGGAAAATCAGGTCGGCACTGGATCTCAAGAGAGAATTTGTAGAATGTCTGCGAGATGGCTTTTTAGAACAGTTTGTTGTTGAGCCCACTAGGGGATCGGCTGTACTTGATTGGGTATTGCGTAATGAACTGAAGGTGATTAGAGAGATTGAGGTGAAGGAACCCTTAGGAGGCAGTGATCATAACATGATTGAGTTCACTGTGAAATTTGAAAAAGAGAAGTCAAAATCTGATGTGTCGGTACTTCAATGGAGTAAAGGAAATTACAGTGGCATGAGAGAGGAACTGGTCAAAGTTGACTGGAAAGGCACACTGGTGGGAAAGACGGCAGAGCAGCAGTGGCTGGAGTTTATGCGAGAAGTGAGGAAGGTGCAAGACAGGTATATTCCAAAAAAGAAGAAATTTTCGAATGGAAAATGGATGCAACCGTGGTTGACAAGAGAAGTCAAAGCAAAAGTTAAAGCAAAGGAGAGGGCAGACAAGGAAGCAAAAATTAGTGTGGAGACAGAGGATTGGGAAGTTTTTAAAAGCTTACAAAAGGAAATAAGAAGGTCATTAAGAGGGAAAAGATGAACTATGAAAGGAAGCTAGCAAATAATATCAAAGAGGATACTGAAAGCTTTTTCAAGTATATAAAGAGTAAAAGACAGGCGAGAGTAGATATAAGATTGATAGAAAATGATGCTGGAGAAATTGTAATGGGAGATAAGGAGATGGTGGAGGAACTGAACGAGTATTTTGCATCAGTATTCACTGAGGAAGACATCAGCAGTATACCGGACACTTAAGGGTGGCAGGGAAGAGAAGTGTGTGCAGTCACAATTACGACAGAGAAAGTACTCAGAAAGCTAAATAGTCTAAAGGTAGATAAATCTCCCAGACCAGATGGAATGCACCCTTGTGTTCTAAAGGAAGTAGCTGTGGAGATTGCGGAGGCATTAGCGATGATCTTTCAAAAGTCGATAGATTCTGGCATGGTTCCGGAGGACTGGAAGATTGCAAATGTCACTCCACTATTTAAGTGGCAAGGAAGCAAAAAGGAAATTATAGACCTGTTAGCTTGACATCGGTGGTTGGGAGGTTGTTGGAGTCGATTGTCAAGGATGAGGTTACAGAGTACCTAGAGGCATATAACAAGATAGGTAGAACTCAGCATGGAATCCTTAAAGGAAAATCCTGCCTGACAAAACTATTACAATTTTTTGAGGAAATTACAAGTAGGCTAGACAAGGGAGATGCAGTGGATGTTGTGTATTTGGATTTTCAGAAGGCCTTTGACAAGATGCCACACATGAGGCTACTTAACAAGATAAGAGCCCATGGAATTACGGGAAAGTTACATACGTGGATAGAGCATTGGCTGATTAGCAGGAAACAGAGAGTGGGAATAAAGGGATCCTATTCTGGTTGGTTGCTGGTTACCAGTGGTGTTCCACAGGGGTCCGTGTTGGGGCCGCTTCTTTTTACATTGTACATCAACGATTTGGATTAAGGAATAGATGGCTTTGTGCCTAAGTTTGCTGACAATACAAAGATAGCTGGAGGGGCTGGTAGTGCTGAGGAAACAAAGAGTCTGCAGAGAGACTTGGATAGATTGGAAGAATGGGCATAGTGCGGTGCTATATCCTGTGAGCTGTGATAAGATGGTGCTATGTCCTGTGAGCTGTGATAGTGTGGGGTTATGTCCTGTGAACTGTGATAACGTGGTGCGATGTCCTGTGAGCTGTGATAGTGCGGTGTTATGTCCTGTGAGCTGTGATAATGTGGTGCTATGTCCTGTGAGCTGTGATAACGCGGTGCTATGTCCTGTGAGCTGTGATAACGTGGTGCTATGTCCTGTGAGCTGTGATAGTGCGGTGCTATGTCCTGTGAGCTGTGATAAGACAGTGCTATGTCCTGTGAGCTGTGATAACGTGGTGCTATGCCCTGTGAGCTGTGATAATGTGGTGCTATGTCCTGTGAGCTGTGATAGTGCGGGGTTATGTCCTGTGAGCTGTTGTAACGCGGCGCTATGTCCTGTGAGCTGTGATATCATGGTGCTATGTCCTGTGAGCTGTTGTAAAAACTGACTGTAAAAGCTTTTATAGATATGTAAAAAGGAAAAGACTGGTAAAGACAAATGTAGGTCCCCCACAGACAGAAACAGGTGAATTGATTATGAGGAGCAAGGACATGGCAGACCAATTGAATAATTACTTTGGTTCTGTCTTCACTAAGGAGGACATAAATAATCTTCCAGAAATGGTAGGGGACAGAGGGTCCAGTGAGATGGAGGAACTGAGTGAAATACATGTTAGTAGGGAAGTGGTGTTAGGTAAATTGAAGGGATTGAAGGCAGATAAATCCCCAGGGCCAGATGGTCTGCATCCTAGAGTGCTTAAGGAAGTAGCCCAAGAAATAGTGGATGCATTAGTGACAATTTTTCAAACCTCGTTAGATTCTGGACTAGTTCCTGAGGATTGGAGGGTGGCTAATGTAACCCCACTTTTTAAAAAAGGAGGGAGAGAGAAACCGGGGAATTATAGACCGGTTAGCCTAACGTCGGTGGTGGAGAAACTGCTGGAGTCAGTTATCAAAGATGTGATAACAGCACATTTGGAAAGTGGTGAAATCATCGGACAAAGTCAGCATGGATTTGTGAAAGGAAAATCATGTCTGACGAATCTCATAGAATTTTTTGAGGATGTAACTAGTAGAGTGGATAGGGGAGAACCAGTGGATGTGGTATATTTGGATTTTCAAAAGGCTTTTGACAAGGTCCCACACAGGAGATTAGTGTGCAAACTTAAAGCACACGGTATTGGGGGTAAGGTATTGATGTGGATGGAGAATTGGTTAGCAGACAGGAAGCAAAGAGTGGGAATAAACGGGACCTTTTCAGAATGGCAGGCAGTGACTAGTGGGGTACCGCAAGGCTCAGTGCTGGGACCCCAGTTGTTTACAATATATATTAATGACTTGGATGAGGGAATTAAATGCAGCATCTCCAAGTTTGCAGATGACACGAAACTGGGTGGCAGTGTTAGCTGTGAGGAGGATGCTAAGAGGATGCAGAGTGACTTGGATAGGTTGGGTGAGTGGGCAAATACATGGCAGATGCAATTTAATGTGGATAAATGTGAAGTTATCCACTTTGGTGGCAAAAATAAGAAAACAGATTATTATCTGAATGGTGGCCGATTAGGAAAAGGGGAGGTGCAACGAGACCTGGGTGTCATTATACACCAGTCATTGAAAGTGGGCATGCAGGTACAGCAGG
This sequence comes from Mobula birostris, assembly GCF_030028105.1. Taxonomy (NCBI): domain Eukaryota; kingdom Metazoa; phylum Chordata; class Chondrichthyes; order Myliobatiformes; family Myliobatidae; genus Mobula; species Mobula birostris. Next base: position 106,834,959 of record NC_092375.1, on the reverse strand, counting down.
CGGTGAAAAAGGCGAATGGTATGCTGGCATTTATAGCGAGAGGATTCGAGTACAGGAGCAGGGAGGTACTACTGCAGTTGTACAAGTCCTTGGTGAGAGCACACCTGGAGTATTGTGTGCAGTTTTGGTCCCCTAATCTGAGGAAAGACATCCTTGCCATAGAGGGAGTACAAAGAAGGTTCACCAGATTGATTCCTGGGATGGCAGGACTTTCATATGAAGAAAGACTGGATGAACTGGGCTTGTACTCGTTGGAATTTAGAAGATTGAGGGGGGATCTGATTGAAACGTATAAAATCCTAAAGGGATTGGACAGGCTAGATGCAGGAAGATTGTTTCCGATGTTGGGGAGGTCCAGAATGAGGGGTCACAGTTTGAGGATAAAGGGGAAGCCTTTTAGGACCGAGATTAGGAAAAACTTCTTCACACAGAGACTGGTGAATCTGTGGAATTCTCTGCCACAGGAAACAGTTGAGGCCAGTTCATTGGCTATATTTAAGAGGGAGTTAGATATGGCCCTTGTGGCTACGGGGATCAGGGGGTATGGAGGGAAGGCTGGGGCGGGATTCTGAGTTGGATGATCAGCCATGATCATAATAAATGGCGGTGCAGGCTCGAAGGGCCGAATCGCCTACTCTTGCACCTATTTTCTATGTTTCTATGTTTCTATGTTTCTATGTTTCTATGTAATGCGGGGATATGTCCTGTGAGCTGTGATAACGTGGTGCTATGTCCTGTGAGCTGTTGTAACGTGGTGCTATGTCCTGTGAGCTGTGACAGTGTGGTGTTATGTCCTGTGAGCTGTGATAATGCGGGGTTATGTCCTGTGAGCTGTTGTAACGTGATGCTATGTCCTGTGAGCTGTGACAGTGTGGTGTTATGTCCTGTGAGCTGTGATAATGCGGGGTTATGTTCTGTGAGCTGTTGTAACGTGGTGCTATGTCCTGTGAGCTGTGATAACGTGGTGCTTTGTCCTGTGAGCTGTGATAATGTGGTGTTATGTCCTGCGAGCTGTGATAACACGGTGCTATGTCCTGTGAGCTGTGATAACGCAGTGTTATGTCCTGTGATCTGTGATAACGTGGTGCTATGTCCTGTGAGCTGGGATAACGCAGTGTTATCTCCTGTGAGCTGTGACAGTGTGGTGTTATGTCCTGTGAGCTGGGATAACACAGTGTTATGTCCTGTGAGCTGTGACAGTGTGGTGTTATGTCCTGTGAGCTGGGATAATGCGGGGTTATGTTCTGTGAGCTGTTGTAACGTGGTGCTATGTCCTGTGAGCTGTGATAACGTGGTGCTTTGTCCTGTGAGCTGTGATAATGTGGTGTTATGTCCTGCGAGCTGTGATAACACGGTGCTATGTCCTGTGAGCTGTGATAACGCAGTGTTATGTCCTGTGATCTGTGATAACATGGTGCTATGTCCTGTGAGCTGGGATAATGCAGTGTTATGTCCTGTGAGCTGTGACAGTGTGGTGTTATGTCCTGTGAGCTGGGATAACGCAGTGTTATGTCCTGTGAGCTGTGACAGTGTGGTGTTATGTCCTGTGAGCTGGGATAACGTTGTATTATGTCCTGTGAGCTGTGATAACATGGTGCTTTGTCCTGTGAGCTGTGATAATGTGGTGTTATGTCCTGTGAGCTGTGATAACGTGGTGCTATGTCCTATGGCTATTAAGGTTGAGTATTAATGCTGGAGTTGGCCAAGGTACACACATCACAAAGTGAATTAAACACTTAATCCCTGTCCTTAGTGAGAAATAATTGCATGTATTCTTTTGTGTACTTTCTTCTGCAAGAATTGGTTAATTTATGAGACTATGAAACAGAATTTCAGTTGACAAGGGAGATATTACTACATTCAAAACAAAGGAGAAGATATGAGCAATGTAATTTAATTGCTGATATAGATCAGAGAGCCATAAATTATGAATATTAGTTAGTTATTTTGATGCATTTCCAGGAAATAGAGACTTTTGTTCTTGTTTCAAATGATAATAACTTATTGGCACTTAGTTGGTTCAAATTAAACACAGTGAATTTTAACCCTTTCTATGCCATGGATTAGCTTCCTTATTTCCCAGCTGGTGTTGCCTTGACATGTCTTGTGATTCAAAGCTTCCATTGATAGGTCATTCGATTTACTAGACTTGACATAGACAGGGTCATGTTAATCATTATTCTAAGAAGGATGTGACCAAAAATATGGGTCCAGCCTAATGTTAACACCTCAGATGGCCTGTCCTGGGCCCAGCACAGAGACACAACCACGAAGAGGGTTCGCCAGTACCTCTACTTTCTTAGAAGCCTAATGATATTTGGCATGCCAACAAGTACTCCAAGAAGATGCTATAGAGGTGATACTGTTGAAAGTATGCTGATTGATTGCACCATGGCCTGGTTTGGCACAAGAACACAAGAAGCTGCAAGGGGGGCTGGCCGTGACCTGATCCATCAAAGGCACAGCCCTTCCCATCAGTATCTGCAGGCGGCTCCTATCATTAAGGACCCTCAATGACCAGGTAGATCCCTGTCCTCTCGCATTGCTGTCACCTGGAAGGAGGTACAGAAGGTCAAAGTCCTCGTCATCACAGCAGTTAGCACAACGCTTGACCGAAGCAGAGATCAGGGTTCAATTCCCATAACAACATTGCACGCTCTCCCCATGGTGTGTGGGCTTCTTCAGGTGCACTCATTCCCTCCCACACTCCAAATATAGATGGATTAGTAAGGTTTCAGAAGCTGTGAGCATGTTACATTGGCACTCGAAGCATAACTGGATGCCCCCAGCACATATTCAGACTTCTTGGCCTTTCATGCAAACAACACATTTCATTGTATGTTTCAATGAATCAGTGACTAATAAAGCTAATCTTTATCTTTATAAGTCCCAAACCACCAAGTCCAGGAACAGCTGCTTCCCAACAACTATCAGATTCTCAAACCAACCTGCACAACCCTCACCCCACCTCAATGGAACAATTCAGAGCACCTCTTACACCACCATGGCCTTGTCTCTGATCAGAACACAGCACATACTACGTCACAGTACAGACCCTTTAGCCCACGATGTTGTGCTGATATTTTAACCTACCGCAAGATCAGCATTTAACACAATCATTCCTACAATTCTGATCAGCAAGCTCCAAAACCTGGGCCTCTCTACCTCCCTCTGCAACCGGATCCTCAACGTCCTCACCAGAAGACCACCATCTGTGTGAATTGGCAGTAACATCTCCTCCTTGTTGACGATCAACATTTCAATACCTCAGGGATGTGTGCTTAGCCCACTGCTCTACTCTCTCTATACCCATGTCTGTGTGACAAAGCACAGCTCAAATGCTATTTATAAATTTGCTGATGATTAAACTATTGTAGACAGAATTTCAGATGGTGACGAGAGGGCATACAGGAGCAAGAAATATCATCCAATTAAGTGGTGTCTCAGCAACAACCTTGCACCCAATGTCAGTAAAATCAAGGAGCTGATGGTGGACTTCAGAAAGGGTAAGGCGAGGCAACACATACCAATCCTCATGCAGGGATCAGAAGTGGAGAGAGTGAGCATTTTCATGTTCTTGGGTGTCAATATCTCTCAGTATCTAACCTGGACCCAACATATCGATGCAGCTACAAAGAAGACACAACAGCCTTTCATTAGGAGTTTGAGGAGATTTGATTTGTCACCAAAAAGTCACAAATTTCTACAGATGCACCATAGAAAGTACTCTAACTGTTTGGTATGGCAGGGGAGGGTGGGTTCAAGGTCTACTGCACAGGATTGAAATAAGCTGCAGAGAGTTGCAAACTTAGTCAGCTCCAGCATGAGCACCAGCTTCCATAGTATCCAGGACATCTTCATGGAGTGGTGCCTCAAAAAGGCAGCGTCCATCATTCAGGACCCTCATCGTCCAGATCAAGCCTTGTTCTCATTGCTACCATCAGGAAGGAGGTACAGGAGCCTGAAGGCACACACTCAGTGATTCAGGAACAGCTTCTTCCCCTCTGCCATCAGATTTCTGAATGGACATTGAAAACATGAACACCACCTCACTACTTTTTAAAAAAAAATTTTTGCACTACTCATTTAATTTAACTATTAATGCACATATTTACTGCCTGTAATTCATGTTTTTTCTATTGTTATGTATTACATTGTACTGCAGCCACAAAGGCAACAAATTTCACGACATGCCGGTGATATTAAACGTGATTCTGATCACAAACAATATAGCCCAACTTCTATACTCATTGCCCTGACTGGCAGGTCAGTGTGTTAAATGCCATCTCTAAGGTCAGCTTTATTTTTCAATGCACATCGAAACAGGCAGCGAAATGCATTGCTTGTAGCAAATCAGATCAGTGAGGACTAACGCAGTATGCCCACAATTCAGTGACCCTAACAGTATCTGTCCATGTTTGGACTGTGGGAGGACTGGAGCACTTGGCCACACCAACCACTACAGCTCCACACCAGCCAATCGTTGCAAAGCTTACATTGATCAACATTTCAAAGTAAAATTCAGTACATTTCGAAGTTCAGAGTAAATTTATTATCAAAGTGCACGGGATGACAATGTGGAGTAGAAATTAACAGAATGCTACTGCAGCTCGGTGTGTCGGAGTTCCAAGTTCATACTGCAAGGAGTGTGTACGTCCTCCATATGGAATCCGTGGTTTCCTCTGGGTGCTCCAGTTTCCTCCCACAGTCCAAAAACATACCGTTTAGTAGATTAATTTTTCATTGTGAATGCCCTGTGGTTAAGCTAGAGTTAAATTGGGGAATGCTGGGCAGCACGGGTCAAAGGGCCAAAGGGCCTGTTCCCCGCTGTATCTCAATAAGTAAATAAATGATATCATATACTACTCTGAGATTCATTTTCTTGCAGGCATTCACTGTAAAATGAAGAAATACAATAGAATCGACAAAAAACTACACACAAAGGCTGACAAACAACATGCAAAAGAAGACAAACTGTGCAAATACAAAAAAAATAATATTAGTAATAATAATATTATTTCAGCCCAGATGAGGGGACATGACCATTTTCCTCCATAGATGCTGCCCGACTCGTTGAGTTCCTCTGGTATCTTTGTGTGTAGATGTAGATTCCAGTATCTGTGGTCTGTTGTATGGAGTCTGTTGCTCTGTGGAAGGAAGTGCCACCTGCTGGTGACTGACTGAACTGCAGACCCTGCAACAAGATACCCACTCAGTTTAAACGCAAACAACAGGAATTCTACAGATGCTGTAGTTTCAAGCAACACACATCAAAGTTGATGGTGTGCAGTTTTGGGCTCCTTACTTTAGAAAGGATATACTGACATTGGAGAGGGTTCAGAGAAGATTCACGAGAATGATTCCAGGAATGAAAGGAACGTCTGGCAGCTCTTGGGCTGTATTCCCTGGAGTTCAGGAGAATCAGGGAGGATCTGAAAGAAACATTTTGAATTTTAAAAGGATTAGATGTGGCAAAGTTATTTCCCATGGTAGGGGATTCTAGGACAAAAGGGCATGACTTCAGAATTGCAGGACATCCATTTAGAACAGAGATGTTGAGAAATTACTTTAGTCAGAGGGTGGTATATCTGGAATTTGTTGCCAAAAGTGGCTGTTGAAGCCAAGTCATTTAAGGCAGAGATAGATAGGTTCTTGATTAGCCAGGGCATCAAAGCATATGGGGAGAAGGCAGGGGAGTGGGGATGACTGGAAGAATTGGATCAGCCCATGATTTGAGCAGTATTTTGAAGGAAATGAACCAGCAAGTGCCAGTTTTGCTGAGTGCATTGGAGAAAAGGAAGTCCATTTCAGTGTACTGGGCTAAATTGAAAAGGTTGTCTGAGCATTGTCAGTTCAGTGATGGGCTTAATGTTGCACCGAGAAATTGTTTAGTTTGCGGAATTTTACAAGAAAGCATTCAAAAACAGTTCCTAACTGAAGCACAATTTTCATTTTAAAAAGCAGTTGAAATCGCTGCATCAATGGAAACATCAGCCAGAGACACAATTGAGTTGCAGTCAGGAATGAAAGTGAGTGTGAACAAAATTACGTCTAGGTAGACGCCTGCCTGGCCAAACAAATTGTGTTACCATTGTGGTAGGGGCTCACATACACCAGACCAATCAGGTTTAAAGGGGAAACTTGCAGAAAATGCAACAAAGTAGGACACAAACAATTGGCATGTCAGACAAACAAAAATAAATGGACTGCACAGAGAAGAGAAAAAGTCAAGTTGAAGTTTCAAAAAAGCACTGATCTGTTTAATAGATGATAAGAGTGACAGAGATCGTGTCACCTTGAGATTTGAAGTGTGAAAACTAACAAGAGACAAGCAATATGGCTTACACCAGAGTGAATGGTAAATTAATTAAAATGGAATTGCACAATAGCTCGGCTATGTTAGTCATTCCATAAAGTGAGTTAGAATGGAATTTCAAAGATACTGAACTGAAGCCTGCAGATATCCAACTGAGAACTTATACTGGAGAAAAGATAACTTCTGTGGAAATGACATTCATAGCAGTGAAATACAACAACCAACAAGCCACATTGGGCTTGTATGTGGTAAAAACAGGGGGGCCAGCATCGTGGGGACGTGAGTGGCTGAGACAACTACAAATTGATTGTAGATCCAAGGAAACACTCGCAATAAGCTGGAGGAACCCAACAGGTCAGGCAGCATCAGTGGAAACGATGAGTCGATGTTTCAGGCCAGAACCCTTCGTCAGGACTGAAGAAAGAAGGTGGGGGAGGGTCTGCATCCCAGTATCTGCAGATTATTTTGTGTTTATGATTGTAGATTCATCCACTATTTGCATGCTACGTCCTCAGTAATAGAGTCAACTGAAAGTGAATGAAGAAAGTTGATCATGTCACAGCAGTGTTCAAGAATGGCATTAGAAAACTCAATCATATTAAGGGTAAAATAGTGTTAAATGAAACTGCCACTCTTCAGTTTTACAAAGCCCATCCAGTTCCTTATACTATCCGTGATAGCGTAGCCAGTGACTTAGATCAGATGGAGTCTTAAGAAATTCTTTCCAAGGTTGAGTAGAGCCCATGGGAAATGCCAGTGGTTCCAGTGCCAGGAAGAACAGGTCTGTCAGGATCTGTGGCGATTTTAAGGTCAGTACTGAAAGTAGTCCAATACCTTCTGCCCAGGATAGAGAGTGTTTTTGCAAACCTTTCTCAAAGAAAACACTTAATCAAAGTAGACTTAAGTGAGACCTTAGATGGAGAACAAAGAAGGGTCTAATGTGTTTCTCATGATAAGCACTCAGAAGGAGCTTTATCACTATCACCAACTTATTTTTGGAGTGTCATCTGCACTTGCGCTCTGGCAGAAAGCTAGGGACCTGGAGCTACAAGGGGCCCAGACACTCAGTGTTACCGGTGAGGAATGACAAGTGACATCTCCAAAATCTCAAGGTGCGTTAAAAAGATTTGAAGATTATGGGCTCAGAGCACAATGTAACACGTGTGAATTCTTTACACTGAGCATCATTTACTGTAGTCACACATTGATGCACAAGAATTACACATGTGCTGGGGAAACTCAAGCAGTTGTGGATGGACCAAGGGCAAAGGACATGTCACAGCTGCAGCCCTTTTTAGGATTTGTCAATTACTATCACAGCCAAACCTGGTTACAATGCTCCCACCCTGTGAATTCATTACTACAGATCGGGAAGAAACGGCAATGGACAAAGCAGTGTGAGTTGGCAAAGGAAATAGTGACATCAGTCACTGTACTTACACATTATGATCCACATTGTCCAGTGGAGCTTGCCATGCACTGTTTGGGATGCCAACACATGCAGAAGAAAAGTGTCCTGCAGTCTCAGAGTCAACTCCTTTAACTAGCATAGAGGAGGCCCCGGAACTGGAGATTGTTTCATAGCCACAAGTCTCACCTAATAAGCAGAGTGACCTCCTTTGTCATGAAATACGTTATCCCCAAGACTAAGAGAGCCTCCACAGCGATTAAACCATTAAATCTTTGGGACGATTTAAAAGTTTGGGAGGATGGGATTTCAATCAGGTCCACTGACCAAGTAGAAAAAGGCAGCGGTGGATTACAGCAGTGTGATTGAGCTCTGAGTAGCAATCAATCGGCGGTTTGGATTGATTAGCAAGAGCAAATTAAATTAAAGTAAGCGTAGCAGCCATCATCTGAGAAGACAGAGTCAGAATGGTGACCTTGAGGCTTTAACTCTTTGAGGCTTCAGTGAAGAGAGGCTTCTGTCAGAGAAAGCAGGAAAAGCTCGTGGTAAAGATTTTTTCCTTCCTTTCTTTATATCTGCTCAGCTAGCACAATAGAGATGCCAGGCAGGATAGTTGAAGGCTCCTCTTATGGGATGTGGAAAAGCAGGGAGACATCATTGTCCCTGATGACTACAACTGCAAGATCTGACTCTGTGACTCAGAAGGGAAGGGCGAGGGTATAGAGGCATGCGGTGGTGATAGGGAATTCGATAGTTCGGGGAGCGAACAAGAGGTTTTGGGCGAGAGCAAGATTCCCGGAAGGTATATTGCCTCCCAGGTGCCAGGGTCCAGGACTTCACAGATTGAGTCCTCAGCATTCTTAAGTGGGAGGGTGATCAGCCAGAAGTCATGGTCCACGTAGGTTTCCAATGACATGAGTAGGGTGGGTGAAGCGGTGACCTACAGCGTTGTGATCTCAGGATTGCTACCAGTGCCATGTGGCAGTGAGGCCAGAAATAGGAAGATCATACAGTTTAACATGTAAGAGGAAGGGGATCAGTTCTTCGGATCATTGGGCTCTCTTCCAGGGAAGGTGGGACCTGTACAGAGGAGATGGTTTGCACCTGAACTGGAGGGGGACTAATATCCTAGCGGGAAGGTTTGTTAATGCTGCATAGTGGGGTTTGAAATAGAGTTGCAGGGGGATGGGAGCCAGAGTGCCGGAACAGTTAGTGGAGAGATTGTACAGACATGCTGGTAAGACCTCAGACAAAGTCGGGAATCAAAACATTGAGCATGCTGCGGCTAGTGTCCTGAGCTGCATATACTTCAATGCAAGAAGCATGGTAAAAAAGGCAGATAAGCTCAGGATATGGATCAACACGTGGAATTACGATATTGCAGCCATTAGTGATACTTGTTTGCAGGAGGGGTAGGACTGACAGCTCAATATTCCGGGGTTCTGTTGTTTTAGACGTGACAGAGTGGGAGAGATTTAATGGGGTGGTGTTACTCATCAAGGAAAATGTCACGCCAGTGCTCCATCAGGACAGACTGGAGAACTCGACTAGTGAGGTGTTAAGGGTGGAACTGAGAAAAATGGGTGAAATAAGAAAGGCATCCATCTGTCTCGAAGGACAATGGATGATAATTATCATCACAAGCCTGGGTGGAAGGTACGGAGATCCTGAGATGTCCAGTTGTCAAGACCTCCCACCCCACCCCACCCCACCCCCCCAGCCTCAGCAGTATAATCCAAAGGAAAGCTTATGAAGCGATATGTTTGGCACTAGTTTGGCTGCAGGAGCTGCCAGAAGGATGTTCAATGATGTCCAGCTGCCTGAGGGTCTCCATTCTGGATTTGCTATCTACATTATTCCCGTAGCCTTCGTCTCTCCCGAGGCTGCCTGCAAGGTAGTGGGGCCATTTACTCATTGCTGGGGATCTGGTTCACAAGCACCAGGACATGTCCACACACCGGTGGGCCTGTATGCTACGCGTGCAGGGGCCAGACCTCAAATAAGAAAGATATGATCATGTTAATCGGGCATATTTCAGACCACCCAACAGTGCTAGGATTTAGGGAAACAAATTTGAAAAGAGATTGCAGACTGTTGCAAGAAACACAAGGTTGTTATAGGAGGTGATTTTAACTTTCCAGATATTTACTGTGAATTTCTTACTATCAAAGGACTGGAAAGGATAGAGATTGTCAAATGTGTTCAGGTAAGTTTTCTTCATCAGTACGTACAAGAGAGCATGTGATACTGGATCTGCTATTAGGAAATGCGAAAGGGCAGGTGACAGAAGTTTGTGTAGGGGAACACTTTGTATCAAGTGACCACAATGTCATTAGTTTCATATGCAAAATGATAAGTCTGGTCCACGGGCTGAGATTATAAATTGGAGTAAGGCCAGTTTTGATGGTATCAGAAATGATCTGGCAAGTATGGATTGGGACAGGCTGTTTTCTGGCAAAGGTGTACTTGGAAAGTGGAAGCCTTCAAAAATTATATTTTGAGAGTACAAAGCTTGTATGTGCCTGTCAGAATAAAAGGTAGGATAACAAGTGTAGGGAACCTTGCTTTTCATGTGATATTGAGAACCTGGTGAAGAGAAAGAAGGAGATGCATAGCAGGTATAGGCAAGTAGGAATGAATAAGATGCTTATGGAGGACAAGAAATGTAAGGGAAGACTTAAGAAAGAAATCAGGAGAGCTAAAGGAAGACATAAAGTTGTTCTAGCAGACAAGGTGAAGGAGAATCCTAAAGGATTTTGTGGATATGTCACCTGCCAAAGCATTGCAAGAGACAAAATTGGCCCTCTGGAAGATCAGAATGGTAATCTATGTGTGGAGACGAAACAGATGGGGGAGATCTGAAATGAATTCTTTGCACCTGCATTTACTCGGGAAATGACACAAAGCATATAGAAGTGAGGCAAAGCTGCATCAACTTCATGGACCCTGCACAGATTACAGAGGAAATCTGTCCTGAGGCAAATCCGAGTGGATAAATCCCCAGGGTCTGACAAGATGTTCCCTTAGACTCTACTGGAGGCAAGTGCAGAATTTGCCAACGTCCTAGCAGAGATGTTCAAAACATCCTTAGCCATAGTAGAGGTAGTAGAGGATTGGAGGATAGCCAATGTTGTTCCACTGCTGAAAAAAGGCTCTAAACATAAATTAGGAAATTATGGGCCAGTGAGTCTGACATCAGTTGTAGGAAAGTTATTGGAAGGTATTCTAAGGGACCAGATATATGAGTATTTGGATAGACATGGACTGATTGAGGATAGTCATCATGGCTTTATGTGTGGTAGGTCATGTCTAACCAATCTTATAGAGTTTTTCAAGGAAGTTATGAGAAAGTGGATGAAGGGAAGGCAGTGGATGTTATCTACATGGACTTCAGTAAGGCATTTGGTAAATACCCATGAGGGAGGCTGGTCTAGAAAGTTCAGTTGCTCGGCATTCAGGATGAGGTAGTAAATTTCATTAGATATTGGCTTTGATGGAGAAGCCAGAGAGTGGTAGTAGATGGTTGGCTGTCTGACTGGAGGCCTGGGACTAGTGGAGTGCAGCAGGGACTGTTGTTGGGTCCTTTGTTGTTTGTTATCTATATCAATAATCCAGATGTCAATGTGGTTACCTGGGTCAGCAAGTTTGCAAATGACACCAAGATTGGGGGTTTAGTGGACAGTGAGGAAGACTATTATAGCTTGCAGAGGGATCTGCATCAGCTGGAAAAATGGGCTGGAAAATGCTTGATGGATTTTAATGCAGACAAAGTGCGAGGTTTTGCATTTCAGTAGGACCAGCCAGGGTAGGGTTTACACAGTGAATGGTAGGACACTGAGGAGTGTGGTAGAACAAAGGGACCTGGGAATACAGGTACATAATTCATGGCATCACAGGTAGATGGGGTCGTAAAGAAACCTTTTTAGCATATTGGCCCTTATAAATCAAAGTATTGAGTGCAGGAGACAGGATGTTATGTTGAAGATGTATAAGACATTGGCGAGACCTAATTTGGAGTAATGTGTGCAGTTTTGGTCACATACCTACAGGAAAGATGTAAACAAAGTTGAAAGAGTACAGAGAAAATTCACAAGGATGTTGCAGGGACTGGAGGACCTGTTATAAGGAAAGATTGAATAGGTTAGAGCTGTATTCTTTAGAATGCAGAAGATTAAGAGGAGATTTGATAGTGTACAAAATTATGAGGATAAATGCAATCAGGCTTTTTCTATTGAGGTTGGGTGGGACTACAACCAGAGATCACAGGTTAAGGGTGAAAGGTGAAAAGTTTAAGGGGAACATGAGGAAAATTTCTTCAGTCAGAAAGTCATGAGATTGTGGAATGAGCTGTTAGCACAAGTTGCGCATGTGAGCTCGATTTCACTGTTTCAGAGAAGTTTGGATAGACACATAGATGGTAGGGATATGGAGGGTTATGGTCCCAGTGCAGGTCTTTGGAAGTAGGCAGTTTAAATGGTTTTGGCATGGACTAGATGGGCTGAAGAGCCTTTTTCAGTGCTGTATTTCTCTATGACTCTTTAACTTTAGGTATATAGGTTGAGATGCATTCTTCAGTATGTTGAGTTGGAGTTTATAGCTAATCAGGAAGGAAGGTTGTATATTTAATAGTTCAGTATAATTAGAGTAATATTGTAAATATATTGTTTCATTAAACATTGCTTGGTTACATAATTCATTACAGGTTATATTTAAAAGTACATGAATGGCATACGTCATCATATCATCACATCATATGTGTGCGAGGCGCTTAAAGCAAAAATCAAAGTAACACGCGCACATTCTGAGTTCCTGTCTTTTTCTTGCAATTAGTCTTACATTTTGAAGTTACAAATCATAACAGTTATTACCTTCAACCATCAGGCCCTTGAACCAGTGGGGATGGCTGTTATGGTTCTTGGATTTACTGAGTACACTTTGAACTTTGAACTTTTAACTTTGAAACTTAAATAAAGTTTCTCACTATACTTCGGTACATGTAACCATAATAAACCAATTTACCAATTTAAATTTACCAGTATTTATTTCCAGTCAAACAAGCACATTATATAACATCAATACTGTATTTACAAATAACTTAGCACCGACATTATAATCAGACACTTTCAGAAATATCTTAAACACTAGAGAATTGCTGCTGCTGTACAAGTCTATTTATCGCCTGGTCATTTTCACTGGACCTCAGTACATGTGACAATAAGAAACCAATTTACCAATTCAGCAGTTTTCAAAATCATAGCATCAGGGATGCCTTCATAGGTTACAGCTTGCTTGGTTAATACATTGACATTATCATTTCTCAAAATGCCCAACCCTCCTGCCAGTGTTTCTTTCTCTACAGAAGGTTCCAAATGTGTAAGGAGGTCTGAACTGTGATTCCTGAGATGTCTCACTCAGGTAGCCAGGAGTCAAGTCTGATGGGTGAATGTTGGTGGGAGACACAATCAATAAAAACTTTACAGCCCACCCAGATCCTGACCTTATCCAGTACCACTGCTCCTTAGCTCGAGAGTCAACAGATAGTGATCACTTGTCAACTAATGTTGTCAATCCCTGGATCAGAGAAGTTGTGTTGAACATAGAGTGAACATGGAATGAGAGTGCAGTAGAACAGAGGAATCTGGGAATACAGATCCATAATTCCTTGAAAATGACATCTCAGGTAGAAAGGGTTGTAAAGAAAGCTTTTGGCACATCAGCCATCATAAAACAGAGTACTGCGTACAGGAAATGAGATGTTATGTAGAAGTTGTACATTGGTGAGGCCAAATTAGACAATAGGACCATAAGGCACAGAAGCAGAATTAGGTCATTCTCCCAACCCATTCTTCTAAATTCCAGCAAGTACAGGCCCAGAGTGATCAAACGTTCCTCATACGTTAACCCTTCTGCTCCCGGAATCATTCTCATGAACCTCCTCTGAATCCTCTACAATGTCAGCACATCCTCTTTTAGATAAGGGCGCCCAAAACTGCTCACAATACTCCAAGTGAGGCCTTACCAGTGCGTTATGAAGCCGCAACATTACATCCTTACTTTTATATTCTAGTCCTCTTGAAATGAATGTTAACATTACATTTGCCTCCCTCATCACCAACACAACCTGCAAGTTAACCTTTCAGGAGTCCTACAGAGGACTCTCAAGTCCCATTGCACCCCGGATTTTTGAATTATCTCTCCATTTAGAAAATTGTCTACTTTTTTATTCCTTCTATCAAAGTGCATGACCATACATTTCCTGACACTGTATTCCGTCTGTCACTTCTTTGCCCATTCTCCTAATCTGTTTAAGTCCTTCTGCAGACTTCCTGCTTCCTCAGCCCTACCTGCCTATCTATCAATCTTCATACCATCTGCAAACTTGGCCACAAAGCCATCAATTCCATCATCCAAATCATTGACATGTAACATAAAAAGAAGTGGCCCCAACACAGATCCCTGCGGAACACCACTAGTTGTCGGAAGCCAACCAGAAAAGGCTCCCTTTATTCTCACTCTTTGCTCCTGCCGATCAGCCACTGCTTTATCCATGCTAGTATCTTTTCTATAATACCATGGGCTCTTGTTAAGCAGCTTTATCTGCAGCACCTTGTCAAAGGCCTTCTGAAAATCCAAGAACACAACATTCACTGTTTTTTGGAGTACTGTGTGCAGTTCTGGTCACCTACTTACAGGCTACATATCAATAAACTTGTAAGAGTACAGAGAAACTTAACAAAGATATTGGCGAGAATTAACATCATAAGTCCTGTACTCAATCCCTTGCTTTATGGAGGTTAATGTGCCAAAAGTTCTGTTTTCTTATCTGTATGTGACGCCGCTGTTAAGGAGTTAGTTTATGCATGTGTGTGCATTTCTTTATGAACTTTCAGAGACTTGTTAAAGGGTAACAATGGGTAAAATCGCACAATTAAATAGAGTGATACAGCAGGAACGAATCCCTTTTGCCCATTCACACTGGGCTCCTGCTTCAGGGTGGGAAATGGATTCCAGAAAGAGTGGTCCCCTACTGCTTGTCTCCTCCAAATCCTAGTATATTGGCCCCATGTGATTCTAGGCTTCATGTTCTATCAAGGATGTCAGAGCAGGTTTTATAGGAAGAATAAGTGGTTAGTGTAACACTACAATGGTGTGACATGGTAGTGTAATGGTTAGTGTAACACTACAATGGGAATGACACGGTAGTGTAGTGATTAGTGTAACACTACAATGGGAATGACATGGTAGTGTAGTGATTAGTGTATCCCTATCACAGAGCAGCAACCTAGGGTCAAATCTGCTACTGTCTGGAAGTTTATACATCCACCCATTGATCATGGGGGTTTTCCCACATCCCAAAGTCATGCGAGTCGGCAATTTAATGGTTACAGGGGTGTAATTGGGTGGCATGGGATCATTGGGCTGGTAGGGCCTGTTATTGTACTGTATCTCTAAATATAACCTAAAACAATTACAGCAGAGGAGGAAATGGAGAGGCTTTTTAACCTCGATGGGCATTGAGGCATATGGAAATTGCGATGGAAAGCCAAACATAAAGGCTGATTCCAGGGATCGTTGTGTACACAAGGGTTAAAACAGGTTTTGTTCATGTCTTTGGTTATCAACGTAAATGGAAATTTGTTTGGACATAGCAAGATCAGGCATAGCCTCACCGAATAGTGGAGCAATTAATGTTTTTTTAAACATTGAGAGACTTTGGGGAAGGCTAAAAAAGGTTTAATAGATAAATGAAAATTTAACAAATTTTAAACTTAACTTAGATTTAAACACAGGTCGCATCTTTTTCCCAGGGTTGACCAGAGGGCATGTTTTTAAGGTGAGAGCAGGTAATTTCAAAGGAGACGTGAGGGACGGAGTGCCTGGAGTGGTGGTGAAAACAGATATATTGGAGATTTTTAAGAGCCATTTAGAAAGGCACATGAATATGAAATAAATGGAGGGATATGACATTAACTGGTGGGCGGAGTTAAGATTGCACCTCTTTGAGCTCATCTGTGCAAACAGCTCAAATTCGTCTCTTTAATGTCTCCTTTTCCTTTTCAAGGTGGCCGGGGTTCTATTGAGGTCCTCGTCTGCAATGGCTCTCAAACCCCGATTTTTTACTGTGGATGAGTTCCCGTCCCTGGAGCTTGCCGGCCGACCATTCCCCCACATTCTCCAGGTGCGCCCCGGAAGATGCTGATCCCAGGGAGGTGGTGACGACTGAGGCATCGCGGGAGAAGGAACATCAGCATATCCGCTGGGGCGGATGTACGGACAGAGGCCTCTGTAGTCGAGCAATTGCTCTCTCTCTCTCTCTTGACGGAGGGAGAGTTTGCTGCCGATTCTTGAGTCAGAGAATCTCAGAATGAAAAGTGACACGGCGCACTGCAAAACCGTTACAGCCACTACTAGTCTCCCCCGTTGATGTGAAATGGGTGACACCTCTCTGTCCCTAGTTAGTGAGAGAGAGCTTGTGGCATGTCAAACCGTCGGGTAAACAATAGGCTTTTTTTACTACAGATCATGGTCTCCCTTTCGGGGCTTTGCTGTTGTTTGGTGGGTAGTGGGCACTGACACTTTTTGCTCAGACAGGCTTGTGGGGGGAGGGGGAGCGGGGGCTTTGGGGTTCTAATATTTTTCTGTCATACATTCTTTTGGGGTTCCTCTGCTTTTGTGGATGTCTGTGAAGGCAAGTATTTCAGGTTGTACACCGTATACATTCTGTGATAATAAGCAGAACCAGTTGAACCATTTTGTAGGCAGGGGGATTAGTTTAGTTGGCCATTTGATGACTAATTTAATTGGTCTGGTACAACATTGTGGGCCAAAGGGCCTATTCCTGTACTGTACTGTTCCATGTTCCATGGTTTCAATGTGTGTAGAATTATGAGGAGTGAACGCTCTCAATCTTTCTCCCGGTGTTGGTAAGGAACAACTAAAGGCTATAGATTTCACATGAGAGGGAGGAGGAGTTCTAATACAAACCTGAGGAGTAAATTTTCAACTCCGAGGGTGGTCAGTATATGGAATGTCCTGCCAGAGGAAGTCACACAAATGCTGGAGGAACTCAGCAGATCAGGCAGAATCTATAAATAAACAGACAATGTTTTGGGCCGAGACATTTCATCAGGTCTCGGCCCAAAATGTCAGTTGTTTATCCATAGATGTGCCTGATTTGCTGAGTTCCTCCAGCACTTTGTGTGACTTCCTATCTAAGCCATCACTCCCACATAACCCTCCATTTTTCTTTCATCCATGTGCCTATCTATTAAATGTCCCTATTGTATCTGTCTCTCCCACCACCCCTGACAAGTGTTCCATGCATCCACCACTCTGTGTAAAAAACCTATGTCTGACACCCCCTATACTCTCCTCCAGTCATCTTAAAATTATGTCATCCAGTATTAGCCATTTCTGCCTGGGGGGAAAGGCACTGGCTGTCCATGCTATCAATGCCTCTTATCACCTTGTACACCTCTATCAAGTCACCTCTCATCCTCCATGCTGAAGAGAAAAGCCCTAGCTCACTCAACCTATCCTCATAAGACGTGCTCTCTAACCCAGGCAGCATCCTCTGCGCCCTCTCTAAAGTTCCCACATCTTTCCTATTTTGGGGTGACCAGAACCAAACACAATACTTCTGAGTAATATTGGCCAGGTGTGGGCAAGTGGGACTGGCTTAGATGGTTGGCAGGAACCATCTGGGCTGAAAGCCCTGTTTCTGTG
The DNA here is from genome assembly GCF_030028105.1 of Mobula birostris. Lineage (NCBI taxonomy): Eukaryota > Metazoa > Chordata > Chondrichthyes > Myliobatiformes > Myliobatidae > Mobula > Mobula birostris. Next base: position 106,817,509 of record NC_092375.1, on the reverse strand, counting down.
CTGTTAGGACTCTGACTCTTGGAACTTGTAAACTCTTTATACAAGTTTATTGAATAAATAAGAAACAGCACTTTCCAATGGAAGGGATATGAATGAGCAGAGGATCCACATTTAAGATACTTGGCAAAAAATGAAGAGGGAAATGTTAATTCTAATCCAGAATACACTGCTTGAGAGGGCGGTAGAAGTAGGTTCCGGGCTCAGAATTGGTTTACCATTGGGGCTATTGGCAGGAAGCAAGGGATGGGATTATCTGAATAGCTTGGACAAAGAGACAGGTGAAGGAACAGCATGATGGGCTGAATAGCCTAAAACATAGAACTCTACAGCACAGTGCAGCCCTGCAACCCAGGACATTATGCCAACCTTTAACCTGCTCTAAGATCAATCCAACCCTTCCCTCCTACGCATAGCCTACCATTTTTCTGTTATCCATGTTCCTGTCTCAGCGTCTCTTCAATGTACCTGCCTCTACCACCACCCCTGGCAGGAAGGTCTACACACTCACCACACAGTGTAAAACACAGACAATACATTTGGCATCGTCCCCACAATTAACATAAAATCATGTCCCCGGTATTAACCATGCCCACCAGGGAAAAAGTCCTTGACTGTCTGCTCAATCTATGCCTCTTATCATTTTGTACAGCTCTAGCAAATCATCTTCCTTGACAGAGATGTACAAGGTTAAGAGGCAAGATGATGCATATTTCTGTGATGTCTCCACTTGTAATGGACTCAGTAACAACACGGTAAAATGGTTATGATTTAGAACGTAACAAAGCAAAGGGATGTGCATTGCAACAAAGGATCTGCTGGAGAAAGTCAGTGGGCAGGAGAGCATCATTGGGAGGACAGGAACTGTTGTTGTTTCAGGCCAAAACTCTGCATCTGCACTGATTGAATAGGTTAGGACTTTATTCCTTGGAGAACAGAAGACTGAGAGGAAATTTGATAGAGGTATTCAAAATTATGAGGATAAATGAAAGCAGGCTTTTTCCGCTGAGGTTGGGTGGGACTACAACTAGAGGTCATGGGTTCAGGGTGAAAGGTGAAAAGTTTAAGGGGAATATGAGGAAAAACTTCTTCACTCAGAGGGCGATGAGAGTGTGGAATGAGCTGTCAGTGCAAGTGGTGCAGGAGAGATTGATTTCAACATTTAAGAGAAGTTTGGATAGGTACGAGGATAGTAGGGGTATGGAGGACTATGTCTGGATGCAGGTCGATGGGAGAAGGCAGTTTAAATGGTTTGCACAGACTAGATGGGCTGAAGGGCATGTTTCTGTGCTGCACTTTTCTATTACTCTATGACTCTGTAGAGTGCAGATGCAGGTTTTCACCCTGAAATGTCGACAGTTCCTTTCCCCCCACTGATGCTGCCTGACCTGCTGAGTTCCTCCAGCAGGTGGTTTGTTGCTCCGGTTCCCAACACGTACATTCTCCTGTGTCTCAGATAAGTGCATCAAACAGCATTGAGACATTAATCAGAGACACTGTAATTCCTTTCATTCCCTCTTCAATTCGGGATTTGATCAGGATAAACATCTGCTGTGCGAAAGGAAAACAGCAGGATCTGTGGAGCCCACACCAGTTGTACCACGTTCAGTGGTAGGGGCCGTTGAGGTTATTGATGCTGGTAATGTTACTGATGCCACTGAGGTGTGACCCACCCACGGGACTGAAGTGGGCCGGGCTCTGCAGCCCATGCCCTGGGTAGAGGGTAGGGGTTGACCCTGACCAGTAGGAGAATCCCGAGGGGGTGACGTTGAGCTTGGGGATTTCAGAGAAGGGAATGTGGGTGAGGTTACTCTGCAGCTTGTAGAGGGCATGCTCAGCTGCAGAAGGCTGGCACACCTGTGCCAGCCCATGGAAGTCGAACTTGTAGGCGTAGCGTTTCCCGTGAACCTTGGTCATAATGTTCTTGTCGTAGTAGTAGCGGAGGGCGCGGCTCAGCTTGTCATAGTTCATGTTGGGCTTGCTCTTGCGTTCGCCCCACCGCCTGGCCACCTCGTCCGGATCAGTCAGCTTGAACTCACCGTTAGTTCCTTCCCAGGCGATGCAGTTGACGTTGGTGCTGTCAGACAACAGCTCCAGGAGGAACTGCCACAACTGGATCTGCCCACTCCCTAGAGCCGAAGAAACTCAGTTAGAGACAAGGAGTTTGCATTCCTCACACAGAACACTACCTCTCAAAGCACAGATTTTATTTCTTTTATTTAGAGAAACAAGCCCTTCTAGCCCAATGAGTCCCCTGCCCCCACGCCCCCGTACTGCTCAGTTACACCCATGTGGCTAGTTCACCTACTAACACGTAGCAGATCCTCCAGCTGAGGCAGGAAGTGAGCTCAGCTCTCTAGCACTGTAAAAGCCATTACTCTAACTGCTACACTGCCACGCTGCCCTCAGTAACAGTAGAGAAAGTATTTTTTTCCTTGCAGATTTCAATATCCCACAAAGAGAGGATATTGATTTAACTGCCTGCATGTCTGTGATGCTACTGCAAGTAAGTTTTTCCAATGCACCTGGGCATTCCTGTACTCCTGTGGATGATAATAAATTAAAATATGACTTTGACTTTCAGATAGAAACATAAAAACGTAGAAAACCTACGGCACAATACAGGCCATTTGGTCCACAAAGTTGTACCAAAAATGTCCCTATAGGCTTACCCATAGCCCTCTATTTTTCGAAGCTCCATGTACCTATCTAAAAGTCCCTTAAAAGACCCTACCGCATCCCCCTCCACCACCGTTGCCAGCAGCCCATTCCATGCACTCACCACTCTCTGTGTAAAAAAAACTTACCCCTGACATCTCCTCTGTACCTACTCCCCAGCACCTTAAACCTGTGTCCTCTTGTGGCAACCATTTCAGCCCTGGGAAAAAGCCTCTGACACAATGAATGCCTCTCATCATCTTATACACCTCTATCAGGTTTCCTCTCATCCTCCGTCGCTCTAAGGAGAAAAGGCCAAGTTCATTTAACCTGTTTTCATAAGGCATGCTCCCCAATCCAGGAAACATCCTTGTAAATCTCCTTTGCACCCTTTCTACAGCTTCCACATCCTTCCTGTAGTGAGGCGACCAGAACTGAGCACAGTACTCAAAGTGGGTCTGACCAGAGTCCTATATAGCTGCAACATTACCTCTCGGCTTCTAAATTCAATACCACGATTAATGAAGGCCAATACACCATACACCTTCTTAACTATGGAGTGAACCTGTGCAGCTGCTTTGAGCGTCCTATGGACTCGACCCCAGGGTCCCTCTGATCCTCCAAACTGCCAAAAGTCTTATCAATAATACTACATTCTGTCATCATATTGGACCTACCAAAATGAACCACTTCACACTTATCTGGATTGAACTCCATCTGCCACTTCTCAGCCCAGTTTTGCATCCTATCAATGTCCCACTGTAACCTCTGACAGCCCTCCACACTATCCACAACACCTCCAACCTTTGCGTCATCAGCAAACTTACTAACCCATCCCTCCACTTCCTCATCCAGGTCATTTATAGAAGTTACAAAGAGTAAGGGTCCCAGAATACATCCCTGAGGCACACCACTGGTCACCGACCTCCATGCAGAATCTGACCCATCTACAACCACTCTTTGCCTTCTGTGGGCAAGCCAGTTCTGGATCCACAAAGCAATGTCCCCTTGGATCCCATGCCTCCTTACTTTCTCAATAAACCTTGCATGAGGTACCTTATCAAATGACTTGCTGAAATCCATACACACTACATCTACTGCTCTTCCTTCATCAATGTGTTCAGTCACATCCTCAAAAAATTCAGTCAGACTCCTAAGGCACAACCTGCCCTTGACAAAGCCATGCTGACTATTCCCAATCATATTATGCCTCTCCAAATGTTCATAAATCCTGCCTCTCAGGATCTTCTCCATCAACTTACCAACCACAGAAGTAAGACTCACTGGTCTATAATTTCCTGGGCTATCTCTACTCCCTTTCTTGAATAAAGCAACAACATCCGCAACCCTCCAATCCTCTGGAACCTCTCCCATCCCCATTGATGATGCAAAGATCATCGCCAGAGGCTCAGCAATCTCCTCCCTCACCTCCCACAGTAGCCTGGGGTACATCTCATCCGGTCCAGGCGACTTATCCAACTTTATGCTTTCCAAAAGCTCCAACACATCCTCTTTCTTAATATCTACAAACGTACATGCTCGAGCTTTTCAGTCTGCTGCAAGTCAGCACTACAATCACCAAGGTCCTTTTCCATAGTGAATATTGAAGTAAATTATTCATTAAGTACCTCTGCTATTTCCTCCGGTTCCATACATACTTTCCCACTGTCACACTTGATAGGTCCTATTCTTTCGTGTCTTATCCTCTTGCTCTTCACATACTTGTAGAATGTCTTAGGGTTTTCCTTAATCCTGCCCACCAAGGTCTTCTCATGGCCCCTTCTGGCTCTCCTAATTTCCTTTTTAAGCTCCTTCCTGTTAGCCTTATAATCATCTAGATCTCTAACATTACCTAGCTCTTTGAACTTTTGTAAGCCTTTCTTTTCTTCTTGACTAGATCTATTACAGCCTTTGTACAGCACGGTTCCTGTACCCTACCATAACTTCCCTGTCTCATTGGAACGTACCTATGCAGAACTCCACACAAATATCTCCTGAACATTTGCTACATTTCTTCCGTACTTTTCCCTGAGAACATCTGTTCCCAATTTAAGCTTCTAATTTCCTGCCTGATAGCCTCATAATTCCCCTTACTCCAATTAAACGCTTTTCTAACTTGTCTGTTCCTATCTCTCTCCAATGCTATTGTAAAGGAGATAGAATTATGATCACTATCTCCAAAATGCTCTCCCACTGAGAGATCTGACACTTGACCAGATTAATTTCCCAATACCAGATCAAGTACAGTCTCTCCTCTTGTAGGCTTATCTACATGTTGTATCAAGAAACCTTCCTGAACACAACTAACAAACTCCACCCCATCTAAACCCCTCACTCTAGGGAGATGCCAATCGATATTTGGGAAATTAAAATCTCCCATCATGACAATTCTGTTATTATTATACCTTTCCAGGATCTGTTTCCTTTTCTGCTCCTCGATATCCCTGTTACTATTGGGCAGCCTATAAAACACACCCAGTAAAGTTATTGATCCCTTCCTGTTCCTAACCTCCACCCAGAGACTCCGTAGACAATCCCTCCATGACGTTCAGCTTTTCTGCAGCCGTGACACTATCTCTGATCAACAGTGCCACGCCACCACCTCTTTTGCCTCCCTCCCTGTCCTTTCTGAAACATCTAAAACCCGGCACTCGTAGTAACCATTCCTGTCGCTGAGTCATCCAAGTCTCTGTAATGGCCACCACATCATAGCTCCAAGTACTGATCCACGCTCTAAGCTCATCCGCTTTGTTCACAACACTCCTTGCGTCAAATACTTGGTAGGAGGGTGAGAGGAACAGTATAAGAAATGTTAATTCTGAGACGGAAGGCACTGTTTGAGAGGGTGATGGAAACAGTTTGAAAATTCGGACTCTGATTCCAATTTAGATCAAATGTACATGGAAACACACAGTGAAATGCGTGGTTTGCATTGACAACCAACACAACCTAACAACGTGCTGGGGGCAGCCCGCAAGTGTCACCACACGTTCCAGCACCAACACAGCATGGCCACAATGCTCGGCAGAGCAACATAGAACACAACAAGTAAGGTAAACAACAGCAAATCAAGCATCTTTCCTCCCTTGCAAACATGCGTACGGTCCTCATAGGGATGCAGAATTGGTTTAGTGTCCAGGAGTATGAGAAAAATGCAATGGACAGGAATCCCTCCACCAAAACAGAGATCACTAAATAAACTGATGTAGCATTGGAACTATTCATAAACAGCTTAGAAAGTAGAAACATGAAGGACAAGTGTGTAAAGTATGGATTGTTTTCTCTCTCTCTCTCACTCTCTCTCTCTCTCTCTCTCTCTCTCTCTCTGCAATGTGAATACACCATCTCCCGCCTTCATTAAATTGATATGTCATTGCAAAGACACAAGAAATTGGCGACAAGTGTGAACCTGAATGTCAGTGGATATCACCAACTGCACCAACAGTTACAGGATGAGACAAGGAGGGGAAAGGGAGAGAGCCATCACGGGCGCTAACCAAGAGATGTGTGAGTAACAGTGCACAGTACATGGTGAAAGATGCACAACTAGGAAATTCAAAGTGAAAATAACGCAGCGACAGCTTTAGTTGGAAAAGTTGACAAATTTGACAGTGCTTCTGAAGATGCGAGTTGTATATCAAGAGGGTTGAACTGTATTGTAACACGAACAATGTGGATAAGGAAAAGGAAGCCCTAGTGCTTCTTAGCTTAATGGGTACAGTCTCTTACACAACCTAGTATCTTCTGAAAAGCCAGCAAGCAAGACATTCAACAAAATTGTTACAATTTTACAAAACCACTTGAACCCTAAACCACTGGTAGTAGCTGAGAGATTTCAATTTTACAAAAGGAACCAGTCAAAGGATGAAGACATTTTTGAATACATTGCAGAACTGTGCAAACTTTCAGTCCACTGGGATTCTTCCAGTTTGAAAGGATGCCCCAGGGCATATCAGGAGCCCCTATGACCTTCCAGCGTGTCATGGAGAAAACAGTGGGGGATATGAACTTGCTTAGGAGTTGGTTTATTGCGATCACCTCTTAGTGTTTGGGTCCACCTTGGAGGAACATGAAACAAGGCAACTGAAGGTGCTGGGTCGCCTGAATGCCAAGGGCTTAAAACTTTCCCTGAACACGTGCCAGTTTAGCAAGACATCTGTCCGCTATGCTGAGTACATAGTCTCACGGGATGGAGTAGGTGCGGATCCATCTAAGATAGAGGTGGTGACCACAGGGCCAAGACCCCAGACTGTGAACGCTTTGTGCTCGTTCCTTGGGTTCTGTGGGTACTATTGGAGATTTGTGAAAGACTACTCTAAAGTGATTCACCCTTTAAGTCAGCTTCTGTATGGTTACTCTTCCTTGGGGAAGAAAGGGAGGATGAAAGGAAAGGATGGAAAAGATTATTTTAACCCTTCAGAGCCTTTTGGAGCGAGATGGGATGCAAAATGTGAAGAGACCTTTCAGTTGCTGAAGGAGCTGCTGACACAAGTGCCTGTGCTGGCTTTTGCAAACCCCCGAATGCTGTATGTAGTGATATGGATGTCAGCAGGGAGGGCTTAGGGGGTGTTCTGTATCAGGATCAGGGCACAGGGTTGAGACCTGCTGCGTTTGTCAGCTGGAGTCTATCAACCTCTGAGCAAAACTATCTCTCAGAGTGATGTAGAGCTGATAAAGTATACATCCAATATAAAATACTTAAAGAGTGAGCAGGATAAGGCCACTCGGGGTCGTGCAAGAGCTGGTCCGTCGTGTTCTGTTGCTGAGGTAGGGTGAGGACTGTGCAGGTCGGTTGAAGGACCTGATGGTTATAGGGAAGCTGCTAGCAAATTTCTATAGTTGTACCATGGAGAGCATTCTCTCTACTTGCATCACTGGCTACCATGGGGCACTCTGCACAGGATTGGAAGAGGCTGCAGAGGGTTGTAAACTCCATCATGGCTGGTGCCTCCCCTCCATCGAGAAGATCTTCAAAAGGTGATGCCTCAAAAGAGCAGTACCATCTTTAAACACCTCTCCCTCTCCCCCACCAGGAAGGAGGGGCAGCATCCTGAAAACACTCTCAGTGTTTTAGGAACACTTTCTTCCCTGCTGCCATCAGATTTCTGTATGGACCATAAACCCATGAACACTCCCTTTACCATGAAAGTTTAGTGGTTGGCGCAACACGATTACAGTGCAGGCCGTTTGGAGTTCAAAGTTCAATTCTGGCACCACCTGTAAGGAGTTTGTACGTTCTCTCCATGACCATGTGAGTTTCCCCGGGTGCCCCCTCTTCCTCCCAAGTCCAAAGATGTACCAGTTAGTATGTTAATGTCATTGTAAATTGTTCTGTGATTAGGATAGGGTCAATAGGTGTGTGTGTGTGTGTGTGTGTGTGTGTGTATGTGTGTGTGTGTGTGTGTGTGTATTTTTTCTATGTATATATACACATATATACACACACACGTCAGCAAGGCATGCAACATGACAGCACAGAAACAGGCTTTTTTTGGCCCATCTAGTCCATGCCATGCCAAACTATTAATCTGCCTAGTCCCATTGACCCAACCCTGAACCATAGTCTTCTAAATCCCTTCAATCTATGTACCTATCCAAAACTGAACCTACATCCAACACTTCCACTGGCAGCTTGTTCCATAGTCTCACTACCCTCTGAGTGAAGAACTTCACCTCAAGTTCCCCTTTCACCTCTCACCCTTAACCCATGACCTCTAGTTCTAGTCTCATCCAGCTTCAGTGGAAAAAGCCTGCTTGCATTTGCTGTATCTATACCCCACATAATTTTGTATACTTCTGTCAAATCTCCCCTCAATCTCCCATGCCCTAGGGAATAAAGTCCAAACCTATTCAAAGTTTTCCTCTGTAGGTTTTCGCAAATAAAAACAGTGGAGGCATTTTATGTTTATGAAAAACCCGAACAACTCATTTATTGTACTCCAAAAACTGAACACAAAGCAAGGTAAAGGTACCGCACGTGATTATGTCATCATGTCAGACCAGCCTCTTAAAGTGAAGCTTCCTCAATATCAGTACATTTCCACCAATTATGTTACCCTACACAGGACCTCCCCCCCCCACCCCCCCCGGAATTCACCAAAACCAGCATTGTGAGCCTGTCTGGAGCTCGGACGAGCTGCCTGGCTCGGGGCCGTTGTTCCATGGATGGAGGAACAACAGGTGTCACTGGCTCATCCAGAGGTGTGTAAACACACTCATGGTCACGTCGTGACACCAAGGGAACGGTACTAGAATCCTCCCAATCCTGGCGGCCAGTTTAAGGCGATCTACTGAAATACATTCAGGTTTAACCCTCTTAACAATGATAAAAGTCTTTTCTCCCTATTCCAAAATGTGGAATGGCCATCGTAAGGGTGCCTAAGGAGATGTTGGTGTGCATCATGGTGGGCGAAAACAAACGAGGTGGAAAGTGGATCAACAGGAACCCAAGAGAACCATACGCCATGATGGGAGGTAGGAATAGGTGCAAAGGAATTGAATTTACTGAGGATGGAATGCCATTGAGAGGCCAACTAGGCGGTTGTGCTGTTAGGAATAAAATCATCTGACATTCATAATGGCTGTCCATATACCATCTCAGCCGCAGACAAGTGCAGGTCCTCTTTTGGAGCTACTCTGAACAGGACCCATGGGAGACGATCATGCCAACACTCATCTGTCAGGGAAGTCCTCAGAGCAACCTTTAATGAGTGGTGAAACTGCTCGCATAGGCCATTGGACTGTGGGTGATACGCCGTGGTGTGATGTAGCCTAAAAGCGAGGGTCTGAGCCATCGCAGTCCAGAGGTCTGATATGAACCGGGGACCGCTGTCAGGTGAAATATCAGATGGGATGCCAGACAGAGCAGCTCAGGAGCTGATGAACGCCTAAGCCACGTCTGCAGCCGTAATCAATACTCAAGGGATGATCTCGGGCCAGCTGGTGGTACGGCCCACCATGGTAAGGATGTGTGTAAAACCTTGGGGGTGACAGGGAGGGGGGAAGATAGCCAACAAGGTTCACATTGACATGGTCAAACTGTCGCTCAGGGACTTCAAAAGGTGGCAATGGTGCCTGGATATGACAGTTAGTTTTTGCCCACTGACACATCGAACAGACGGCAGTCCAATCACACATGTCATGTCAAAAGCCATGCCACACAAAACTTTAGCATAATCAGTTTCAGTAAGGCCTTCCGTCTCAGATGTGAAGGCTATGTATGGAGTCAAAATAAGTCCACCTCCTGCAGAGCCATCTTGAAAGAGGGAAAGGTTTAGGGCAAAGGACGATACAACTGCCTGTGATGGAACAATACAACTCAGGTATGAGCAGCTAGCGCACGGATCACAGGGCTGGCTGCACTGTTACACTTTATTCTGCATTGTTATTGTTTTAACATTTTCTGCCTCAATACACTGTGGAACGATCTGATCCACATAAACAGTGTGATAGACAAGCTTTTAATGTATCAGGGTAAGTGTGACAATAACAAACCAACACCAATACCAAGAGCAATTAAAGATCCTACGGGCTGTGATGTAGTGTCAAAGTAACTAAACCAGCAATTAAATGCCAAACTAAACTAACCCATTTTGCTTACACAATGTCCATACCCTATCAATCTCTGCATAGTCATGTGCTTATTTAAGAATCTCTAATATGCCTCTCAAAGTCTCCTTCTCTTACCCCTTCAGCAGTTAATTCCAGGCACTCAGTACAATGTGTAGAACAAGCAATTGGTACAATGTTTAAAACAGGCAATCAGTACAATGTGCAAGACAGGCAATCAGTATGAAGTGCAAAACAGGCAATCAGTACAATGTGCAAAGCAGGCAATCAGTGCAATGTGTAAAACAGGCACTCAGTACAATGTGTAAAACAGGCACACAGTACAATGTGCAGAACAGACACTCAGTACAATGTGTAAAACAGGCAATCAGTACTCTGTGCAAACAAGGAATCAGTACAATGTGTAAAACAGGCACTCAGTACAATGTGTAAAACAGGCAATCAGTACAATGTGTAGAACAGGCAATCCGTACAATGTTTAAAACAGGCAATCAGTACAATGTGCAATACAGGCAATCAGTACAATGTGTAAAACAGGCAATCAGTACAATGTGTAAAACAGGCACTCAGTACAATGTAGAAAACAGGCACTGAGCACAATGTGTAAAACGGCAATAAGTACAATGTGTAAAACAGGCAATCAGTACAATCTGCAAAACAAGCACTCAGTACAATGTGTAGAACAGGCAATCCATACAATGTTTAAAACAGGCAATCAGTACAATGTGCAAAACAGGCAATCAGTATAATCTGTAAAACAGGCACTCAGTACAACGTGTAAAACAGGCACTCAGTACAATGTGCAAAGCAGGCATTCAGTACAATGTGTAAAACAGGTGCTCAGTACAATGTGTAAAACAGGCACTCAGTACAATGTGCAAAACAGGCAATCAGTACAATGTGTAAAACAGGTAATCAGTACAATGTGCAAAACAGGAACTAGGTACTATGTGTAAAACAGGCACTGAGTACAATGTGTAAAACAGGCAATCAGTACAATGTGTAAAACAGGAAATCAGTACAATGTGCAAAACAGGCACTCAGTACAACGTGTAAAACAAGCACTCAGTACAACGTGTAAAACTGGCAATCAGAACAATTGGTAAAACAGGCATTCAGTACAACGTGTAAAACTGGCAATCAGTACAATTTGTAAAACAGGCAATCAGTACAATGTGTAAAACAGGCAATCAGTACAATGTGTAAAACAGGCAAGCAGTACAATTTGTAAAACAGGCAATCAGTACAATGCAAAACAGGCATTCAGTACAATGTGTAGAACAGGCAATCAGTACAATATGTAAAACAGGCACTCAGTACAATGTGCAAAACAGGCAATCAGTACAATGTGTAAAACAGGCACTCAGTACAACGTGTAAAACAGGCACTCAGAACAATGTGTAAAAGAGGCAATCCATACAATATGTAGAACAGGCACTCAGTAGTCTGTGCAACACAGGCAATCAGTACAATGTGCAAAACAGACACTCACTACAATATGTAGAACAGGCAATCAGTACAATATGCAAAACAGGCACTCAGTATAATGTGTAAATCAGGCAATCAATACAATGTGTAAAACAGGCACTCAGTACAATGTGTAGAACAGGCAATCAGTACAATGTGTAGAACAGGCACTCAGTACAATGTGTAAAACAGGCACTCAGTAGTCTGTGCAACACAGGCAATCAGTACGATGTGTAAAACAGGCACTCAGTACAATGTGTAAAACAGGCAATCAGTACAATATGCAAAACAGGCAATCAGTACAATGCAAAACAGGCACTCAGTACAATGTGTAAAACAGGCAATCAGCACAATGTTCAAAACAGGCAATCAGTACAATGTGTAGAACAGGCACTCAGTACAAGATGTAAAACAGGCACTCAGTACTCTGTGCAAAACAGGCAATCAGTACATTGTATAAAACAGGCACTCAGTACAATATGTAAAACAGGCACTCAGTACAATGTATAAAACAGGCAATCAGTACAATGTGCAAAACAAGCACTCAGTGCAATGTGTAAAACAGATACTCAGTACAACATGTAAAACAGGCACTCAGTACAATGTGTAAACAGGCACTCAGTATAATGTGTAAATCAGGCAATCAATACAATGTGTAAAACAGGCACTCAGTACAATGTGTAGAACAGGCAATCAATACAATGTGTAAAACAGGCACTCAGTACAATGTGTAGAACAGGCAATCAGTACAATGTGTAGAACAGGCACTCAGTACAATGTGTAGAACAGGCAATCAGTACAATGTGTAGAACAGGCACTCAGTACAATGTGTAAATCAGGCAATCAATACAATGTGTAAAACAGGCACTCAGTACAATGTGTAGAACAGGCAATCAGTACAATGTGTAGAACAGGCACTCAGTACAATGTGTAAAACAGGCACTCAGTAGTCTGTGCAACACAGGCAATCAGTACGATGTGTAAAACAGGCACTCAGTACAATGTGTAAAACAGGCAATCAGTACAATATGCAAAACAGGCAATCAGTACAACCTGTAAAACAGGCACTCAGTACAACATGTAAAACAGGCAATCAGTGCGACGTGTAGAACAGATACTCAGTACAGTATGTAAAACAGGCACTCTGTACAATGTGCAAAACAAGAAATCAGCACAACTTGTAAAACAGGCACTCAGTACAACGTGTAAAACAGGAACTCAGTAGTCTGTGCAACACAGGCAATCAGTACAAAGTGTAAAACAGGCAATCAGTACAATATGCAAAACAGGCACTCAGTACAACGTGTAAAACAGGCAATCAGCACAATGTGCAAAACAGGCACTGAGTACAATGTGTAAAACAGGCACTCAGTACAATGTGCCAAACAGGCAATCAGTACAATGTGTAGAACAGGCACTCAGTATAACGTGTAAAACAGGCACTCAGTACAAAATGTAAAACAGGCACTCAGTACAACGTGTAAAACAGACAATCAGCATGATGTGCAAAACAGGCACTGAGTACAATGTGCAAAACAGGCACCCAGTACAATGTGTAAAACAGGCAATCAGCACAATGTGCAAAACAGGCAATCAGTACAATGTGTAGAACAGGCACTTAGTACAATATGAGTGCCTGTTTTACACGTTGTACTGAGTGCCTGTTTCACACGTTGTACTGATTGCCTGTTTTGCACGTTGTACTGATTGTCCATTGTACATCTACTCAGTACAATATGCAAAACGGGCAATCAGTCAATGTGTAAAACAAGTACTCAGTACTCTGTTTAAAGCAGCCACTCAGTAGTCAGTGTAAAACAGGCACTCTGTACAATGTATAATACAAGCACTCAGTACAATATGTAAAACAATGCCTGCATGAATATTTCCCTTGAACTGGCTGTTGATTCTCTCTATGCTTCTCATTATTTTATAATCTTCTATCAGGTCTGTGACCAACCTCCGCTGCTCTAAAGAAAAAACAGCCTAAGTTTTTCCAACATCTCCTTTTGTAGTAGAAAGGGACTCTAGTACAAGGGAATTGTGAACGTGAAGATTTTGTTCCATTGTATTGGTACCAGCATGTTCTCTGAACTAACCCATCTCTGCCACGCGAGATGCAGTGGGTCTCATTTATTTATAATTAATGTTCTGTGTGCTGTCTGTAAATATATCCCTATGATGCTGCCACAAGCAAGTTTTTCCATTGAACCTGTGTCTTACCATACTGATGCACATGACAATCAGCTCAAAACCTTTCTCCAGCCAACTCTTACTGCTACTACCCCCATGGTTTTATAAAGCAACACATAATCTGGGATTGTGGATAGTTAGGCTTTAGTGACTTAGCGAGAGAGAGAGGTGCTTCAAAAAGGCAAGTTCCATCATCAAGGATGCTCATCACCCTCTTCTCATTACTATCATTGGAGAGGAAGAACAGGATCCTGAAAACCCACACGATGATTCAGGAACAACTTCACCATCAAATTTCTGATCGCCCCGTGAACCAGTGAATTCTACTTCTTATTCTTGCTTCTTCTACTATTTATTGTGAAATATGTGGTATTTTTGAGTCTTTGCACTGTACTGCTGCTGTGAATCAAAATTCTCACCATATAGGTCAATGAAAATAATTCTGATTCTGAGTCTGAGAAACAGCAAACCTTCAGAGGAAATTATAAGCAAATGCTTCGAGAGGCTGCTCAAGGATTACATCTGCAGCATGCCACAACCCAAACTGGACCTCCCACAATTCACCTACAGACACAACTGATTGACAGGTGACACAATAGTTACAGCTCTACATACCATCTTTACACATCTGGAGAAGAAGGATGCTTATGTGAGAATGCTGTTCTTGGACTACAGTTCAGCATTCTACACCATTAATTCCCTCCAGGTGCAACAAGAAGCTCAGAGACCTCGGCCTTGACACTGCCTTGTGCAGCCGGATCCTGGACTTCCTGTCAGATCGCCGGCAGGTGGTGAGAATGGGCTCCCTCACCTCCACCCCTCTGACTCTCAAGACAGGAGCCCCTCAGGGCTGTGTACTAAGACCCTTCATTTACTCTCTGTATACCCATGACTGCGTTGCCACCCACAGCTCTAATCTGCTAATTAAATTTGCCAATGATTCTACATTGATTGGCCTAATCTCAAACAATAACAAGGTGACCTACAGGGTAGAAGTCATCTCTCTGACACAGTGGTGTCAAGGAAACAACCTCTCCCTCAATGTCACAAAAACAAAGGAGCTGGTTGTGGATTACAGGAGGAATGGAGACAGGCTAACCCCTACTGACATCAATGGATTTGGGGTTGAGAGGGTAAACAGCTTTAAGTTCTTCGGCATCCACATCACCGAGAACCTCACGTGGTCTGCACACACCAGCTGTGTGGTGAAAAAGGCACAACAGCGCCTATTTCACCTCAGATGGTTGAAAAAGTTCGGTATGGCTCCCAAATCCTAAGAAGTTTCTACAGGGGCACAATTGAGAGCATCCTGACTGGCTGCATCACTGCCTGTTATGGGAACTGTACCTCCCTTAATCACAGGACTCTGCAGGGAGTGGTACGGACAGCCCAGTGCATCAACAGTTGTGAACTTCCCATGATTCAGGACATTTACACAGACAGGTGGGTAAAAAGGGCCCGAAGAATCACTGGGGACCCGAGTCACCCCAACCACAAACTGTTCCAGCTGCTACCATCTGGAAACAGTACCACAGCATAAAAGCCAGGATCAACAGGCTCCGGGACAGCTTCTTCCACCTGGCCATCAGGCTGATTAACTCACACTCATTTGAGTGTACTCTATATTACATTGACTGCTCTATTTATTATAAATTATTATATATTACTATGATTGCACATTGCACATTTAGACAAATATTTTTACTCCCCTTATATGTGAAGGATGTAAGAAATAAAGTCAATTCAATTCAATTCAATTCATTTCATTCATTCAATATTAAGCAACTGGGCAACACAAGAGGCAAATTAAACAAATTACCACTTCATGAAGTCTCCCAAGACAAATGACAGAGCAGGGGGCAGCGGCGTTGTCCACTCATATTTGTACCCACCAGAGAGTGTACCCACCCATACCTATACCCACAGGAGAGAGTACACATTCATACTCACACCTACAGAGAGAGTACCCACCCATATCCATACGCACAGGAGGGAGGATCCACTCATGCCCATACCCACAGGGGAATGTACAAACTCATACCATTACATACAGGGGTGAGTACCCATTCATACCCATGCCCACTGGAGAGAGTACCCAGTCATACCAATATCCACAAGAGAGAGTACCCACTCAGACCAATACCGAGAGGAGAGAGTACTCACTCATACCTATATGCACAGGAGAGAGTACCCACTCATAACCATACCCACAGGGAAGAATACCCAATCAATCTTATACCCACAAGGGTGAGGACCCATTCATATACATACCCACCGGAGAGAGTGCCCAGTCATACCAATATCTACAAGAGAGAGTACTCACTCACACCCATACCCAGAGGAAGGGATACACACTCATACCCATGGCTACCCGAGTACCTGCTCACACATATCCACAGAAGAGAGTACCCACCGGAGTACCTACTCATACCCATGACCACAAGAAAGAGTACCAACTCATACCATAACCAAAGTGGAGAGTACCCAGTCATACCCATACCCAGAGGAGAGTGTACACATTCATACCCAAACCCACACGAGAGAGTACCTAGTCAGACCCATATCCACCAGAGTACCCACTTATGCCCATACCCACAGGAGAGAATACCCACTCATACTCATGACCAGCAGAATACCCACTCATACCCATATGCACAGCAGAGAGTAAACACTCATGCCCATACCCTCAGGGGAGAGTACCCATTCACACCCATTCCCACAGTAGAAAGTACCCACTCATATACCCACAGGACATTGTACCCACTAATACCCATACCCACAGGAGAGAGTACACACTCAAAGCTATACCCACAGGGGTGAGTACCCACTCATACCATTACCCACAGGAGCGAGCACCCAGTCATACTCATACCCACAGGGGGGATTACCCACTCATATCATAACCACAGGAGAGAGCACCCATTAATACAGATGTCCTCAGGAGAGAGAACACACTCATACCTCTATCCTTAGGAGACTGTATACACTTATACTCATACCCACAGGGGTGAGTACACATTCATACCCATACCCACAGGTAAGAACACCCACTCATACCTGTACCCACAGGAGAGAGTACCCATTCATTACAAATACCCACAGGACAGAATACCCTCTAATACATATGCCCATAGGAGAGAGTACTCACTAATACACAAGCCCACCAGAGTACCCACTCATACATGTACCCACAGGAGAGAGTACCCACTCATACACATACCCACAGGAGAGAGTACCTGCTGATACCCATACACAAAGGAGAGAATACGCACATACCAATATGCACCAGAGTACCCACTCATACCCATAACCACAGGAGTAAGTACCATCCATACCCATACCCACAGGAGAGATTACCCACTCATACCATAACCACAGGAGAGAGTACCCACTGATACAGATATCCTCAGGAGAGAGAACACACTCATGCCTCTATCCTCAGGAGACTATACACACTTATACTCATACCCACAGGGGTGAGTAGACATTCATACCCATATCCACAGGTAAGAACATGCAGTCATACCCGTACCCACAGGAAAGAGTGCCCACAAATTCACATACTCACAAGAGAGTGTACCCACTCATTCCCATGCCCACCAGAGTATCCACTCATACCCATACCCAAGGAAGAGAGTACCTACTCATACCCATGCCCACCAGATGACAAACTCATACTATACCCAGAGAATAGAGTACTCACTCATACCCATAACCAAAGGAGAGAGTACCCACTCATACCCATACCCACAGGAGTACCCA
The DNA here is from genome assembly GCF_030028105.1 of Mobula birostris. Lineage (NCBI taxonomy): Eukaryota > Metazoa > Chordata > Chondrichthyes > Myliobatiformes > Myliobatidae > Mobula > Mobula birostris. The sequence continues at coordinate 106,799,863 of NC_092375.1, read as the reverse complement.
CTCATTACAAATATCCACAGGACAGAATACCCAATCATACTCATACCCACAAGAGATAGTACCCACTCATACACATACCCCCAGGACAGACTACCCACTAATACATATGCCCACAGGAGAGAGTACCCACTAATACACGAGCCCACCAGAGTACCCACTCATATGCATACCCACTGGAGAGAGTACCATTCATACCAATACCCACAAGAGAGAGTACCCACTCATACCCATACCTAAAGGAGAGAATACCCACTCATACCAATACTCACTAGAGTACCCGCTCATACCCATAACTACAGGAGTGAGTACCCACTCATACCCATACACAGAGGAGAGAGGACCCACGCATACCCAAACCCACCAGAGTACTGACTCATACCCATACCCACAAGAAACAGTACCCACTCATACCATTACCCACAAGAGAGAGTACTCACACATACCCTTACCCATGGGAGAGAGTACCAACTCATACCCTGACCCACCAGAGTACCAACTAATACACATACCCACAGGAGACAGTACCCATTCATACTCATTCCCACCAGAGTACCCACTCATATGCATACCCACAGGAGAAAGTACTCACTCATACTCATACCCACTGGGCAGTGTACCCGAATACCCACTCATACTCATTCCCACCAGAGTGCCCACTCATACACATATCAACAGGAGAGAGTACCCACCCATACCCATACTCACAGGAGTACCCACTCATACTCACACCCACAGGAGAGGATACCCACTCATACCCATGCCCATCAGAGTACCCACTCATACCCATACCCACAGGACAGAGTACTCACTCATTCCTATACCCACAGGAAAGAGTATCCAGTCATACCTATATCCACAAGAGAGTTACACACACACTTACACATACCCATAGGGGTTAGTACTCATTCATACCCATACCCAAAGGAAAGAACACCCACTCATATACATACCCACAGGAGAGAGTACTCACTCATATCTATATCCATGAGAGTACCCAGTCATAGCCACACCCATAGGATAGAGTACTCACTCATACTCATACTCACAGGAGGCAGTACCCACTCATGCCCATATCTACAGGAGAGAATACCCATTCATACCCATACCCACAGGACAGAGTACTCACTAATATCCATACACACAGGAGAGTGTACTCACTCTCACTCATACGCACCCATCTAATGGGATAGGCCCACACTCTCCTAGCCCTTGAATGGATCTGAAACCCTTGCCTTTTTGTACGCCGGGACTCAGCGCTCCCCACGTTCCTTGCTTGCCGTCCTTAAGGAGGTTGTCATGGGCTGCGTCTGCAAAGAGATGGAAATCAGACAGATACCGCAGGGAGCATCGGATTCATAAAGCTAAGATCTGCCTTGTAGCAGTATGATTCTACGAACTTTTCAATGTCCTGGAAATGATGTACTTGTAATATTACCAACATAGTCCAACATTATACCAACTTGTCTTACAATAATTCTCTCTCGCGCTCTCTACTGTAATATTTCCGATCCTCTTTTTCTTAACTTTCTATAAATCCATTTTCTGTCGCTTTCAGATTGTTTTCCTTTTGTCCCTTTCTCTCGCTCTACATCTCTTCCGCCACATCCAATTTTTACTGCTCTCTTTTTCTGCTGGTCTCTCTCTCTCTTTCTCAGACACACACACACGCACACACATACATTAAAACTTCCCTGACTTTCTATCTCTGGAACTCGCCTTTCCCGAATCCAGGAAACACGTTCAGGAAAAGACGGCAAACTCACTTCCGACACCAGGAGCCTTTAACTTTATAAAACGGCTGAGCGGGCGGGAGAGGGGAGACAGGGGTAGATTCAGCGGAGGAAGGATTGAAGGAAGAGAGCTGGGGAGAGGAGAAAAGAAACTAAGGAATTTATGGAGAGCAGAAGAGGAAGGAATTTCGAGACAGCGAGAAAGTGGACGAGGAATAAAGTACACAGTAGCAGAGAGAGAGAGAGCGAGAGAGAGACAGTAAGGTGGGACAGTGCTGGTTATGGGGAATGTAGCGGAGAGTCAGAGAGAGCGGAACAGGGAGTCGAATAGCATGAGAGAGAACGAGAATACTGGAGAAGAATCCAAGATAAGGACTAAATGAAACAAAGAATTATTCAGCGAAGACTTTAAAGGAGCGAGAGTAGGAACATCAACACCGACGGGAGGCAGAGAAAAAGGCAACCGAAAAGGAATAAAGGAGGGCCAAGAACGCGAAAGAGCTGGCCGAACGACAAACGGGGGGGGGGGCAATTGTCCCAGGGATGGTGAGGGAGGAGTGCTTTGAAGAGAGGAGAGGGAAACAGACCGAGAGAGAAAGAGAGATTCCGGGGAACCGGGAGAGAGGGAGAGAGAGAAGGAAAGCGACGCTGTAAAAAGAGAAACAGATTGAGTTAGAGAGAGAGAATTTTGACTGAAAAACTAGTCAGGGTGAAGGGAAGGAGACAGTACAGACCGAATTTGAAGTGGATTAGACTGGAAAAGTAGACAGAACACAGACCGGGTCTGGGTGAGAAAGCGAAGCAGGGAGGGGAAAATCGCGGGAGGAAGAGTTGAGGCAGACAATCTGAGTTAAAGATAAAACGAGGGGGTAAACCGCTGGGCTGAAGCGAGGGGTTACAAGACAAGTGTTAAGAGGGGGATGATAAAAGGGCCTGTACCTGGCAGGTACATGTTTAACATCAGATTATATCCGGCACGGTTGAGCCCCGGTCCGCAGTTGGCTGCTTGTTTCATTGCGAGTCTGGGTTCAAAAGCGGTTTGCAAAACATCATGGGCAAGCTTTTGATAAATTAAAAAAATCTAGTGATTCACCTCCCCTCCCGACCTGGCGTGAAATGTAAGGCTGGGGTAGAGTTGCGAAGCAACAGTATGGATATCAGAGCACAGAACAGTGATCACGGAGCAATTTCCTGAAAGACTGAGACTAGCTGGATGGTTTAATTAAAACGGCAATTTAACATTGTCAGAGAGACGCGTCTCGGTAATAAAATCTCCAAACCCGATCGCTCGGCTTCAACGAAGAATTAAACTCTTATCAAACTCCATCTCATTTTAATAAAACTCTCGTTCTCGTCGCGCTGATCTGCCTCGTTTCCATGGAGGTTTGAAGTGGCCGCACTTTTCCGCAGCTGACAATCTCCGCAAACAGATTCGCGTGTCTCACCCTATCCTTTTCCAATATTGACTCAGTTCCGGGTCTCTGAACCTACGAAAACAAACCAGGTGTCGGAGAGGAAATCAACCAGAAACGCTATTTTTTTAAGATTTTATTGTATATTGAGGTGTTTTTGAGGAGAGTTTGATGGCTCTAGGTCTGTACTCTCTGGAGTTCAGAGCTAGGTTAGGTTGTGGAGGCCAAGTCATTAGGTGTAATTAAAGCGGAGGTTGATAGGTTCTTAATTAATCAGGATGTCAAAGGTTATGGAGAGAAGCAGGAGAATGGGGTTGATGGATAATAAATCAGCCATGTTGGAATGGCGGAGCAAATTCGATGGGCCGAATGCCCTGATTCTGCTCCTATATCTTATGATCCTCCGATCTGTACAGACTATTGCAGATGGTGATGGTTGTGAAGAAGCGTCTACAGCGACAGAGCAGTACAGCATAGGAATAGGCCATTCGGCTAACGAAGGTTGTGCTGAACATGATGCCAAATTAAACTAATTTCTTCTGCCTGTACGTGATCCATATCTCCCCACTTCCTCATATTCACGCATCTGAAATCCTCCTAAACGCCACAATCGTATCTGATTCCCCCCTCCCCCGCCCCCCACCACTGACAGCCCGTTCCGGGCGCCCACCACCCAACACCCAGCAGCACTCTCTGTGGAAACGCAAACTTCACCCGCCCCCCATCCGTTATGAATGTTTCCCTCTCACTTTAATTTCATATCTGTTAGTCATAGAACACTACAGCAGAGAATCAGGCCCTTCAGCCCATCTAATCCATGCCGAGCCATTATTCTGCCTCGGCCCGCCGTCCTGCATCTGGACCAGAGCCCTCCATCCCCCCACTCAGGTACCCATCCAAACTCCTCTTAAATGTTGAAATTGAAAACGGATCTACCACTTCCGCTGGCGGCTCATTCCACAATATCACCACCCTCTGAGTGAAGTTCCCCTGCATGCACTCCTTAAATATTTCACCTTTCACCCTTACCCTATGATCTCATTATTTGACATTCCTACGTTGGGGGAAAGAAGATTTGAACTGTCTAACCTATCCATCTTATAATCTTATGAACTTTTATCAGTCGCCGACTCTCCAGAGAAAACGACCCAAGTTTGTTTAACCTCTCCTGATTGTTCATACCACCTAATCCAGCCAGCATCCTCTTCTGTACCGTGGAAAGCATCACCGGCTGGACGGAGGGGGCACTGCACAGGAACGGAAAAAGCTACAGAAAGTTGCAAACTCTACTGCTGCCGCAAAACAGCACATTTAACGACATATGCCAGCGATATTAAACTCGATTGTTGCGTGTCATCTGTTACGTGTTGCATGTTGCGTGTAGTATGTTGCATGTTGCGCGTCGCGTGTTGCATGTTGCATGTTGCATGCCGCGTGTTCCATGCCTTCTACTGCTTTCTTCATTTGCATGGGCACTTTCAGGGAGTAATGGACTTGAACCCTAAGGTCCCCCTGTACACCAACCGCAAGCATCCAAAACATTGGTGCCTCTGTCTCAGACCGGACCATGTTCTCACACTCCATCCTTATGTGCATTCCGAACTCAAAAGCGCAAACATCAACCCTCTGCATATCTTCTCCATCCGCCTGAGATCTTTTGGACATCCTCAATCCCATTTATCCCTGATATCGATGTCGATACAGTAGCTATCTACCGTCTCCTGACCTCCAGATTTCCAAAATCTATCCACCTCATCCTCTCGCCCTTGATACTAACCTTTCAAGCCCTCCTCTGACGTGTATTTTTGTCACGTGTGACCTGCTTGGGTTTAGCTTCAACTTTTTCTGGTCAGCACCCGGGGAAAGCCTTTCATTCATTAATAATGCTTTATAATCTGCGTGATTTTACACTCTATTGTAAGGCCACGTAAGTAGTTTCCAAGGAATTACGTTCCTAAAACAACTTTATAACCTTTGAATTCCGTGTAATTTAAAAACAAATTCGAACGACTCGTTCATTTTAAATCTTTGATTCTAGCTCTTTGAAGGGATACGCATGTACCTGTTCAACACACAACCTTTGTGCGTGTTGAAGCGCAGACCCGATATAATAGATAGAAATTAGACGTGACATTGCAACGCACACAAAATGCTGGAGGAACTCAGCAGGTCGGGCAGAGGAATAAACAGGCGCCGTTACGGGCCGAGGCCCCTCGTCAGAACCGGAGAGGAAGGAGGAGGAATCCAGAGTAAGAAGGTGGGAGGAGGGGAAGGGTTACAAGTGAGCCCAGGTGAGGGGGGTGGGGGAGGGTATGAAGTGAGGAGCTGGGTGGTGATAGGAGGAACAGGTAAAGGGCTGAAGAAGGAATCTGATAGAAGAGGAGAGTACACAATGGGAGACAGGGAAGGGGAAGGTGATGAGCAGGTGAGGAGAGAGAAGGGGTGAGAGGGAAAGAGAACGGAGAACGGAAAAAGAAATAAATGAGGGGGAGGAGGTTATAGAAAACGACATTCATGCCGTCAGTTTGGAGGCTATCCAGAAAGAATATGAGGTGTTTCTCCTCCAACCTTCATCGTGACAGTAGAGGAGACATAACACAATTGTGATCATTAGCTGAATTGTTCTAGTCAGTTACAATAGGTTACTTAATAACAGAAAACTAGAACTTGGCGGTTAAGCCATTTTAAGATGTCAGTGGGAATTGACTGAAGAAAGGTTGCGCTTTACTTGGGCATCTATTGAGCGGTGAACAATTTGAGATGTTTAAAATGATATAAGGATTTTAAAAGCGAGGATCCGGAGCAAAAAGCTGTCCTTGGAAAGGGATCTATGTTCTCGAAAGAGACAAGGGGGAATAAATGCCGGCTCATTCAGGAGTGAAATCAGAGAACCCAAAGTGCAGAAGGAGTTGGGGATTCTCCTCTCCCCCAGACTCTGAATGTTGAATGAAGCTTCAAATCCCGGGTTGAATCACGACCTCAAAATAGAAGGACGTCCCTTTAGAACAGAGATGAGGGGGAATTTGAGGCAGCATCTCTAGGAAGAGGTACAGTCGACGTTTCGGGCCGAGACCCCTGACGAAAGGTCTCGGCCCGAAACGTCGACTGTACCTCTTCCTATAGATGCTGCCTGGCCTGCTGCGTTCACCAGCAACTTTGATGTGTGTTGTTTGAATTTCCAGCATCTGCAGAATTCCTGGTGTTTGAGGGGGAATTTCTTTAGCAAAATGGCGGTGAATCTGTGGAATTCGTTGTCACAGACCGCTGTGAAGGCCAAGTCATTTGGCATATTTAAAGCAGTGGTTCTTGTGTAAAATGACAGTTCTTTAAAGTGGCCGTCAAAAGTTATGGGTTGAAGGCAAGAAAATAGGTTGAGAAGGATAATAAATCGGCTACGATGGAATGGTAGAGCTGGCTGAATGGGCCGAATGGCCTTGTTCGCTCACATTTCTTCCCCATTCTGATGTTTGCTCTGAACAACTGAACCTCTTGACCATGTCTGCATATTTTTATGCATTGAGTTGCTGCCACACGATTGGCTAATTAGATACTTGCATTAACGAGTAGGTGTGCCGGTGTATCTAATAACGTGGCCTCTCTGGATAATTAGAAACTGTTTATTAATCACCCTAAAATCGCACAGTTATATAATCAATAGGTTGATTAATTCCGCCTTTTTCAGAGATCACGGTGCGACCATTTTCCAAGACGCACTAAGTATTACTATCTGAACGTAATATCAAATATCCGCCGTCCGAGCGATCGCAGATAAACCGCAAAAAATTCCATTCGATCAGTTAACACAATTCAGAGTTAATGTTTAGCATCTCGCCGCCACTCTCACTTGCTTTGGATTTCTATGCTATCTGGATGTTACTGCACTGCGCCGATACCGCACGATACTTGTTAAGTGTTTCTGTTTACCAACCCTGAAGTTTGCCGCAATTTCCTAACCGCTACTAAAGCTAACGGTTTCAAACAGACATCCAAATTATTCGCCAAACACCGATAATAAATAGGAATGATTTCGTTATTTAGGACGAGTATCGCTTGCAGCACTGGTTAAAAGCATTTCCTGAACTTTCCATTTACACTTCAACGATTAAATTATCATTTTACCGAAGACGATGTAAATCAACATCAACTGCTCAAGCAACAAAGAAAAAAACAAAACAAAGAAGCAGATGACAGTATTTTTTATATATATCTGACACAGTTTTTTCCACAAATAAGTCGGCCGCCACTATTGCAGTTTACAGGTATACAGTCTCCTAAATATCTCTCGGAATTAAACGCAAATAATCCGGTTTACACAATGAACCATAAACTGGACAAGGTTCAGGAAATGTGAGTCTTTAATTAAAATAACTGTTACAGTAGAATCAATTCTCCCGTGTTTATTTAAAGATTATTTATTATATTTTGTGTTTATTAAACTTTGTTCAATGTTTATTGGGTCCCGTTGCCTTTGTACAATTTCTGTGCACACCTGTGACACTCGTCGCCCTGGATACTGTCGGTCGTTCGATTGCATTTAATTTATAATTTACTAATAACCGCAATTATCACTCCAAATAGATGTTCCTGGCACGGTATTCACGGAGGTTCTGCCGGTACTAACATCGAAACCAGCTTGCATGTGTTCACTTGTTAGGTAAAAATAATGCAAACTTAAAGCGGGTTGTATTGTTTTCTGCTTAGTAAATAAATCCCGCTTAGATGAAGCAAGACCTTCATAACTGAAGATCGGCAATAGGGAGATTTGATCGAAGCCGATGTCCCGGACAGATCCGGAATAACAACGAATTTAAGTATTTACTTTCATTCAGCTGTGTGTCTAAAAATGCGATTAAAATTTGTCTGAAACACTGTAGTTTCAGAAGCGTCTTCAGGTTGCAATTTATATACATTTTCCTGGGAACGTGCTGCGATCATTTGCTTGAGCTCAAAATGGCTCAAACAAAACGCGTGACTTCCTTTAGAATAGTTTATATCTTCAAATTTTACTTCCTCCCTAATAGCCCCCATCTACGTACATTGTTTGAGCATTATTGCCTTGTCCTTCTCCATTTCCTTCCCCCTCAGGAATCGCTGCTCAAATCTCTCAATCCCATTCTCCACCAACACATTAACCAATCGCTTTAATTTTGGTTGATGGTCTCTCCCTAAGAGTTCTTGTTTCTGAAATTTCCGTGAGACTATAAATTGCTTTTTATTGGTCAGCACAATACCTCGGGCCACAGGGACTAAACTGAGTTGTATTGTTCTATCTCAGATGAAAAGGAGCAGAACTGGGCTTCGTGGCCCATCGAGTGGACTCCGCCATTCCATCATGGCTGATTTATTATCGCCCTCAGCCCCAGTCTCCTGCCCTCTCCCTGTATACTTCAACGCCCTTACCATTCAAAAACCTATCAGCTTCCTCTTTAAATATACACAATGACTTGGCCTCCACAGCCGCCTGTGGCAATGAATTACTCTCTGGCTAAGGGAATTCCTGCCTTTCTATGTTCACCTAATTTCTGTGATGTTTTAATTTGATCCACTTGTTCGGTCATCGGACAGGGTAGCCAAATACTCTCGAGAGCTGTTGGTCGGGCTCAAGGGTTCACATCATGATTTAACCTTTGCGATATTTAAATCTTATTTTTTCGTGGAGGAACACACGCATGTGCTGAAAGAACTCAACGGGTTATGCAGCGTCTGTGGACAGTCGGCATTTCAGGTCCAGATGGAGATGAAATGTCGACTGTCCATTTCCCTCCACAGATGCTGCCTGCCGCGAAGGGCGGGTGGAACGATCGCAAGGCGGTGAACGTAATGCTTTGCCGAGCCAACTGTAAGATCGGGGTTCAATTTCTGCGGCTGTTTGTACAGAGTTTGTAGGTTCTCCCGAGTCCGGGTGCTCCTGTCTCTGGTGCTATGGTGTTTCACCAATCGCGAGGCTACCATTTCGCCCGATTTACCAGCCAATCAATGATTAATCACACCGATCAATCCATCTCAGTCTGTGGAATTTGGGGAAATTCAGTGGTTTATATACAATAAATGGAGTGAATTACAGTCTGGAATCTAATTTAATTGAAATTCAGAGATACCGCACGGTAACAGCTCATTCCGGCACAACCCGCCTGTGCCAGACAATTACACCCACGGGACTAATTAACCTACGTCTCTGGACTGTGGAAGGAAACCAGAGCAAAGGGAGGAAGCCCACGCGGTCACGGGGAGAACGTACAAAATCCTGACAGACGGTGGCGGCAATCGAACCCCTGTCGCGAGGCTGGAAACTATGCGCTCTCCGCAACATTCACATACACCACTGAATCGGATCTCTGCGTCTGAGCGAGAGGCTGGAATCCAGTTGATGGGGTTGAACGGATTATATGCACAGTATAATGGACTCTCGTCGATTTATTATTCTATTGCTAAACTAGCCAAAAGCAATAATCTATCTATCGTGTGTGCAGGTGTGCATATAATGATATCAGTGCTTATGATATCATATTTCATTGGACCTGGACACATAATTTCAGCAAACTGGGAACTGGGTAGAATAAGATGCAGTTGGATTGGGGTGTAGAATGACGATTTTTCTTGTAATTTAACCTTCACATGCTTGCTTGTATTTTTATATAATCACCTACATGCAGTACATGTTCAGTGAATTCTCCAGTAATTACAGTTCAGTTGCTTTGCATTTTTGTATTTTTCTAGAAAAGTTTTAGTTTTCAGGAGCCGGTGTCACGCCACATGAATCTGGTTATTTCACATGTTAGTTGTTATCATTAGAATTTTGTAATCTCTATTCTGAGTAGGAGAAGACCACAGCCACGTTTTAGCCTCTGGGCGTTTCTTCATGTTCTTCTTTGCTCTTGTCATCTGCAGCCATTTTTAAAAAATGTTACAAGTTTCATGCCCCTGTATTGACTTCCACAGAACCTTTGGGTCACAAAAGCATCATGACCCAGCAGTGTTGATACCCACTCAGGGCACTCAACATTTTAAAAACTGCTTCTCCCCCTCTGCCATTAGAACAGACAGTGAACCCATAAATATTATCACATATCTTTGCTCTCTTTTTGCACCACATACATACACGTATATACACACACACACGCACACACACACGCACACACTCACACACATACAGTATATATGTATAATTGTAATTTATAGTTGGCCGGTGGTGTAGTGACATCAGCACTGGACTTCGAGGTGAATGGTCCTGAATTGAAATCTGGATGACCCCCCACCCCCCAGCATGTACTGGGTTGAGTGTCGAACTGGCAACTCGGCCTCATTAAAAAAAAACAGTCAAACACTACAGAAATAACAAAAATGCCGCCTGATGTGTCACAAGGAGCAGCAATTGCAATTTAAGGGTTGCTTTATGTATTGCGCTGACTGCTGCAACAGAACAAATTTCACAACATATGCCAATGATAATAAACCTGGTTCTGATTCTGATTGTGCTTACTGATGCAGAGAATATGGAAAACATCAAAGCCATATACATATTACACAAGGCCCTGGCTACAGAGGAGACGAAGATCAAAGATAAAAGATGAGCTTTATTTGTCACATGTACAGCCCGTGGTCACAGGGAGAGTGTGCGAACTCCACACAGACAGCACTGGTGGTCAGGATTGAACCTGGGTCTTTGGAAACTGCGAGGTGCTGGTCTTACTTGGACACCTGTGCCTTTCCTACTAGATTTCTGCCAAATTCATTGCACCTTAAATCCCCAAACTAATGTCTGAAGATCCGCACTCCCTGCTTGTTTTGGTCTCCTGTCTGTTGCAGGCTGAACAAGTAAAACAAAAGCGCTCCCTTTATCTGAGGCAGGATCAGTTTCTCATTTAGATTGATTGAGCTGCTGTGTGCCTCAGCAACAGCTGCAGAAATTGCTTGCACACACTGTGAACAAAAGGAACTGAATGGTCCATTCTCTCCTTTGCCTCGCTTTAACCACATAGTCTTGCCAATTGCCTGACACCAGAGGTTTGACCCAAATGTGAGTTAACTTACCCGCAGTATCAAAATCAGATTTATAATCACTGACTAAGTGGTGCAGTTTGTTGTTTTGTGCAGGACACACATTAAAAATTACAATGAGTTACAATAAAAAAAATAGATAGATAGAACATTATAGTACAGTACAGACACTTTGGTCCATGTTGTCATGCCAACCTTTTAACCTATTCTGAGATCAATCTGACCCTTTCTTCCCACATAGCTGTCTAATTTTCTTTTTATCCATTTGCCTATCTAACAGTCTCATAAATATCCCTAATATACCTGCATCTACCACTACTGGTCTACCTCTCCCACTTCCACTCCTGTGTCTTATGGTTTTATGGCCTACCTCTGGCAGTGTCTTCCACATGCTCACCACTCTCCATGTCAAAACAACCTTCCTTTGACACCACTTTTATACTTTTCTCCCATCACTTTAAAATCATGCTGTCTTGTGTTAGCCACTGCCCCAATGGGAGAAAGTTTCCATCTGTCCATTTGGTCTATCTTGTACATTTCTGTGCGCCTGATGTATCTGTCATACTGCAAAGCAGAAACATTACCATAAGTTACAAAACTGAATAAGGTAAACTGGGTTCATTGTCCCTTCTGAAACCTGATGGCAGAGGTGAAGAAGGTGTTCCTGAAGAATCATTGAATGTGAGTCTTCAAGCTCCTGTAACTCCTCTTAAGAGAAAGGTATGAGGAAATATTCATTTCGGAGAGCATTAATATGACAAAAAATCTTTTCAGCATCACAAAATGTGAAATGTTCCTTGACCATCATTTGTAGCTGCACATAAGCACAGTGGCACAGACACTCAGAGCCGACTGAACATTGTGTTTAATTCAATTGAGGCACACACATACACACACACACACACACACACACCAGCATGGGTCAGATTCACTTATTATCAGCTGAGCAAACAGTACTGAAGGGTTGGGGGTGGGGTGAGATGGTTCACATGTTGAACCAGGTGGCATTTCTGTTTCACAGACCACCCCAAGGTCTCTGTGACCACCACCAGCTGGCGAAGCAGAGGGGATTCAGATCCCCAGAGCTAAGCAGGCCTGGCAGAATAACAATGAAGTTCCTGTTGGACAGCCGAAAGAGTGGAAGCAGAGACAGCATGTGTCAAGACTTTTAGGAGGAAAGAAAGGTTTATCTTGAGGGAGGTTACTGCCTAGATCTCGTCTCTCTGGGTCAGAGATATTTTTACAATCAAAATTAGCTTTATTTATAACAAAAATATTTACACGAATTAACTGTGCCTTTTCATTCTTATGTTCATAGACAATTAAATAAGTAATTAAATAAGTGGTGTTCAATTGCAGTCATTAAAACCAACATGACTTGCAACTCCTTTGAACCCCTGGGATGATACATTGCTAGATAACTGAGTGGTTTTCTCCCTCAGCATGGTCCGTCCCTGCCCAGTAATGGAATAATTCTACAATGTGGTCCTCCCCCACCAGCTGTGCCAAGCTTCAGTTTGTTCCTCAGCACGTCCTCCTGCAGCCTGGACTGTGTCAGTTGGCAACATTCCTCAATGGACACCTCAATTCACTGAGCTCCCAGATCCCCCCGTTCCTCCACACTGTCAGAATCCTGCCATTAACCCTGTGCTCAGACTTCCAAGCTGAATCACCCAGGTTGGACTCCATATGGACTCCATCTGCCACTTCTCTGCCCAGCTTTGCATCCCGTCAATGTCCCATGGTAACCTACAACAAGCTTCCACACTGTCCACAACATCACCAACCTTCATGTCACCCTGTTAGGACCAAGATTAGGATAAACTTCTTCACACAGAGAGTGGTGAATTTGTGGAATTCTCTGCCACAGGAAACAGTTGAGGCCAGTTCATTGGCTATATTTAAGAGGGAGTTAGATATGGCTCTTGTGGCTAAAGAGATCAGGGGGTATGGAGGGAAGACTGGTGCAGGGTTCTGAGTTGGATGATCAGCCATGATCATACTGAATGGCGGTGCAGGCTCGAAGGGCTGAATGGCCTACTCCTGCACCTATTTTCTATGTTTCTATGTTTCCTCGTCCAAGTCATTTAGAAAAATTATAAAGAGTAGGAGTCTCAGAATAGATCCCTGCAGATTACCAACCTCCATCCACCATCCACTTCCACCCTTTGTGGGCAATCCAATTCTGAAAGCACTCAGCCAAGTTACCCTAAATCCCGTTCCTCCTGACTTTCCGAATGAGCCTACCCCGGAGAACCTTGTCAAACATTTTACTGAAATCAATATACACCACTTTGACTCTTCTACCCTCATCAATGTGCTTTGTCACATTCTCAATCAATTCAGTCAGGCTGATGAGGCAAGACCTGCCAGTCACAGAGTGCAGCGGTTAGCGTGACACTGTCACAGCTTGGGATGAAGTTCAATTCCGGCACCATTCTCCAAGGAGTCTCTGTACGTCCTCCCTGTGGAATGCGTGGGTTTTTCCCAAATGTCCTGTTTCCTTCCACAATCCAAAGACATGCTGGGTGGGTTAATTGGTCACGTAAATTGGCCCATGATTAGGTTAGGGTTCAGGCCATTTTCACTAAACTTCATATTTAATGCCCCCATTGTCACTGAACCCCGTGTTTACTGTCCCCATTGTCACTGAACCCCGTGTTTAGCATCTCCATTGTCACTGAACCCTATATATAACACCACCATTGTTACTGAACCCCATGATTAACGTCCCCATTGTCACTGAACCCCGTGTTTAACGACCCTATCGTCACTGAACCCCGTGTTTACTCCCTTATTGTCACTGAACCCAGCGTTTAACATCCCCATTGTCACAGAATCCCATATATAACGCCACCATTGTTACTGAACCCCGTGTTTAACGTCCCCATTGTCAATGAACCAAAAGGTAAATGTCCCCATTATCACTGACCCCGTGTTTACTGTCCCCATTGTCATAGAACCCCTTGTTTAATATCCCCATTGTCACGGAACCCCATATATAACGCCACCATTGTCACCAAACCCCGTGTTTAACATCCCCATTGTCACAGAACCCCATGTTTAACGTCACCATTGTCACTGCACGCCATATATAATGCCACTATTGTCACTGAACCCCGAGTTTACTGTCCCTATTGTCACTGAACCCCGTGTTTAACATCTCCATTATCACAGAACCCCATGTTTAACGTCACCATTGTCACTGCACGCCATATATAATGCCACTATTGTCACTGAACCCCGAGTTTACTGTCCCCATTGTCGCTGAACCCCATGTTTTACATACCCATTATCACTGAACCCCGTACTTAACGTCCTCATTGTCACTGAACCCCGTGTTTAACGTCCCAATTGTCACTGAACCCCGTGTTTAATGCCCCTGTTGTCACTGAACCCCATGTTTAAAGTCCCCATTGTCACTGAACCCCGTGCTTACTGTCCCCCTTGTCATTGAACCCCGTGTTTAACGTCCCCATCGTCACTGAACCCCATATATAGCGCCACCATTGTCACCAAACCCCGTGTTTAACATCCCCATTGTCACTGAACCCCATGTTTAACCTCACTATTGTCACTGAACCCCATATATAATGCCACTATTGTCACTGAACCCCGTGTTTACTGTCCCTATTGTCACTGAACCCCGTGTTTAACATCTCCATTGTCACTGAACCCCATATATAACTCCACCATTGTTACTGAACACGGTGTTTAACGTCCCCATTGTCACTGAACCCCGTGTTTAAAGTCCCCTTTGTCACTAAACCCCGCGATTAAAATCTCCATTGTCACTGAATCCCGTGTTTAACATCCCCATTGTAACTGAACCCCGTGTTTACTGTCCCCATTGTCATTGAACCAAGTGTTTAACATCCACATTGTCGCTGAACCCCGTGTTTACATTCCCCATTGTCACTGAACCCCGTGTTTAACATCCCTTTTGTCACTGAACCCCGTGTTTAATGCCCCTGTTGTCACTGAACCCCGTTTTTAAAGTCCCCGTGGTCACTGAACCCCGTGTTTACTCTCCCCATTGTTACTGAGCCCCGTGTTTAGCAACTCCATTGTCACTGAACCCTATATATAACTCCACCATTGTTACTGAACCCCATGATTAACGTCCCCATTGTCACTGAACCCCGTGTTTAACATCCCGATCGTCACTGAACCCCGTGTTTACTTTCCTTATTGTCACTGAACCCCGTGTTTAACATCCCCATTATCACTGAACCCCAAATATAACGCCACCATTGTCACTGAACCCCGTGTTTACTGTCCACATTGTCACTGAACGCCATGTTTTACATCCCAATTGTCACTGAACCCCGTGTTTAATGCCCCTGTTGTCACTGAACCCCGTGTTTAATGCCCCTGTTGTCACTGAACCCCATGTTTAAAGTCCCCATTGTCATTGAACCCCGTGCTTACTGTCCCCCTTGTCATTGAACCCCGTGTTTAACGTCCCCATTGTCACTGAACCCCATATATAGCGCCACCATTGTCACCAAACCCCATGTTTGCTGTCCCCATTGTCACTAAACCCCACGATTAAAATCTCCATTGTCACTGAATCCCGTGTTTAAATCCCCATTGTAACTGAACCCCATATATAATGCACTATTGTCACTGAACCCCGTGTTTAAAGTCCCCATTGTCAATGAACCCCGTGTTTACTGTCCCCATTGTCACAGAACCCCGTGTTTAGCAACTCCATTGTCACTGAACCCTATATATAACGCCATCATTGTTACTGAACCCCATGATCAACGTCCCCATTATCACTGAACCCCGTGTTTAACATCCCGATCGTCACTGAACCCGTGTTTACTTTCCTTATTGTCACTGAACCCCGTGTTTAACATCCCCATTGTCACTGAACCCCATATTTAACGCCAACATTGTTACTGAACCCGGCGTTTAACGTCCCCATTGTCAATGAACCCCATGTTTAATGTCCTCATTTTCATTGAACCCCGTGTTTACTGTCCCCATTGTCACAGAACCCCGTGTTTTACATCCCCATTGTCACTGGTCACCGTGTTTAATGCCCCTGTTGTCACTGAACCCGTGTTTAAAGTCCCCATTGTCACTGAACCCCGTGTTTAACATCTCCATTGTCACTGAACCCCGTGTTTAACGTCGGTTTTGTCACTGAGACCCGTGTTTAATGCCCCTTATGTCACTGAACCCCGTGTTTAACGTCCCCGTGGTCACTGAACCCCGTGTTTACTGCCCCCATTGTCACTGAACCCCGTGTTTAACGTCGGTTTTGTCACTGAGACCCGTGTTTAATGCCCCTTATGTCACTGAACCCCGTGTTTAACGTCCCCGTGGTCACTGAACCCCGTGTTTACTGCCCCCATTGTCACTGAACCCCGTGTTTAGCATTACCATTGTCACTGAACCCTATATATAACGCCATCATTGTTACTGAACACTACGATTAACGTCCCCATTGTCAATGAACCCCATGTTTAATGTCCTCATTGTCACTGAACCCAGTGTTCAACGTCCCCATTGTCACTGAACCCCGTGTTTAATGCCCCTGTTGTCACTGAACCCCGTGTTTAACGTTACTATTGTCAGTGAAACCCATATATCATGCCACTATTGTCACTGAACCCCATGTTTAATGCCACTGTTGTCACTGAACCCCGTATTTAACGTCCCCGTGGTCACAGAACCCCGTGTTTAACGTCCCCATTGTCACTGAATCCCGTGTTTAACGTCTCCATTGTCAGTGAACACCGTGTTTAATGTCCCCATTGTCACTGAACCCCGTGTTTAACATCCCCATTTTCACTGAACCCCATGTTTAACCTCACTATTGTCACTAAACCCCATATATAATGCCACTATTGTCACTGAACACCGTGTTTAACGTCCCTTTTGTCACTAAACCCCATGTTTAATGCCCCTGTTGTCACTGAACCCCGTGTTTAACGTCCCCGTGGTCACTGAACCCCGTGTTTACTGTCCCCATTGTCTCTGAACCCGGTGTTTAGCATCTCCATTGTCACAGAACCCTATATATAACGCCACCATTGATACTGAACCCCACGATTAACGTCCCCATTGTCACTGAACACGGTGTTTAACGTCCCTATGGTCAATGAACCCCGTGTTTACTTTCCTCATTGTCACTGAACCCCGTATTTAACATCCCCATTATCACTGAACTCTGTGTTTAATGCCCTGTTGTCACTGAACCCAGTGTTTAAGGTCCCCATTGTCACTGATTCCCGTGTTTAATGCCCCTGTTGTCACTGAACCCCATGTTTATGTCACCATTGTAACTGAACCCCGTGTTTACTGTCCCCACTGTCACTGAAGCCCGTGTTTAACGTTCGCATTGTCACTGAACCCCGTATTCAACGTCCCCATTGTCACTGAACCCCATGTTTAACCTCACTATTGTCACTGAACCCCATATATAATGCCACTATTGTCACTGAACACCGTGCTTACGGTCCCCATTGTCACTGAACCCAATGTTTAATTTCCCCATTGTCACTGAACCCCATATATAACGACAGCATTGTCACCAAACCCCGTGTTTAACGTCCCCATTGTCACTGAACCCCATGTTTAACGCCACTATTGTCACCAAACGCCGTGTTTTACATCCCCATTTTCACTGAACCCCATGTTTAACGTCACCATTGTCAATGAACTCCATATATAAAGCCACTATTGTCACTGAACCCCGTGTTTAACATCCCCATTGTCACTGAACCCCATATATAATGCCACTAATGTCACTGAACACCGTGTTTACTGTCCCCATTGTCACTGAACCAAGTGTTTAACATCCACGTTGTCACTGAACCCCGTGTTTACTTTCCTCATTGTCACTGAACCCCATATATAACGCAACCACATATACTGAACCCCATGATTAACGTCCCCATTGTCACTGAACCCCGTGTTTAATGCCCCTGTTCTCACTGATCCTCGTGTTTAACGTCCCCTTTGTCACTGAACCCCATGTATGCCGCCATTGTCACTGAACCCCGTGTTTACTGTTCCCATTGTCACTGAACCCCCTGTTTAACATCTCCATTGTCACTGAACCCCATATATAATGCCACTATTGTCACTGAACCCCGTGTTTACTGCCCCCATTGTCACTGAACCCCATATATAACGCCACCATTGTCACAGAACCCCATGTTTAACGTCCACATTGTCACTGAACCCCATGTTTAACGTCACCATTGTCACTGAACCCCGTGTTTAACGTCCCCATAGTCACTGAACCCTGTGTTTAATGTCCCTATTGTCACTCAACCCCGTGTTTAACGTCCCCATTGTCACTGAACCCCACGTTTAACATCCCCATTGTCACTGAACCCCGTGCTTAACGTCCCCATTGTCACTAAACCCCTTGTTTAATGCCCCTGTAGTCACTGAACCCAGTGTTTAACGTCCCCGTGGTCACTGAAACCAGTGTTTACTGTCCCCATTGTCACTGAACCCCGTGTTTAATATCCCCATTGTCACTGAACCCCATTTTAAAATCCCCATTGTCACTGAACCCCATGTTTAACCTCACCATTGTCAACGAACCCCATATATAATGCCACTATTGTCACTGAACACCGTGTATACTGTCCCCATTGTTACTGAATCCCGTGTTTAGCATCTCCATTGCCACTGAACCCTATATATAACGCCACCATTTATACTGAACCTCACGATTAACGTCCCCATTGTCACTGAACACCGTGTTTAACGTCCCTATGGTCAATGAACCCCGTGTTTACTTTCCTCATTATCACTGAACCCCGTGTTTAACATCCCCATTGTCACTGAACCCCATATATAACGCCACCATTGTCACGGAACCCCGTGTTTAACATCTCTATTGTCACTGAACACCATATATAACGCCACCATTGTCACCAAACCCCGTGTTTAACATCCCCATTGTCACTGAACCCCATGTTTAACCTCACTATTGTCACTGAACCCCATATATAACGCCACCATTGTCACTGAACCCAGTGTTTACTGTCCCAATTGTCACTGAACCCCGTGTTTAACAACTCCATTGTCACTGAACCCCATATATAACGCCACCATTGATACTGAACCCTGTGTTTAACGAACCCATTATCACTGAACCCCGTGTTTAATGCCCCTGTTGTCACTGAACCCAGTGTTTAACGCCCCCGTGGACACTGAACCCCGTGTTTAACGTCCCCATTGTCACTGAATCCGGTGTTTACTGACCCCATATATAATGCCACTATTGTCACTGAACCCCGTGTTTACTGTCACCATTGTCACTGAACCCCATGTTTTACATTCCCATTGTCACTGAAACCCGTGCTTAACTACCTTATTGTCACTGAACCCCGTGTTTAATGCCCCTGCTGTGACTGAACCCCGTGTTTAACGTCCCCATTGTCACTGAACCCCGTGTTTAACGTCCCCATTGTCACTGATACCCGTGTTTACTATCCCCATTGTCACTGAACCCCGTGTTTAACAGCTCCATTGTCACTGAACACGGTGTTTAACATCCCCATTGTCACTGAAACCCATATATAATGCCACTACTGTCACTGAACCCCGTGTTTACTGTCCTCCTTGTCACTGAACCCCATGTTTAGCATCTCCATTGTCACAGAACCCTATATATAACGCCTCCATTGTTACTGAACCCCACGATTAACGTCCCCATTGTCATTGAACCCCGTGCTTAACGTCCCTATCGTTACTGAACCGCGTGTTTACTTTCCATATTGTCACTGAACCCCGTGTTTAACATCCCCATTGTCACTGAATACCATATATAACGCCACCATTGTTATTAAACCCTATGATTAACGTCCCCATTGTCACTGAACCCCGTGTTTAACTTCCCCATTGTCACTGAGCCCCATATATAACGCCACCATTGTCACTGAACCCCGTGTTTAACGTCCTCATTGTCACTGAACCCCGTGTTTAATTTCCCCATTGTCACTGAACCCCGTGTTTAACGTCCCCATTGTCACTGAACCCCGTGGTTACTTTCACCATTGTTACTGAACCCCGTGTTTAACATCCCTATTGTCACTGAGCCCCATATATAACGCCATCATTGTCACTGAACCCCGTGTTTACTGTCTCCATTATCACTGAACCCCGTGTTTAGCATTTCCATTGTCACATGAACCCCGTGTTTAACATCCCCTTGTCACTGAACCCCATATGTAACGCCACCATTGTCACCAAACCCCGTGTTTAATATCCCCATTTTCACTGAACCCCATGTTTAAGTCCCCATTGTCACTGAATCCCATGTTTAACATCCTCATTGTCACTGACCCCTATATATAACGCCACCATCTTTACTGAACCCCGTATTTAACGTCCCCATTGTCACTGAACCCCATGTTTAACGTCCCCATTGTCACTGAACCCCGTGTTTAACATCTTCATTGTCACTGAACCCCATATATAATGCCACCATTGTTACTGATCGCCATGTTTAACGTCCCCATTGTCAATGAACCCCGTGTTTAACGTCCTCATTGTCACTGAAACCCATGTTTAACGTCCCCATTGTCACTGAACCCCGTGTTTACTGTCCCATTTGTCACTGAACCCAGTGTTTAATATCCCCATTGTCACTGAACCCCATATATAACGCCACCATTGTCACCAAACCCCGTGTTTAACATCCCCATTGTCACTGAACCCATGTTTAACGTCACCATTGTCACTGAACACCATATATAATGCAACTATTATCACTGAACCCCGTGTTTACTGTCCCTATTGTCACTGAACCCAGTGTATAACGCCACCATTGTAACTGAACCCCATGCTTAACGTCCCCATTATCACTGAACCCCGTGTTTAACGTCCCCATTGTCACTGAATCCCATGTTTAACATACCCATTGTCAATGAACACCGTATTTAACGTCCCCATTGTCACTGAACCCCGGTTTTAATGCCTCTGTTGTCACTGAACCCCGTGTTTAACGTCCCCATTGCCACTGAACCCCGTGTTTAAAGTCCCCATTGTCACTGAAACCGGGTTTAAAGTCCCCATTGTCACTGAACCCCGTATTTATCGTCCTCATTGTCAAAGAAACCCGTGTTTAATGCCTCTGTTGTCACTGAACCGCGTGTTTAACGTCCCCGTGGTCACTGAACCCTGTGTTTAACGTCCCCATTGTCACGGAACTACGGGTTTACTTTCCCCATTGTCAATGAACCCCGTGTTTCACATCCCAATTGTCACTGAACCCCATGTATAACGCCACCATTATCACTGAACCCCGTGTTTAACATCTCAATTGTCACTAAACCTTCTGTTTAACATCCCCATTGTCACAGAACCCCATATATAATGCACCTATAGTCACTGAACCCCGTGTTTACTGTCCCCATTGTCACTGAACCCCGTGCTTACTGTCCCCATTGTCACTGAACCCCGTGTTTAATATCCCCATTGTCACTGAACCCCATATATAACGCCACCATTGTCACTTAACCCCGTGTTCAACATCCCCATTGTCACTGAACCCCATTTTAACGTCACCATTGTCACTGCACCCCAAATATAATGCCACTATTGTCACTGATCCCCGTGTTTACTGTCCCCATTGTCACTGAACCCCGTGTTTAACATCTCCATTGTCACTGAACCCTATATATAATGCCACCATTGTTACTGATCCCCATGTTTAACGTCCCCATTGATAATGAACCCTGTGTTTACTGTCCCCATTGTCACTGATCCCCGTGTTTAACGTCCTCATTGTCACTGAAACCCGTGATTAACGTCCCCATTGTCACTGAACCCCGTGTTTAACGTCCCCATTGTAACTGAACCCCGTGTTAACTTTCCACATTGTCACCGAATCCCGTGCTTAACATCTCCATTGACACTGAACCCCGTGTTTAACATCCCCATTGTCACTGAACCCCATATATAATGCCACTATTGTCACTGAACACCGTGTTTACTTTCCCGATTGTCACTGAACCCCGTGTTTAACGTCCCCATTGTCACTGAACCCCATGTATGCCACCATTGTCACTGATCCCCGTGTTTACTATCCCCATTGTCACTGAAACCCATATATAACGCTACCAAAGTCACAAAACCCCGTGTTTAACATCCCCATTTTCACTGAAACCCATGTTTAACATCCACATTGTCACTGAACCCCGTGTTTACTTTCCCCATTGCCACAGAACCCCGTGTTTAACGTCCCTTTTGTCACTGAACCCCGTGTTTAATGCCCCTGTTGTCACTGAACCCCGTGTTTAACGTCCCTGTGGTCACTGAAACCCGTGTTCACCGTTCCCATTGTCACTGAACCCCGTGTTTACTGTCCCCATTGTCGCTGAATCCCATGTTTAACATCCCCATTGTCACTGAACACTATATATAACGCTACCATTGTTACTGAATCGCATGATTAACGTCCCCATTGTCACTGAACCCCGTGTTTACTTTCCCCATTGTCACTGAACCCCGTGTTTAACATCCCCATTATCACTGAACCCCATATATAATGCCACTTTTGTCACCGAACCCCGTGTTTACTGTCCCCATTGTCACGGAACCCCGTTTTTAATATCTCCATTTTCACAGATCCCCATATATAACGCCACCATTGTCACTGAACCCCATGTTTAACATCCCCATTGTCACTGAACCTCGTGCTTAATGCCCCTGTTGTCACTGAACCCTACAAATAACGCCACCATTGTTACTGAACCCCATGTTTAACGTCCCCATTGTCAATGAGCCCCATGTTTAACGTCCTCATTGTCACTGAACGCCGTGTTTAATGCTCCTGTTGTCACTGAACCCCGTGTTTAACATCCCCGTGGTCACTGAACCCCGTGTTTACTGTCCCCATTGTCACCGAACCCCGTGTTTAACATCCCCATTGTCACTGAACCCCATATCTAATGCCACTATTGTCACTGAACCCCATGTTTACTGTCCCCATTATCACTGAACCCCGTGTTTACTGTCCCCATTGTCCTTGAACCACGAGTTTAATATCCCCATTGTCACTGAACCCCATATGTAACGCCACCATTGTCACCAAACCCCGTGTTTAACATCCCCATTTTCACTGAACCCCATGTTTAAAGTCACTATTGTCACTGAACCCCATATATAATGCCACTGTTGTCAATGAACCCCGTTTATACTGTCCCCATTGTCACTGAACCAAGTGTTTAACATCCACTTTGTCACTGAACCCCGTGTTTACTTTCCCCATTTTCACTGAACCCCGTGTTTACTTTCCCCTTTGTCATTGAATCTCGTGTTTAACGTTCCTTTTGTCACTGAACCCCGTGTTTAATGCCCCTGTTGTCACTGAACCTCGTGTTTAACGTCCCCGTGGTCACTAAACCTCGTGTTTACCGTCCCCATTGTCACTGAATCCCATGTTTAACATCCTCATTGTCACTGACCCCTATATATAACGCCACCATCTTTACTGAACCCCGTGTTTAACGTCCCCATTGTCACTGAACCCGGTGTTTAATGCCCCTGTTGTCACTGAACCCCGTGTTTGACGTCCCCATTGTCACTGAACCCCATATATACCGCCACCATTGTCACCAAACCCCGTGTTTAACATCCCCATTGTCACTGAACCCCATGTTTAACGTCACCATTGTCACTGATCCCCATATATAATGCCACTATTGTCACTGAACCCCGTGTTTACTGTCCCTATTGTCACTGAACCCCGTGTTTAACATCTCCATTGTCACTGAACCCCATATATAACTCCACCATTGTTACTGAACCCCATGTTTAACGTCCCCATTGACACTGAACCCCGTGTTTAATGCCCCTGTTGTCACTGAACCTCGTGTTTAACGTCCCCGTGGTCACTAAACCTCGTGTTTACCGTCCCCATTGTCACTGAATCCCATGTTTAACATCCTCATTGTCACTGACCCCTATATATAACGTCACCATCTTTACTGAACCCCGTGTTTAACGTCCCCATTGTCACTGAACCCGGTGTTTAATGCCCCTGTTGTCACTGAACCCCGTGTTTAACGCCCCCATTGTCACTGAACACCATGTTTAACGTCCCCATTGTCATTGAACGCCGTGTTTACTGTCCCCATTGTTCTTGAACCCCGTGTTTAACGTCCCCATTGTCACTGAACCCCATATATAGCGCCACCATTGTCACCAAACCCCGTGTTTAACATCCCCATTGTCACTGAACCCCATGTTTAGCGTCACCATTGTCACTGATCCCCATATATAATGCCACTATTGTCACTGAACCCCGTGTTTACTGTCCCTATTGTCACTGAACCCCGTGTTTAACATCTCCATTGTCACTGAACCCCAGATATAACTCCACCATTGTTACTGAACCCCATGTTTAACGTCCCCATTGACACTGAACCCCGTGTTTAAAGTCCTCATTGTCACTGAAACCCGTGTTTAACGTCCCCATTGTCACTGAACCCCGTGTTTAATGCCCCTGTTGTCACTGAACCCCGTGTTTAACGTCCCCGTGGTCACTGAACCCCGTGTTTCACGTCCCTATTGTCACTGAACCCCATATATGCCACCATTGTCACTAAACTCCGTGTTTACTGCCCCCATTATCACTGAACCTTGTGTTTAACATCTCCATTGTCACTGAACCCCATATATAACGCCACCATTGTCACCAAACCCCGTGTTTAACATCTCCATTGTCACTGAGCCCCATGTTTAACGTCACCATTGTCACTGAACCCCATATATAATGCCACTATTGTCACTGAACCCCGTGTTTACTGTCCCTATTGTCTCTGAACCCCGTGTTTAACATCTCCATTGTCACTGAACCCTATATATAATGCCACCATTGTTACTGATCCCCATGTTTAACGTCCCCATTGACAATGAACCCCGTGTTTACTGTCCCCATTGTCACTGATCCCCGTGTTTAACGTCCTCATTGTCACTGAAACCCGTGATTAACGTCCCCATTGTCACTGAACCCCGTGTTTAACGTCCCCATTGTCACTGAACCCCGTGTTAACTTTCCACATTGTCACCGAATCCCGTGCTTAACATCTCCATTGACACTGAACCCCGTGTTTAACATCTCCATTGTCACTGAACCCCATATATAACGCTACCATTGTTACTGAACCCCATGTTTAACGTCCCCATTGACACTGAACCCCGTGTTTAATGCCCCTGTTGTCACTGAACCTCGTGTTTAACGTCCCCGTGGTCACTAAACCTCGTGTTTACCGTCCACATTGTCACTGAATCCCATGTTTAACATCCTCATTGTCAATGACCCCTATATATAACGCCACCATCTTTACTGAACCCCGTGTTTAACGTCCCCATTGTCACTGAACCCGGTGTTTAATGCCCCTGTTGTCACTGAACCCCGTGTTTAACGCCCCCATTGTCACTGAACACCATGTTTAACGTCCCCATTGTCATTGAACCCCGTGTTTACTGTCCCCATTGTTCTTGAACCCCGTGTTTAACGTCCCCATTGTCACTGAACCCCATATATAGTGCCACCATTGTCACCAAACCCCGTGTTTAACGTCCCCATTGTCACTGAACCCCGTGTTAACTTTCCACATTGTCACTGAGCCCCGTGTTTAACATCTCCATTGTAACTGAACCCTATGTATAATGCCACCATTGTTACTGATCCCCATGTTTAACGTCCCCATTGACAATGAACCCTGTGTTTACTGTCCCCATTGTCACTGATCCCCGTGTTTAACGTCCTCATTGTCACTGAAACCCGTGATTAACGTCCCCATTGTCACTGAACCCCGTGTTAACTTTCGACATTGTCACCGAATCCCGTGCTTAACATCTCCATTGACACTGAACCCCGTGTTTAACATCCCCATTGTCACTGAACCCCACATATAATGCCACTATTGTCACTGAACACCGTGTTTACTTTCCCGATTGTCACTGAACCCTGTGTTTAACATCCCCATTGTCACTGAACCCCGTGTTTACCGTCCCCATTGTCACTGAAACCAGTGTTTACTGTCCCCATTGTCACTGAACCCCGTGTTTAACGTCCCCATTGTCACTGAACCCCATGTATGCCACCATTGTCACTGATCCCCGTGTTTACTATCCCCATTGTCACTGAACCCCATATATAACGCCACAAAAGTCACCAAACCCCGTGTTTAACATCCCCATTTTCACTGAACCCCATGTTTAACATCCACATTGTCACTGAACCCCGTGTTTACTTTCCCCATTGTCACTGAACCAAGTGTTTAACATCCACATTGTCACTGAACCCCGTGTTTAACATCCACTTTGTCACTGAACCCCGTGTTTAACGTCCCCGTGGTCACTGAACCCCGTGTTTAACGTCCCTATTGTCACTGAACCCAATATATGCCACCATTGTCACTAAACTCCGTGTTTACTGCCCCCATTATCACTGAACCCTGTGTTTAACATCTCCATTGTCACTGAACCCCGTGTTTAACATCCCCATTGTCACTGAACTCCACATATAACGCCACCATTGTCACCAAACCCCGTGTTTAACATCTCCATTGTCACTGAGCCCCATGTTTAACGTCACCATTGTCACTGAACCCCATATATAATGCTACTATTGTCACTGAACCCCGTGTTTACTGTCCCTATTGTCACTGAACCCCGTGTTTAACATCTCCATTGTCACTGAACCCTATATATAATGCCACCATTGTTACTGATCCCCATGTTTAACGTCCCCATTGACAATGAACCCCGTGTTTACTGTCCCCATTGTCACTGATCCCCGTGTTTAACGTCCTCATTGTCACTGAAACCCATGATTAACGTCTCCATCGTCACTGAACCCCGTGTTTAACGTCCCCATTGTCACTGAACCCCGTGTTAACTTTCCACATTGTCACCGAATCCCGTGCTTAACATCTCCATTGACACTGAACCCCGTGTTTAACATCTCCATTGTCACTGAACCCCATATATAACGCTACCATTGTTACTGAACCCCATGTTTAACGTCCCCATTGACACTGAACCCCGTGTTTAATGCCCCTGTTGTCACTGAACCTCGTGTTTAACGTCCCCGTGGTCACTAAACCTCGTGTTTACCGTCCCCATTGTCACTGAATCCCATGTTTAACATCCTCATTGTCACTGACCCCTATATATAACGCCACCATCTTTACTGAACCCCGTGTTTAACGTCCCCATTGTCACTGAACCCGGTGTTTAATGCCCCTGTTGTCACTGAACCCCGTGTTTAACGCCCCCATTGTCACTGAACACCATGTTTAACGTCCCCATTGTCATTGAACCCCATATATAGCGCCACCATTGTCACCAAACCCCGTGTTTAACATCCCCATTGTCACTGAACCCCATGTTTAACGTCACTATTTTCACTGATCCCCATATATAATGCCACTATTGTCACTGAACCCCGTGTTTACTGTCCCTATTGTCACTGAACCCCGTGTTTAACATCTCCATTGTCACTGAACCCCATATATAACTCCACCATTGTTACTGAACCCCATGTTTAACGTCCCCATTGACACTAAACCCCGTGTTTAAAGTCCTCATTGTCACTGAAACCCGTGTTTAACGTCCCCATTGTCACTGAACCCCGTGTTTAATGCCACTATTGTCACTGAACCCCGTGTTTACTGTCACTATTGTCACTGAACCCCGTGTTTAACATCTCCATTGTCACTGAACCCTATATATAATGCCACCATTGTTTCTGATCCCCATGTTTAACGTCCCCATTGACAATGAACCCTGTGTTTACTGTCCCCATTGTCACTGATCCCCGTGTTTAACGTCCTCATTGTCACTGAAACCCGTGATTAACGTACCCATTGTCACTGAACCCCGTGTTTATCGTCCCCATTGTCACTGAACCCCGTGTTAACTTTCCACATTGTCACCGAATCCTGTGCTTAACATCTCCATTGACACTGAACCCCGTGTTTAACATCCCCATTGTCACTGAACCCCGTGTTTACTGTCCCCATTGTCGCTGAATCCCATGTTTAACATCCCCATTGTCACTGAACCCTATATATAACTCTACCATTGTTACTGAACCGCATGATTAACGTCCCGATTGTCACTGAACCCCGTGTTTACTTTCCCCATTGTCACTGAACCCCGTGTTTAACATCCCCATTATCACTGAACTCCATATATAATGCCACTTTTGTCACCAAACCCCGTGTTTACTGTCCCCATTGTCACGGAACCCCGTTTTTAATATCTCCATTTTCACAGATCCCCATATATAACGCCACCATTCTCACTGAACCCATTGTTTAACATCCTCATTGTCACTGAACCACATGCTTAACGTCCCTGTTGTCACTGAACCCTATAAATAACGCCACCATTGTTACTGAACTCCATGTTTAACGTCCCCATTGTCAATGAGCCCCATATTTAATGTCCTCATTGTCACTGAACCCCGTGTTTAACGTCCCCTTTGTCACTGAACGCCGTGTTTAATGCTCCTGTTGTCACTGAACCCCGTGTTTAACATCCCCGTGGTCACTGAACCCCGTGTTTACTGTCCCCATTGTCACCGAACCCCGTGTTTATCGTCCCTATTTTCACTGAACCCCATATATGCCTCCATTGTCACTGAACCCCGTGTTTACTATCCCCATTATCACTGAACCCTGTGTTTAACATCTCCATTGTCACTGAACCCCGTGTTTAACATCCACATTGTCACTGAACCCCGTGTTTAACATCCCCATTGTCACTGAACCCCATATATAATGCCACTATGGTCACTGAACCCCATGTTTACTGTCCCCATTATCACTGAACCCATGTTTACTGTCCCCATTGTCCTTGAACCACGTGTTTAATATCCCCTTTGTCACTGAACCCCATATGTAACGCCACCATTGTCACCAAACCCCGTGTTTAACATCCCCATTTTCACTGAACCCCATGTTTAAAGTCACTATTGTCACTGAACCCCATATATAATGCCACTGTTGTCACTGAACCCCGTTTATACTGTCTCCATTGTCACTGAACCAAGTGTTTAACATCCACTTTGTCACTGAACCCCGTGTTTACTTTCCCCATTGTCACTGAACCCCGTGTTTAACGTTCCTTTTGTCACTGAACCCCGTGCTTAATGCCCCTGTTGTCACTGAACCTCGTGTTTAACGTCCCCGTGGTCACTAAACCTCGTGTTCACCGTCCCCATTGTCACTGAATCCCATGTTTAACATCCTCATTGTCACTGACACCTATATATAACGCCACCATCTTTAATGAACCCCGTGTTTAACGTCCCCATTGTCACTGAACCCCATGTTTAAAGTCCCAATTGTCACTGAACCCCGTGTTTACTGTCCCCATTGCCCTTGAACCCCGTGTTTAACATCCCCATTGTCACTGAACCCCATAGGTAATGCCACCATTGTCAGCAAACCCCGTGTTTAACATCTCCATTGTCACTGAGCCCCATGTTTAACGTCACCATTGTCACTGAACCCCATATATAATGCCACTATTGTCACTGAACCCCGTGTTTAACATCTCCATTGTCACTGAACCCCATATATAACTCCACCATTGTTACTGAACCCCATGTTTAACGTCCCCATTGTCACTGAACCCCGTGTTTAAAGTCCCCTTTGTCAGTGAACCCCATGTTTAACGTCTTCATTGTCACTGATCCCCGTGTTTAACGTCCCCATTGTCACTGAACCCCATGTTTAATGCCCCTGTTGTCACTGAACCCTGTGTTTAACATTCGCGTAGTCACTGAACCCTGTGTTTAACGTCCCCAGTGTCACCTGAACCCCGTGATTACTGTCCCCATTGCCACTGAACCACGTGCTTACTGTCCCCATTGTCATTGAACCCCGTGTTTAACATCCCCATTGTCACTGAACCCCATATATAATGCCACTATTGTCACTGAACCCCGTGTATACTGTCCCTATTGTCACTGAACCCCGTGTTTAACATCTCCATTGTCACTGAACCCCATATATAACGCTACCATTGTTACTGAACCCCATGTTTAACGTCCCCATTGACACTGAACCCCGTGTTTAAAGTCCTCATTGTCACTGAAACCCGTGTTTAACGTCCCCATTGTCACTGAACCCCGTGTTTAATGCCCCTGTTGTCACTGAACCCCGTGTTTAACGTCCCCGTGGTCACTGAACCCCGTGTTTAACGTCCCTATTGTCAGTGAACCCCATATATGCCACCATTGTCACTAAACTCCGTGTTTACTGCCCCCATTATCACTGAACCCCGTGTTTACTGTCACCATTGTCCTTGAACCACGTGTTTAATATCCCCATTGTCACTGAACCCCATATGTAACGCCACCATTGTCACCAAACTCCGTGTTTAACATCCCCATTTTCACTGAACCCCATGTTTAACGTCACCATTGTCACTGATCCCCATATATAATGCCACTATTGTCACTGAACCCCGTGTTTACTGTCCCTATTGTCACTGAACCCCGTTTTTAACATCTCCATTGTCACTGAACCCCATATATAACTCCACCATTGTTACTGAACCCCATGTTTAACGTCCCCATTGACACTGAACCCCGTGTTTAAAGTCCTCATTGTCACTGAAACCCGTGTTTAACGTCCCCATTGTCACTGAACTCCGTGTTTAATGCCCCTGTTGTCACTGAACCCCGTGTTTAACGTCCCCGTGGTCACTGAACCCCGTGTTTAACGTCCCTATTGTCACTGAACCCCATATATGCCACCATTGTCACTAAACTCCGTGTTTACTGCCCCCATCATCACTGAACCCCGTGTTTACTGTCCCCATTGACCTTGAACCACGTGTTTAACATCCCCATTTTCACTGAACCCCATGTTTAAAGTCACTATTGTCACTGAACCCCATATATAATGCCACTGTTGTCACTGAACCCCGTTTATACTGTCCCCATTGTCACTGAACCGTGTGTTTACTTTCCCCATTTTCACTGAACCCCGTGTTTAACGTTCCTTTTGTCACTGAACCCCGTGTTTAATGCCCCTGTTGTCACTGAACCTCGTGTTTAACGTCCCCGTGGTCACTAAACCTCGTGTTTACCGTCCCCATTGTCACTGAATCCCATGTTTAACATTCTCATTGTCACTGACCCCTATATATAACGCCACCATCTTTACTGAACCCCGTGTTTAACGTCCCCATTGTCACTGAACCCCGTGTTTAATGCCCCTGTTGTCACTGAACCCCTTGTTTAACGTCCCCGTGGTCACTGAACCCCGTGTTTAACGTCCCTATTGTCACTGAACACCATATATGCCACCATTGTCACAAAACTCCGTGTTTACTGCCCCCATTATCACTGAACCCTGTGTTTAACATCTCCATTGTCACTGAACCCCGTGTTTAACATCCCCATTGTCACTGAACCCCCGTGTTTACCGTCCCCATTGTCACTGAACCCTGTGTTTACTGTCCCCATTGTCCTTGAACCCCGTGTTTAACATCCCCATTGTCACTGAACCCCATAGATAATGCCACCATTGTCACCAAACCCCGTGTTTAACATCTCCATTGTCACTGAGCCCCATGTTTAACATCTCCATTGTCACTGAACCCCATATATAGCTCCACCATTGTTACTGAACCCCATGTTTAACGTCCCCATTGTCACTGAACCCCGTGTTTAAAGTCCCCTTTGTCAGTGAACCCCATGTTTAACGTCTTTATTGTCACTGAACCCCGTGTTTAACGTCCCCATTGTCACTGAACCCCATGTTTAATGCCCCTGTTGTCACTGAACCTCGTGTTTAACGTCCCCGTGGTCACTAAACCTCGTGTTTACCGTCCCCATTGTCACTGAATCCCATGTTTAACATTCTCATTGTCACTGACCCCTATATATAACGCCACCATCTTTACTGAACCCCGTGTTTAACGTCCCCATTGTCACTGAACCCCGTGTTTAATGCCCCTGTTGTCACTGAACCCCTTGTTTAACGTCCCCGTGGTCACTGAACCCCGTGTTTAACGTCCCTATTGTCACTGAACCCCATATATGCCACCATTGTCACTAAACTCCGTGTTTACTGCCCCCATTATCACTGAACCCTGTGTTTAACATCTCCATTGTCACTGAACCCCGTGTTTAACATCCCCATTGTCACTGAACCCCCGTGTTTACTGTCCCCATTGTCACTGAACCCTGTGTTTACTGTCCCCATTGTCCTTGAACCCCGTGTTTAACATCCCCATTGTCACTGAACCCCATAGATAATGCCACCATTGTCACCAAACCCCGTGTTTAACATCTCCATTGTCACTGAGCCCCATGTTTAACATCTCCATTGTCACTGAACCCCATATATAGCTCCACCATTGTTACTGAACCCCATGTTTAACGTCCCCATTGTCACTGAACCCCGTGTTTAAAGTCCCCTTTGTCAGTGAACCCCATGTTTAACGTCTTTATTGTCACTGAACCCCGTGTTTAACGTCCCCATTGTCACTGAACCCCATGTTTAATGCCCCTGTTGTCACTGAACCCTGTGTTTAACATTCGCGTTGTCACTGAACCCTGTGTTTAACGTCCCCAGTGTCACCTGAACCCCGTGATTACTGTCCCCATTGCCACTGAACCACGTGCTTACTGTCCCCATTGTCATTGAACCCCGTGTTTAACATCCCCATTGTCACTGAACCCCATATATAATGCCACTATTGTCACTGAACCCCGTGTATACTGTCCCTATTGTCACTGAACCCCGTGTTTAACATCTCCATTGTCACTGAACCCCATATATAACGCTACCATTGTTACTGAACCCCATGTTTATCGACCCCATTGACACTGAACCCCGTGTTTAATGCCCCTGTTGTCACTGAACCTCGTGTTTAACGTCCCCGTGGTCACCAAACCTCGTGTTTACCGTCCCCATTGTCACTGAATCCCATGTTTAACATCCTCATTGTCACTGACCCGTATATATAACGCCACCATCTTTACTGAACCCCGTGTTTATCGTCCCTATTTTCACTGAACACCATATATGCCTCCATTGTCACTGAACCCCGTGTTTACTATCCCCATTATCACTGAACCCTGTGTTTAACATCTCCATTGTCACTGAACCCCGTGTTTAACATCCACTTTGTCACTGAACCCCGTGTTTAACGTCCCCGTGGTCACTGAACCCCGTGTTTAACGTCCCTATTGTCACTGAACCCCATATATGCCACCATTGTCACTAAACTCCGTGTTTACTGCCCCCATTATCACTGAACCCTGTGTTTAACATCTCCATTGTCACTGAACCCCGTGTTTAACATCCCCATTGTCACTGAACCCCATATATAACGCCACCATTGTCACCAAACCCCGTGTTTAACATCTCCATTGTCACTGAGCCCCATGTTTAACGTCACCATTGTCACTGAACCCCATATATAATGCCACTATTGTCACTGAACCCCGTGTTTACTGTCCCTATTGTCACTGAACCCCGTGTTTAACATCTCCATTGTCACTGAACCCTATATATAATGCCACCATTGTTACTGATCCCCATGTTTAACGACCCATTGACAATGAACCCCGTGTTTACTGTCCCCATTGTCACTGATCCCCGTGTTTAACGTCCTCATTGTCACTGAAACCCGTGATTAACGTCCCCATTGTCACTGAACCCCGTGTTAACTTTCCACATTGTCACCGAATCCCGTGCTTAACATCTCCATTGTCACTGAACCCCATATATAACGCTACCATTGTTACTGAACCCCATGTTTAACGTCCCCATTGACACTGAACCCCGTGTTTAATGCCCCTGTTGTCACTGAACCTCGTGTTTAACGTCCCCGTGGTCACTAAACCTCGTGTTTACCGTCCCCATTGTCACTGAATCCCATGTTTAATATCCTCATTGTCACTGACCCCTATATATAACGCCACCATCTTTACTGAACCCCGTGTTTAACGTCCCCATTGTCACTGAACCCGGTGTTTAATGCCCCTGTTGTCACTGAACCCCGTGTTTAACGCCCCCATTGTCACTGAACACCATGTTTAACGTCCCCATTGTCATTGAACCCCGTGTTTACTGTCCCCATTGTTCTTGAACCCCGTGTTTAACGTCCCCATTGTCACTGAACCCCATATATAGCGCCACCATTGTCACCAAACCCCGTGTTTAACATCCCCATTGTCACTGAACCCCATGTTTACCGTCACCATTTTCACTGATCCCCATATATAATGCCACTATTGTCACTGAACCCAGTGTTTACTGTCCCTATTGTCACTGATCCCCGTGTTTAACGTCCTCATTGTCACTGAAACCCGTGATTAACGTCCCCATTGTCACTGAACCCCGTGTTTAACGTCTCCATTGTCACTGAACACCGTGTTAACTTTCCACATTGTCACCGAATCCTGTGCTTAACATCTCCATTGACACTGAACCCCGTGTTTAACATCCCCATTGTCACTGAACCCCGTGTTTACTGTCCCCATTGTCGGTGAATCCCATGTTTAACATCCCCATTGTCACTGAACCCTATATA
Source organism: Mobula birostris (assembly GCF_030028105.1). Taxonomy (NCBI): domain Eukaryota; kingdom Metazoa; phylum Chordata; class Chondrichthyes; order Myliobatiformes; family Myliobatidae; genus Mobula; species Mobula birostris. The sequence continues at coordinate 106,765,167 of NC_092375.1, read as the reverse complement.
TAACGCTACCATTGTTACTGAACCGCATGATTAACGTCCCCATTGTCACTGAACCCCGTGTTTACTTTCCCCATTGTCACTGAACCCCGTGTTTAACATCCCCATTATCACTGAACTCCATATATAATGCCACTTTTGTCACCAAACCCCGTGTTTACTGTCCCCATTGTCACGGAACCCCGTTTTTAATATCTCCATTTTCACAGATCCCCATATATAACGCCACCATTCTCACTGAACCCATTGTTTAACATCCTCATTGTCACTGAACCACATGCTTAACGTCCCTGTTGTCACTGAACCCTATAAATAACGCCACCATTGTTACTGAACTCCATGTTTAACGTCCCCATTGTCAATGAGCCCCATATTTAATGTCCTCATTGTCACTGAACCCCGTGTTTAACGTCCCCTTTGTCACTGAACGCCGTGTTTAATGCTCCTGTTGTCACTGAACCCCGTGTTTAACATCCCCGTGGTCACTGAACCCCGTGTTTACTGTCCCCATTGTCACCGAACCCCGTGTTTATCGTCCCTATTTTCACTGAACCCCATATATGCCTCCATTGTCACTGAACCCCGTGTTTACTATCCCCATTATCACTGAACCCTGTGTTTAACATCTCCATTGTCACTGAACCCCGTGTTTAACATCCACATTGTCACTGAACCCCGTGTTTAACATCCCCATTGTCACTGAACCCCATATATAATGCCACTATTGTCACTGAACCCCATGTTTACTGTCCCCATTATCACTGAACCCATGTTTACTGTCCCCATTGTCCTTGAACCACGTGTTTAATATCCCCATTGTCACTGAACCCCATATGTAACGCCACCATTGTCACCAAACCCCGTGTTTAACATCCCCATTTTCACTGAACCCCATGTTTAAAGTCACTATTGTCACTGAACCCCATATATAATGCCACTGTTGTCACTGAACCCCGTTTATACTGTCCCCATTGTCGCTGAACCAAGTGTTTAACATCCACTTTGTCACTGAACACGTGTTTACTTTCCCCATTGTCACTGAACCCCGTGTTTAACGTTCCTTTTGTCACTGAACCCCGTGTTTAATGCCCCTGTTGTCACTGAACCCCGTGTTTAACATCCCCGTGGTCACTGAACCCCGTGTTTACTGTCCCCATTGTCACCGAACCCCGTGTTTATCGTCCCTATTTTCACTGAACCCCATATATGCCTCCATTGTCACTGAACCCCGTGTTTACTATCCCCATTATCACTGAACCCTGTGTTTAACATCTCCATTGTCACTGAACCCCGTGTTTAACATCCACATTGTCACTGAACCCCGTGTTTAACATCCCCATTGTCACTGAACCCCATATATAATGCCACTATTGTCACTGAACCCCATGTTTACTGTCCCCATTATCACTGAACCCATGTTTACTGTCCCCATTGTCCTTGAACCACGTGTTTAATATCCCCATTGTCACTGAACCCCATATGTAACGCCACCATTGTCACCAAACCCCGTGTTTAACATCCCCATTTTCACTGAACCCCATGTTTAAAGTCACTATTGTCACTGAACCCCATATATAATGCCACTGTTGTCACTGAACCCCGTTTATACTGTCCCCATTGTCGCTGAACCAAGTGTTTAACATCCACTTTGTCACTGAACCCCGTGTTTACTTTCCCCATTGTCACTGAACCCCGTGTTTAACGTTCCTTTTGTCACTGAACCCCGTGTTTAATGCCCCTGTTGTCACTGAACCTCGTGTTTAACGTCCCCGTGGTCACTAAACCTCGTGTTCACCGTCCCCATTGTCACTGAATCCCATGTTTAACATCCTCATTGTCACTGAACCCTATATATAACGCCACCATCTTTACTGAACCCCGTGGTTAACGTCCCCATTGTCACTGAACCCGGTGTTTAATGCCCCTGTTGTCACTGAACCCCGTGTTTAACGTCCCCATTGTCACCGAACCCCATGTTTAAAGTCCCAATTGTCACTGAACCCCGTGTTTACTGTCCCCATTGTTCTTGAACCCCGTGTTTAACGTCCACATTGTCACTGAACCCCATATATAGCGCCACCATTGCCACCAAACCCCGTGTTTAACATCCCCATTGTCACTGAACCCCATGTTTAACGTCACAATTGTCACTGATCCCCATATATAATGCCACTATTGTCACTGAACCCCGTGTTTACTGTCCCTATTGTCACTGAACCCCGTGTTTAACATCTCCATTGTCACTGAACCCTATATATAATGCCACCATTGTTACTGATCCCCATGTTTAACGTCCCCATTGACAATGAACCCCGTGTTTACTGTCCCCATTGTCACTGATCCCCGTATTTAACGTCCTCATTGTCACTGAAACCCGTGATTAACGTCCCCATTGTCACTGAACCCCATGTTTAACGTCCCCATTGTCACTGAACCCCGTGTTAACTTTCCACATTGTCACCGAATCCCGTGCTTAACGTCTCCATTGACACTGAACCCCGTGTTTAACATCTCCATTGCCACTGAACCCCATATATAACGCTACCATTGTTACTGAACCCCATGTTTAACGTCCCCATTGACACTGAACCCCGTGTTTAATGCCCCTGTTCTCACTGAACCTCGTGTTTAACGTCCCCGTGGTCACTAAACCTCGTGTTTACCGTCCCCATTGTCACTGAATCCCATGTTTAACATCCTCATTGTCACTGACCCCTATATATAACGCCACCATCTTCACTGAACCCCGTGTTTAACGTCCCCATTGTCACTGAACCCGGTGTTTAATGCCCCTGTTGCCACTGAACCCCGTGTTTAACGCCCCCATTGTCACTGAACCACATGTTTAACGTCCCCATTGTCATTGAACCCCGTGTTTACTGTCCCCATTGTTCTTGAACCCCGTGTTTAACGTCCCCGTGGTCACTGAACCCCGTGTTTAACGTCCCTATTGTCACTGAACCCCATATATGCCACCATTGTCACTAAACTCCGTGTTTACTGCCCCCATTATCACTGAACCCCGTGTTTACTGTCCCCATTGTCCTTGAACCACGTGTTTAATATCCCCATTGTCACTGAACCCCATATGTAACGCCACCATTGTCACCAAACTCCGTGTTTAACATCCCCATTTTCACTGAACCCCATGTTTAACGTCACCATTGTCACTGATCCCCATATATAATGCCACTATTGTCACTGAACCCCGTGTTTACTGTCCCAATTGTCACTGAACCCCGTGTTTAACATCTCCATTGTCACTGAACCCCATATATAACTCCACCATTGTTACTGAACCCCATGTTTAACGTCCCCATTGACACTGAACCCCGTGTTTAAAGTCCTCATTGTCACTGAAACCCGTGTTTAACGTCCCCATTGTCACTGAACCCCGTGTTTAATGCCCCTGTTGTCACTGAACCCCGTGTTTAACGTCCCCGTGGTCACTGAACCCCGTGTTTAACGTCCCTATTGTCACTGAACCCCATATATGCCACCATTGTCACTAAACTCCGTGTTTACTGCCCCCATTATCACTGAACCCCGTGTTTACTGTCCCCATTGACCTTGAACCACGTGTTTAATATCCCCACTGTCACTGAACCCCATATGTAACGCCACCATTGTCACCAAACCCCGTGTTTAACATCTCCATTGTCACTGAGCCCCATGTTTAACGTCACCATTGTCACTGAACGCCGTGTTTAATGCTCCTGTTGTCACTGAACCCCGTGTTTAACGTCCCCTTTGTCACTGAACGCCGTGTTTAATGCTCCTGTTGTCACTGAACCCCGTGTTTAACATCCCCGTGGTCACTGAACCCCGTGTTTACTGTCCCCATTGTCACTGAACCCCGTGTTTATCGTCCCTATTTTCACTGAACACCATATATGCCTCCATTGTCACTGAACCCCGTGTTTACTATCCCCATTATCACTGAACCCTGTGTTTAACATCTCCATTGTCACTGAACCCCGTGTTTAACATCCACTTTGTCACTGAACCCCGTGTTTAACGTCCCTATTGTCACTGAACCCCATATATGCCACCATTGTCACTAAACTCCGTGTTTACTGCCCCCATTATCACTGAACCCTGTGTTTAACATCTCCATTGTCACTGAACCCCGTGTTTAACATCCCCATTGTCACTGAACCCCATATATAACGCCACCATTGTCACCAAACCCCGTGTTTAACATCTCCATTGTCACTGAGCCCCATGTTTAACGTCACCATTGTCACTGAACCCCATATATAATGCCACTATTGTCACTGAACCCCGTGTTTACTGTCCCTATTGTCACTGAACCCCGTGTTTAACATCTCCATTGTCACTGAACCCTATATATAATGCCACCATTGTTACTGATCCCCATGTTTAACGACCCATTGACAATGAACCCCGTGTTTACTGTCCCCATTGTCACTGATCCCCGTGTTTAACGTCCTCATTGTCACTGAAACCCGTGATTAACGTCCCCATTGTCACTGAACCCCGTGTTAACTTTCCACATTGTCACCGAATCCCGTGCTTAACATCTCCATTGTCACTGAACCCCATATATAAAGCTACCATTGTTACTGAACCCCATGTTTAACGTCCCCATTGACACTGAACCCCGTGTTTAATGCCCCTGTTGTCACTGAACCTCGTGTTTAACGTCCCCGTGGTCACTAAACCTCGTGTTTACCGTCCCCATTGTCACTGAATCCCATGTTTAACATCCTCATTGTCACTGACCCCTATATATAACGCCACCATCTTTACTGAACCCCGTGTTTAACGTCCCCATTGTCACTGAACCCGGTGTTTAATGCCCCTGTTGTCACTGAACCCCGTGTTTAACGCCCCCATTGTCACTGAACACCATGTTTAACGTCCCCATTGTCATTGAACCCCGTGTTTACTGTCCCCATTGTTCTTGAACCCCGTGTTTAACGTCCCCATTGTCACTGAACCCCATATATAGCGCCACCATTGTCACCAAACCCCGTGTTTAACATCCCCATTGTCACTGAACCCCATGTTTAACGACACCATTTTCACTGATCCCCATATATAATGCCACTATTGTCACTGAACCCCGTGTTTACTGTCCCTATTGTCACTGAACCTCGTGCTTAACATCTCCATTGTCACTGAACCCCATATATAACTCCACCATTGTTACTGAACCCCATGTTTAACGTCCCCATTGACACTAAACCCCGTGTTTAAAGTCCTCATTGTCACTGAAACCCGTGTTTAACGTCCCCATTGTCACTGAACCCCGTGTTTAATGCCACTATTGTCACTGAACCCCGTGTTTAACATCTCCATTGTCACTGAACCCTATATATAATGCCACCATTGTTACTGATCCCCATGTTTAACGTCCCCATTGACAATGAACCCTGTGTTTACTGTCCCCATTGTCACTGATCCCCGTGTTTAACGTCCTCATTGTCACTGAAACCCGTGATTAACGTCCCCATTGTCACTGAACCCCGTGTTTAACGTCCCCATTGTCACTGAACCCCGTGTTAACTTTCCACATTGTCACCGAATCCTGTGCTTAACATCTCCATTGACACTGAACCCCGTGTTTAACATCCCCATTGTCACTGAACCCCGTGTTTACTGTCCCCATTGTCGCTGAATCCCATGTTTAACATCCCCATTGTCACTGAACCCTATATATAACTCTACCATTGTTACTGAACCGCATGATTAACGTCCCGATTGTCACTGAACCCCGTGTTTACTTTCCCCATTGTCACTGAACCCCGTGTTTAACATCCCCATTATCACTGAACTCCATATATAATGCCACTTTTGTCAGCAAACCCCGTGTTTACTGTCCCCATTGTCACGGAACCCCGTTTTTAATATCTCCATTTTCACAGATCCCCATATATAACGCCACCATTCTCATTGAACCCATTGTTTAACATCCTCATTGTCACTGAACCACATGCTTAACGTCCCTGTTGTCACTGAACCCTATAAATAACGCCACCATTGTTACTGAACTCCATGTTTAACGTCCCCATTGTCAATGAGCCCCATATTTAATGTCCTCATTGTCACTGAACCCCGTGTTTAACGTCCCCTTTGTCACTGAACGCCGTGTTTAATGCTCCTGTTGTCACTGGACCCCGTGTTTAACATCCCCGTGGTCACTGAACCCCGTGTTTACTGTCCCCATTGTCACCGAACCCCGTGTTTATCGTCCCTATTTTCACTGAACCCCATATATGCCTCCATTGTCACTGAACCCCGTGTTTACTGTCCCCATTATCACTGAACCCTGTGTTTAACATCTCCATTGTCACTGAACCCCGTGTTTAACATCCACATTGTCACTGAACCCCGTGTTTAACATCCCCATTGTCACTGAACCCCATATATAATGCCGCTATTGTCACTGAACCCCATGTTTACTGTCCCCATTATCACTGAACCCATGTTTACTGTCCCCATTGTCCTTGAACCACGTGTTTAATATCCCCATTGTCACTGAACCCCATATGTAACGCCACCATTGTCACCAAACCCCGTGTTTAACATCCCCATTTTCACTGAACCCCATGTTTAAAGTCACTATTGTCACTGAACCCCATATATAATGCCACTGTTGTCACTGAACCCCGTTTATACTGTCCCCATTGTCGCTGAACCAAGTGTTTAACATCCACTTTGTCACTGAACCCCGTGTTTACTTTCCCCATTGTCACTGAACCCCGTGTTTAACGTTCCTTTTGTCACTGAACCCCGTGTTTAATGCCCCTGTTGTCACTGAACCTCGTGTTTAACGTCCCCGTGGTCACTAAACCTCGTGTTCACCGTCCCCATTGTCACTGAATCCCATGTTTAACATCCTCATTGTCACTGAACCCTATATATAACGCCACCATCTTTACTGAACCCCGTGTTTAACGTCCCCATTATCACTGAACCCGGTGTTTAATGCCCCTGTTGTCACTGAACCCCGTGTTTAACGTCCCCATTGTCACCGAACCCCATGTTTAAAGTCCCAATTGTCACTGACCCCCGTGTTTACTGTCCCCATTGTTCTTGAACCCCGTGTTTAACGTCCACATTGTCACTGAACCCCATATATAGCGCCACCATTGCCACCAAACCCCGTGTTTAACATCCCCATTGTCACTGATCCCCATATATAATGCCACTATTGTCACTGAACCCCGTGTTTACTGTCCCTATTGTCACTGAACCCCGTGTTTAACATCTCCATTGTCACTGAACCCTATATATAATGCCACCATTGTTACTGATCCCCATGTTTAACGTCCCCATTGACAATGAACCCCGTGTTTACTGTCCCCATTGTCACTGATCCCCGTATTTAACGTCCTCATTGTCACTGAAACCCGTGATTAACGTCCCCATTGTCACTGAACCCCGTGTTTAACGTCCCCATTGTCACTGAACCCCGTGTTAACTTTCCACATTGTCACCGAATCCCGTGCTTAACATCTCCATTGACACTGAACCCCGTCTTTAACATCTCCATTGCCACTGAACCCCATATATAACGCTACCATTGTTACTGAACCCCATGTTTAACGTCCCCATTGACACTGAACCCCGTGTTTAATGCCCCTGTTGTCACTGAACCTCGTGTTTAATGTCCCCGTGGTCACTAAACCTCGTGTTTACCGTCCCCATTGTCACTGAATCCCATGTTTAACATCCTCATTGTCACTGACCCCTATATATAACGCCACCATCTTTACTGAACCCCGTGTTTAACGTCCCCATTGTCACTGAACCCGGTGTTCAATGCCCCTGTTGCCACTGAACCCCGTGTTTAACGCCCCCATTGTCACTGAACCCCATGTTTAACGTCCCCATTGTCATTGAACCCCGTGTTTACTGTCCCCATTGTTCTTGAACCCCGTGTTTAACGTCCCCGTGGTCACTGAACCCCGTGTTTAACATCCCTATTGTCACTGAACCCCATATATGCCACCATTGTCACTAAACTCCGTGTTTACTGCCCCCATTATCACTGAACCCCGTGTTTACTGTCCCCATTGTCCTTGATCCACGTGTTTAATATCCCCATTGTCACTGAACCCCATATGTAACGCCACCATTGTCACCAAACTCCGTGTTTAACATCCCCATTTTCACTGAACCCCATGTTTAACGTCACCATTGTCACTGATCCCCATATATAATGCCACTATTGTCACTGAACCCCGTGTTTACTGTCCCTATTGTCACTGAACCCCGTGTTTAACATCTCCATTGTCACTGAACCCCATATATAACTCCACCATTGTTACTGAACCCCATGTTTAACGTCCCCATTGACACTGAACCCCGTGTTTAAAGTCCTCATTGTCACTGAAACCCGTGTTTAACGTCCCCATTGTCGCTGAACCCCGTGTTTAATGCCCCTGTTGTCACTGAACCCCGTGTTTAACGTCCCCGTGGTCACTGAACCCCGTGTTTAACGTCCCTATTGTCACTGAACCCCATATACGCCACCATTGTCACTAAACTCCGTGTTTACTGCCCCCATTATCACTGAACCCCGTGTTTACTGTCCCCATTGACCTTGAACCACGTGTTTAATATCCCCACTGTCACTGAACCCCATATGTAACGCCACCATTGTCACCAAACCCCGTGTTTAACATCCCCATTTTCACTGAACCCCATGTTTAAAGTCACTATTATCACTGAACCCCATATATAATGCCACTGTTGTCACTGAACCCCGTTTATACTGTCCCCATTGTCACTGAACCAAGTGTTTAACATCCACTTTGTCACTGAACCCCGTGTTTACTTTCCCCATTTTCACTGAACCCCGTGTTTAACGTTCCTTTTGTCACTGAACCCCATATATGCCACCATTGTCACTAAACTCTGTGTTTACTGCCCCCATTATCACTGAACCCCGTGTTTACTGTCCCCATTGACCTTGAACCACGTGTTTAATATCCCCACTGTCACTGAACCCCATATGTAACGCCACCATTGTCACCAAACCCCGTGTTTAACATCCCCATTTTCACTGAACCCCATGTTTAAAGTCACTATTGTCACTGAACCCCATATATAATGCCACTGTTGTCACTGAACCCCGTTTATACTGTCCCCATTGTCACTGAACCAAGTGTTTAACATCCACTTTGTCACTGAACCCCGTGTTTACTTTTCCCATTTTCACTGAACCCCTTGTTTAACGTTCCTTTTGTCACTGAACCCCGTGTTTAATGCCCCTGTTGTCACTGAACCTTGTGTTTAACGTCCCCGTGGTCACTAAACCTCGTGTTTACCGTCCCCATTGTCACTGAATCCCATGTTTAACATTCTCATTGTCACTGACCCCTATATATAACGCCACCATCTTTACTGAACCCCGTGTTTAACGTCCCCATTGTCACTGAACCCCGTGTTTAATGCCCCTGTTGTCACTGAACCCCTTGTTTAACGTCCCCGTGGTCACTGAACCCCGTGTTTAACGTCCCTATTGTCACTGAACCCCATATATGCCACCATTGTCACTAAACTCCGTGTTTACTGCCCCCATTATCACTGAACCCTCTGTTTAACATCTCCATTGTCACTGAACCCCGTGTTTAACATCCCCATTGTCACTGAACCACCGTGTTTAACATCCCCATTGTCACTGAACCCCATATATAATGCCACTATTGTCACTGAACCCCGTATTTACTGTCCCTATTGTCACTGAACCCCGTGTTTAACATCTCCATTGTCACTGAACCCCATATATAATGCCACTATTGTCACTGAACCCCGTGTTTACTGTCCCTATTGTCACTGAACCCCGTGTTTAACATCTCCATTGTCACTGAACCCCATATATAACGCTACCATTGTTACTGAACCCCATGTTTAACGTCCCCATTGACACTGAACCCCGTGTTTAATGCCCCTGTTGTCACTGAACCTCGTGTTTAACGTCCCCGTGGTCACTAAACCTCGGGTTTCCCGACCCCATTGTCACTGAATCCCATGTTTAACATCCTCATTGTCACTGACCCCTATATATAACGCCACCATCTTTACTGAACCCCGTGTTTAACGTCCCCATTGTCACTGAACCCCGTTTTTAAAGTCCTCATTGTCACTGAAACCCGTGTTTAATGTCCCCATTATCACTGAACCCCGTGTTTAATGCCCCTGTTGTCACTGAACCCCGTGTTTAACGTCCCCGTGGTCACTGAACCCCGTGTTTAACGTCCCTATTGTCACTGAACCCCATATATGCCACCATTGTCACTAAACTCCGTGTTTACTGTCCCCATTATCACTGAACCCTGTGTTTAACATCTCCATTGTCACTGAACCCCGTGTTTAACATCCCCATTGTCACTGAACCCCCGTGTTTACTGTCCCCATTGTCACTGAACCCTGTGTTTACTGTCCCCATTGTCCTTGAACCCCGTGTTTAACATCCCCATTGTCACTGAACCCCATAGATAATGCCACCATTGTCACCAAACCCCGTGTTTAACATCTCCATTGTCACTGAGCCCCATGTTTAACGTCACCATTGTCACTGAACCCCATATATAATGCCACTATTGTTACTGAACCCCGTGTTTAACATCTCCATTGTCACTGAACCCCATATATAACTCCACCATTGTTACTGAACCCCATGTTTAACGTCCCCATTGTCACTGAACCCCGTGTTTAAAGTCCCCTTTGTCAGTGAACCCCATGGTTAACGTCTTCATTGTCACTGAACCCCGTGTTTAACGTCCCCATTGTCACTGAACCCCATGTTTAATGCCCCTGTTGTCACTGAACCCTGTGTTTAACATTCGCGTAGTCACTGAACCCTGTGTTTAACGTCCCCAGTGTCACCTGAACCCCGTGATTACTGTCCCCATTGCCACTGAACCCTGTGTTTACTGTCCCCATTGTCCTTGAACCCCGTGTTTAACATCCCCATTGTCACTGAACCCCATAGATAATGCCACCATTGTCACCAAACCCCGTGTTTAACATCTCCATTGTCACTGAGCCCCATGTTTAACGTCACCATTGTCACTGAACCCCATATATAATGCCACTATTGTTACTGAACCCCGTGTTTAACATCTCCATTGTCACTGAACCCCATATATAACTCCACCATTGTTACTGAACCCCATGTTTAACGTCCCCATTGTCACTGAACCCCGTGTTTAAAGTCCCCTTTGTCAGTGAACCCCATGGTTAACGTCTTCATTGTCACTGAACCCCGTGTTTAACGTCCCCATTGTCACTGAACCCCATGTTTAATGCCCCTGTTGTCACTGAACCCTGTGTTTAACATTCGCGTAGTCACTGAACCCTGTGTTTAACGTCCCCAGTGTCACCTGAACCCCGTGATTACTGTCCCCATTGCCACTGAACCACGTGCTTACTGTCCCCATTGTCATTGAACCCCGTGTTTAACATCCCCATTGTCACTGAACCCCATATATAATGCCACTATTGTCACTGAACCCCGTGTATACTGTCCCTATTGTCACTGAACCCCGTGTTTAACATCTCCATTGTCACTGAACCCCATATATAACGCTACCATTGTTACTGAACCCCATGTTTAACGTCCCCATTGACACTGAACCCCGCGTTTAATGCCCCTGTTGTCACTGAACCTCGTGTTTAACGTCCCCGTGGTCACCAAACCTCGTGTTTACCGTCCCCATTGTCACTGAATCCCATGTTTAACATCCTCATTGTCACTGACCCCTATATATAACACCACCATCTTTACTGAACCCCGTGTTTAACGTCCCCATTGTCACTGAACCCCGTTTTTAAAGTCCTCATTGTCACTGAACCCCGTGTTTAATGCCCCTGTTGTCACTGAACCCTGTGTTTAACGTCCCCGTGGTCACTGAACCCCGTGTTTAACGTCCCTATTGTCACTGAACCGCATATATGCCACCATTGTCACTAAACTCCGTGTTTAACATCCCCATTGTCACTGAACCCCCGTGTTTACTGTCCCCATTGTCCTTGAACCCCGTGTTTAACATCCCCTTTGTCACTGAACCCCATAGATAACGCCACCATTGTCACCAAACCCCGTGCTTAACATCTCCATTGTCACTGAGCCCCATGTTTAACGTCACCATTGTCACTGAACCCCATATATAATGCCACTATTGTCGCTGAACCCCGTGTTTTCTGTCCCTATTGTCACTGAACCCCGTGTTTAACATCTCCATTGTCACTGAACCCCATATATAACTCCACCATTGTTACTGAACCCCATGTTTAACGTCCCCATTGTCACTGAACCCCGTGTTTAAAGTCCCCTTTGTCAGTGAACCCCATGTTTAACGTCTTCATTGTCACTGAACCCCGTGTTTAACGTCCCCATTGTCACTGAACCCAATGTTTAATGCCCCTGTTGTCACTGAACCCTGTGTTTAACATTCGCGTAGTCACTGAACCCTGTGTTTAACGTCCCCAGTGTCACCTGAACCCCGTGATTACTGTCCCCATTGCCACTGAACCACGTGCTTACTGTCCCCATTGTCATTGAACCCCGTGTTTAACATCCCCATTGTCACTGAACCCCATATATAATGCCACTATTGTCACTGAACCCCGTGTATACTGTCCCTATTGTCACTGAACCCCGTGTTTAACATCTCCGTTGTCACTGAACCCCATATATAACGCTACCATTGTTACTGAACCCCATGTTTAACGTCCCCATTGACACTGAACCCCGCGTTTAATGCCCCTGTTGTCACTGAACCTCGTGTTTAACGTCCCCGTGGTCACCAAACCTCGTGTTTACCGTCCCCATTGTCACTGAATCCCATGTTTAACATCCTCATTGTCACTGACCCCTATATATAACACCACCATCTTTACTGAACCCCGTGTTTAACGTCCCCATTGTCACTGAACCCCGTTTTTAAAGTCCTCATTGTCACTGAACCCCGTGTTTAATGCCCCTGTTGTCACTGAACCCTGTGTTTAACGTCCCCGTGGTCACTGAACCCCGTGTTTAACGTCCCTATTGTCACTGAACCGCATATATGCCACCATTGTCACTAAACTCCGTGTTTAACATCCCCATTGTCACTGAACCCCCGTGTTTACTGTCCCCATTATCCTTGAACCCCGTGTTTAACATCCCCTTTGTCACTGAACCCCATAGATAACGCCACCATTGTCACCAAACCCCGTGCTTAACATCTCCATTGTCACTGAGCCCCATGTTTAACGTCACCATTGTCACTGAACCCCATATATAATGCCACTATTGTCGCTGAACCCCGTGTTTTCTGTCCCTATTGTCACTGAACCCCGTGTTTAACATCTCCATTGTCACTGAACCCCATATATAACTCCACCATTGTTACTGAACCCCATGTTTAACGTCCCCATTGTCACTGAACCCCGTGTTTAAAGTCCCCTTTGTCAGTGAACCCCATGTTTAACGTCTTCATTGTCACTGAACCCCGTGTTTAACGTCCCCATTGTCACTGAACCCAATGTTTAATGCCCCTGTTGTCACTGAACCCTGTGTTTAACATTCGCGTAGTCACTGAACCCTGTGTTTAACGTCCCCAGTGTCACCTGAACCCCGTGATTACTGTCCCCATTGCCACTGAACCACGTGCTTACTGTCCCCATTGTCATTGAACCCCGTGTTTAACATCCCCATTGTCACTGAACCCCATATATAATGCCACTATTGTCACTGAACCCCGTGTATACTGTCCCTATTGTCACTGAACCCCGTGTTTAACATCTCCATTGTCACTGAACCCCATATATAACGCTACCATTGTTACTGAACCCCATGTTTAACGTCCCCATTGACACTGAACCCCGCGTTTAATGCCCCTGTTGTCACTGAACCTCGTGTTTAACGTCCCCGTGGTCACCAAACCTCGTGTTTACCGTCCCCATTGTCACTGAATCCCATGTTTAACATCCTCATTGTCACTGACCCCTATATATAACACCACCATCTTTACTGAACCCCGTGTTTAACGTCCCCATTGTCACTGAACCCCGTTTTTAAAGTCCTCATTGTCACTGAACCCCGTGTTTAATGCCCCTGTTGTCACTGAACCCTGTGTTTAACGTCCCCGTGGTCACTGAACCCCGTGTTTAACGTCCCTATTGTCACTGAACCGCATATATGCCACCATTGTCACTAAACTCCGTGTTTAACATCCCCATTGTCACCGAACCCCCGTGTTTACTGTCCCCATTGTCCTTGAACCCCGTGTTTAACATCCCCTTTGTCACTGAACCCCATAGATAACGCCACCATTGTCACCAAACCCCGTGTTTAACATCTCCATTGTCACTGAGCCCCATGTTTAACGTCACCATTGTCACTGAACCCCATATATAATGCCACTATTGTCGCTGAACCCCGTGTTTTCTGTCCCTATTGTCACTGAACCCCGTGTTTAACATCTCCATTGTCACTGAACCCCATATATAACTCCACCATTGTTACTGAACCCCATGTTTAACGTCCCCATTGTCACTGAACTCCGTGTTTAAAGTCCCCTTTGTCAGTGAACCCCATGTTTAACGTCTTCATTGTCACTGAACCCCGTGTTTAACGTCCCCATTGTCACTGAACCCCATGCTTAATGCCCCTGTTGTCACTGAACCCTGTGTTTAACATTCGCGTAGTCACTGAACCCTGTGTTTAACGTCCCCAGTGTCACCTGAACCCCGTGATTACTGTCCCCATTGCCACTGAACCACGTGCTTACTGTCCCCATTGTCACTGAACCCTGTGTTTACTGTCCCCATTGTCCTTGAACCCCGTGTTTAACATCCACATTGTCACTGAACCCCATATATAACGCCACCATTGTCACCAAACCCCGTGTTTAACATCCCCATTGTCACTGAGCCCCATGTTTAACGTCACCATTGTCACTGAACCCCATATATAATGCCACTATTGTCACTGAACCCCGTGTTTACTGTCCCTATTGTCACTGAACCCCGTGTTTAACATCTCCATTGTCACTGAACCCCATATATAACTCCACCATTGTTACTGAACCCCATGTTTAACGTCCCCATTGTCACTGAACCCCGTGTTAACTTTCCACATTGTCACCGAATCCCGTGCTTAACATCTGCATTGACACTGAACCCCGTGTTTAACGTCCCCATTGTCACTGAACCCCATGTTTAATACCCCTGTTGTCACTGAACCCTGTGTTTAACATTCGCGTAGTCACTGAACCCTGTGTTTAACGTCCCCAGTGTCACCTGAACCCCGTGATTACTGTCCCCATTGTCACTGAACCTCGTGCTTACTGTCCCCATTGTCATTGAACCCCGTGTTTAACATCCCCATTGTCACTGAACCCCATATATAATGCCACTATTGTCACTGAACCCCGTGTTTACTGTCCCTATTGTCACTGAACCCCGTGTTTAACATCTCCATTGTCACTGAACCCCATATATAACGCTACCATTGTTACTGAACCCCATGTTTAACGTCCCCATTGACACTGAACCCCGTGTTTAATGCCCCTGTTGTCACTGAACCTCGTGTTTAACGTCCCCGTGGTCACTAAACCTCGTGTTTCCCGACCCCATTGTCACTGAATCCCATGTTTAACATCCTCATTGTCACTGACCCCTATATATAACGCCACCATCTTTACTGAACCCCGTGTTTAACGTCCCCATTGTCACTGAACCCCGTTTTTAAAGTCCTCATTGTCACTGAAACCCGTGTTTACTGTCCCCATTGTCACTGAACCCTGTGTTTACTGTCCCCATTGTCCTTGAACCCCGTGTTTAACATCCCCATTGTCACTGAACCCCATAGATAATGCCACCCTTGTCACCAAACCCCGTGTTTAACATCTCCATTGTCACTGAGCCCCATGTTTAACGTCACCATTGTCACTGAACCCCGTGTTTAACATCTCCATTGTCACTGAACCCCATATATAACTCCACCATTGTTACTGAACCCCATGTTTAACGTCCCCATTGTCACTGAACCCCGTGTTTAAAGTCCCCTTTGTCAGTGAACTCCATGTTTAACGTCTTCATTGTCACTGAACCCCGTGTTTAACGTCCCCATTGTCACTGAACCCCATGTTTAATGCCCCTGTTGTCACTGAACCCTGTGTTTAACATTCGCGTAGTCACTGAACCCTCTGTTTAACGTCCCCAGTGTCACCTGAACCCCGTGATTACTGTCCTCATTGCCACTGAACCACGTGCTTACTGTCCCCATTGTCATTGAACCCCGTGTTTAACATCCCCATTGTCACTGAACCCCATATATAATGCCACTATTGTCACTGAACCCCGTGTATACTGTCCCTATTGTCACTGAACCCTGTGTTTAACATCTCCATTGTCACTGAACCCCATATATAACGCTACCATTGTTATTGAACCCCATGTTTAACGTCCCCATTGACACTGAACCCCGTGTTTAATGCCCCTGTTGTCACTGAACCTCGTGTTTAACGTCCCCGTGGTCACCAAACCTCATGTTTACCGTCCCCATTGTCACTGAATCCCATGTTTAACATCCTCATTGTCACTGACCCCTATATATAACGCCACCATCTTTACTGAACCCCGTGTTTAACGTCCCCATTGTCACTGAACCCCGTTTTTAAAGTCCTCATTGTCACTGAAACCCGTGTTTAATGTCCCCATTATCACTGAACCCCGTGTTTAATGCCCCTGTTGTCATTGAACCCTGTGTTTAACATCCCCGTGGTCACTGAACCCCGTGTTTAACGTCCCTATTGTCACTGAACCGCATATATGCCACCATTGTCACTAAACTCCGTGTTTACTGCCCCCATTATCACTGAACCCTGTGTTTAACATCTCCGTTGTCACTGAACCCCGTGTTTAACATCCCCATTGTCACTGAACCCCCGTGTTTACTGTCCCCATTGTCCTTGAACCCCGTGTTTAACATCCCCATTGTCACTGAACCCCATAGAAAACGCCACCATTGTCACCAAACCCCGTGTTTAACATCTCCATTGTCACTGAGCCCCATGTTTAACGTCACCATTGTCACTGAACCCCATATATAATGCCACTATTGTCGCTGAACCCCGTGTTTACTGTCCCTATTGTCACTGAACCCCGTGTTTAACATCTCCATTGTCACTGAACCCCATATATAACTCCACCATTGTTACTGAACCCCATGTTTAACGTCCCCATTGTCACTGAACCCCGTGTTTAAAGTCCCCTTTGTCAGTGAACCCCATGTTTAACATCTTCATTGTCACTGAACCCCGTGTTTAACGTCCCCATTGTCACTGTACCCCATGTTTAATGCCCCTGTTGTCACTGAACCCTGTGTTTAACATTCGCGTAGTCACTGAACCCTGTGTTTAACGTCCCCAGTGTCACCTGAACCCCGTGATCACTGTCCCCATTGCCACTGAACCACGTGCTTACTGTCCCCATTGTCACTGAACCCTGTGTTTACTGTCCCCATTGTCCTTGAACCCCGTGTTTAACATCCCCATTGTCACTGAACCCCATATATAACGCCACCATTGTCACCAAACCCCGTGTTTAACATCCCCATTGTCACTGAGCCCCATGTTTAACGTCACCATTGTCACTGAACCCCATATATAATGCCACTATTGTCACTGAACCCCGTGTTTACTGTCCCTATTGTCACTGAACCCCGTGTTTAACATCCCCATTGTCACTGAACCCCATGTTTAATGCCCCTGTTGTCACTGAACCCCGTGTTTAACGTCCCCATTGTCACTGAACCCCATGTTTAATGCCCCTGTTGTCACTGAACCCTGTGTTTAACATTCGCGTAGTCACTGAACCCTGTGTTTAACGTCCCCAGTGTCACCTGAACCCCGTGATTACTGTCCCCATTGTCACTGAACCTCGTGCTTACTGTCCCCATTGTCATTGAACCCCGTGTTTAACATCCCCTTTGTCACTGAACCCATATATAATGCCTCTATTGTCACTGAACCCCGTGCTTACTGTCCCCATTGTTACTGAACCCCGTGTTTAACATCTCTATTGTCACAGTACCGTTTTTAATATCCCCATCATCACTGAACCCCATGTTTGTCGTCATTGTCACTGAACCCCATATTTATCGTCCCCATTGTCATTGAACCCTGTGTTTAATGTCCCCATTGTCACTCAACCCTGTGTTTAATGCCCCCGTTATCACTGATTTGGAGAAGACAGTGGCTAAAGAAATCCTTTCTCATGTCTCCTGCACATTGTTAATGAAATCCGCATTTAATGTTCTCACTATTACTGTGCACACCACCCCACCGTCAACACCCAACACTACACCCTGTATCCCAGCCAGAATTTTATCATAAAAAACAGAAGCAGGAGTAGTCTGCTACACCAATCATTACGATTACGGCTGATCTATCTCAATACAACTTTCCCACTTCCTATTATAAGATCGTAAGATATAGGTGGAGAATTAGGCTATTTGGCCCATCGAGTCTGTTGCTCTGCACTCAATCATGGCTGACTTATTATCCCTCTCAAATTCACACTCGTACCTTCTCCCTGTAGCCATTGACACCCTTACTAATCAAGAACCTATCAACCTCTGCTTCAAATATATCCAATGACTTGTCCACGACAGGGTCTGTGGCAATGAATTCCACAGGTAACACACTGGAAGATTTCACTGCTAATGTAATGGTTTCTCTGTCACAGCAATGTTTGGGTTATGACTAGAGATAATGGGATTTGGAATGCTGGGGCTATCCAATAAGAGAAATGTTGTTCTTTCTTGTGAGTCTGGAAGAGAGATTTTTTGCGGTCTTTTGCCGGGGAGAGATGAGGAGAGAAGCCGCAAATGGAGAGAGTTGGTACACCACCGGCCAGAGTGGACTTGGAGCGAGGGTCCAAAGGTCAACGACGATCGAAGGAGGTTGATGGTGGATGACCGACCTTATCAGCGAGCTCCAACATTGTGCAATACACTGTTTTATGAGAATGGGTCCTTTTTCTTTTTTTTTGTTTTCTTTACTAACTATAGAGTCAAGGTAAGAATTATAAAGCTCAATTGTTTAATTGCATATTGTGCACTGTTTATTTCGGAGTACTGACTTGTAACAGGGGACACATCGCACAACATACACCCAACCGAGATTTCTTAAGTTTGGTTGGGCTGGGGGCTATCTCCCCGTATATGAAGCCGCTAGCTGGAGCAAGAGTTACACACAGATTCACCATCCTCTGGGGCTATTGGTCTGAATTGTTCAACTTCTACTACAATGTCTGGTGCTGGCTCCTCATAGTTTCATGACTTATTTTTGCTGCCTGTGTTTCTGAAAACAACAGGTAACTCAAAACTGGCCAAGAACACGGGAGAGTTTGATGGCTAATGAAAGAAACCCTGCAGACGCAAGAAATCTGAAACAAAACTAAGAGGAGCTAAGAGAAGCAGGCCGGGCAGCATCTGTGGGGAGGAAAACAGAGTAATCATTTCATAGAATGTCTCTGACAATGCTTGAAGAATTACTCCAAGAGTAGAATTGGGTGACCCGCTTTGGTAAGCACCTTCACTCCATCCATTGTGGCAGCTGGGATCTCCAGGCAGACAGCTATTTTACTTGTGACATCCCACTCCCACGTCAACATGTCTGTCCACGGCCCCTTCCCTGCCAAGTTAAGGTGAAAAGCAAATTAGAGGAACAGCACCACCTGTTCAACCTGGCCAGGCACCAAGTTGCATATAATGTAGAGAATAGAATAAGGCTCAAAAATTTACTTCTTGTTCTTTCGGTAACCTCTTCCCTTCTATCCCTTTCCCTCTCTTCTCACTCCTCCTGATCCACCTGGCTCCATCATCCCATGTCCTTCCTTACCAGTCTCCCTTGCCATCTGCCCAACACCCACATCTTTGGAATGTGGGAGAAACCAGTACTCTCATGAGAGTGATTGGAAGTGGAAGGTAGAGAAGATAGAGAGAGGGGGAGAGAGACAGAGAGAGAGAAGTTGCTTCAGAAACTCTGAAGTAGATGCATGGAGGGAAAGTTAGATGGTTTCAGAGGAGGTTGAAAGGTTGGTACTATATCATGGTCTGAAGGACCCGTACTGCACTGTACTATGACCAGTTAGAAACAGTGAGATCAGAGCGAGGAGTGAGAGGAAGAACAACACATTACAATGGAGAGTGGGAATGGAGAGAGAGAGGGAATGGGGAGAGAGTGGGAATGGGTAGAGAGTGGGAATGGGGAGAGAGAGGGAATGAGTAGAGAGTGGGAATGGGGAGAGACAGGGAATGGTGAGAGAGTGGGAAATGAGGAGAGAGTGGGAATACAGAGAAAGTGGGAAATGGGGAGAGGGAGTAAGAATGGGGAGAGAGTGGGAAATGGGGAGAGAGAATGGGAAGTGATGGGGAGAGAGTAGGAAATAGGAGAGACAGTTGGGTGGAGCTTAGGAGACGATGGTGCCTAACGGCCACTCCTCTGCTTGCATCTTTGGAAACAGCTCTATTTCTATCTTTAATATCTCTATTTTCCCCTTTTGGGTTTCATTTGAAGACCCTGATGTGGAGTTTCACACTGACTTCGGTTCTTTGCAGAAATGGGACCCGCTCTCAGGGTCTGACAACTGGCCAATATTCGATATACCAAGGAAGCAGCCTAGAAGACGAGTGCGCCTTCAGGGTTTCCTGATTTTGTGGCTCTGACGGTGTGCAGACTCGAGGCCGGTGCCGCCGGCTGGTCTGTTATGGGAGTACACAGAAGATCGAAATCACCAAGCTGGCAGCTGGCTGTGCGCCCAGAGACCTGAGTTCTTTGGGCACAGAGCTCGGAAAAAGTGACACAACAGACTTTTAACACCATAAATCAGCGAGTTGTTTGTTATATCTCCCCTCTGCTGTGAAACAGGGACTCCTCCTTTTCCCTTATGAGGGAGAGAGAGAGCCTGTGGTATGTCGAATACCGGGTGAACAAATAGTCTTTGGGGTACTTTGCAAGTCTGTGTTTTTATTGATGCTTTGTTGCATGCTTGAGTGCTCGGTGGGGGGCGCTGATGCTTTTTGTTGCTGGTGAGGGAGGAGGGATCGTTGCATTGTTGCTGGTTACATGTGGGAGGGGGGAACTTCGTAGTTCTAACATTTAACTCATTCGTCCTTTGGGGCACTCCTCTGTTTTCATGGATGGTTGTGAAGAAAAAGAATTTCAGGATATTTATTGTATACGTTTCTCTGACAGTAAATGTACCTTTGAAAATTTTGAAATAGGGGAGATTGTGGGAAATGGGAAATGAGGGAGACAGATTGGGAAATGGGGAGACAGTGAAAAAGGAGAGAGAGAGTGGTAAATGGGGGGAGAGATTTCAAAATAGGGCTGGGGAAGTAGGAAAAAGGGAACAGCGAGCAGCAAATGTGGGAGAGAGTTTGGGAGTGAGGGATGAGTGGGAATGAGGAGAGAGGATGGGAATGGGGAGAGTGAGTTGTAAATGTGGAGATATAGTTGGAACTGGGGAGAGAGGGTGGGAAATGGGTAGAGGGAGCGGGTAATGGGGAGAGGGATCAGTAATGGGGGGGAGCGGGAAATGTGTAGGGGCAGTGGGAAATGTGTAGGGGGAGCGGGGAATGGGGAGAGGGAACGGGAATGGGGAAAGGGAGTGGGTAATGGGGAAGAGATAGGGAATGGGGAGAGAGCGGAAGCGGGTGAGAGAGAGTGGGAATGGGGGAGACTGGAAATGGGGGAGAGCGGAACTGGGGAAGAGAGAACGGGAATGGCACAGAGAGTGGGCATGGTGGAGAAAGACTGGGAATTGAAGAAGGAGAGTGGTAAATGGGGAGAAAGAATTGGGAAATGAGAGACAGAGTGTGGGAAACGGAGAAGGGATTTCAAATTAGGGGAGGGGAAGTAGGATAAAGGGGAGAGGGAGTGGCATATGTGGGAGAGAATTTGGGACTGGAGGAAGAGAGTGGGAATGAGGAGAGAGAATGCAAATGGGGAGAATGAATTGTAAATGGGGAGAGATCAGAAAAAAAATCAGGTTTATTAACACCAGCATGTGATGTGAAATTGGGATGGTTGGGAATGGGAGAGAGAGGGTGGAAAATGAGGAGGGAGGGTGGGAAATGGGGGAGAGATTGTAAAATGGGGAGAGAGGGTGGGAGAGGGTGGGAAATGTGGAAGAGAAGGTGGGAAATGGGGAAGAAAGGGTGGGAAATGTGGAGGGAGAGAGGGAAACGGGGAAGGAAAGAGGGAAATGAGGGGGCTAGAGTGGGAAATGGGGAGAGAGATAATGGGATGCAAGGACAGAGTGGGAAACGGGGGAGAGATACAAGAGAAAGTGAGAGTGTGTGAGAGGGAAGGATTTGGGGAGAGGAGAGGGGGCAGGCAGCAGCATAGTGCCAGAGAATAGTGAAAAATAACAAAGCAAGTGTGAATAATGGGGGAGACAAAGTCATGCGGTGGACTGCAGGGAAGGGAGGATATGCAAAAAATTACCACCAGGAGTATATTTAGAGAGTGGGTAGATGAGAGGGAGAGAGAGACGGAGACCAAGCAGAGAGAATGGGGCAGAGAGAGAAAAACACAGACAGAGAGAGACAGAAAGAATCAGAGAGAGAGAATATACATGGAGACAATGGAAATGAGCAAAGAAATTCTGGCCTGTCCTGAGTTATATTTGCTCAGTTCTAGATTAGTACACTATCCAACTTGTGGAGAAAGAGAAAAGGAAAGATGGAAAGAGAATGAGCAGTAGAAGAGAAATAAAGTGGTATTGGGGAAAGAGACAGGATGGAAAGAGACGGGGGTAGGAAGAGGGCCAACAGAGGCAGAGAGACAGAGGAGATTCTGCAGATGCTGGAAATCCAGAGTAACTCGCACAGAATGCTGGAGGAACTCAGCAGTCCCATGCAGCATCTCTGGGGAGGAAAGAACAGCTGATATTGTGGGGATCTTCACAAGGAAAAGTAGAGGGATAGAGATGGGGCAGGGGAAAGGGGGAAGTCACAGCACATGTGCAAAGGAAGGGAAATGTCTGAGAATGCAGGAGGTGGAGGGGGATTCTGCAGGGGTGGAGATGGGGGGAAGGAGAGGGAGAGTAGAGAAAAAATGGAATGAAATGGACAGAGTACGAAGCAGTTATTACCCCTCAACCAACAGGCACTTAAACCAGCATGAATAAATTCTCTCACCCCAACACTAAGCTGACTCCACAACCTACGGACTCACGTTCTCAATATTTATTGTTTATTTATTTAATATTTTATGTTTTTATCCTCTTATGTTTGCAGAGTTTGCTACCATTTACACTTTGATCGTTAAACTGTCAGTTGTGTGCATTTTTCATTAACTCTATGGTGTTGCTCTCAATTTATTGTGAATGCCCACAAAAATGAATCTCAGGAGACTTAATGTATATGAACTTTGATAATGAATTTACTTTGAACTTTAAAGGTGGAGAATAAAAAAGAGAATATGCAAGTGATTAGGAAAAGAAGGCAGAATGCGGGGATGGGGGAGAAGGGGAATGAAGAGGGAGTGAAGGAGTAACAAGGAGAGGAAAGCACAAGGGACTGCAGACGCTGGAGAAACTCAGCAGGTCGTGCAGCAAGTTGGGGGCTGGGGGGGGGGTCAAGTTGGAATCCTCGAGATATCGGAGCAGAATTAGGCCTTTCGCCTATAGAGTCTGCTTCACTATTCCACACTGTCTGATTTATTATCCCTCTCAACCCCATTCTCCCATTACGGGCCTTCTCCCCGTAACCTTTGTCACCCTGACTCATCATATTAAGGGCACAGAGAAGAGAGAAAGGGAGAAATGGCGGGGGGCGGGGGGTGGGGAGAGGGAGAGAGGAGGCAGGCAGCCCTAAAAAAAACCTCTGTTTTCTGCGCAGCGGCCGGCACCTTTAGCGTTAAACTTTTAGGAAAACGTCTACTCAGTTAGGGACGATCGTCAAATCTCCTCCTAGCGGCTTTAAGCAGTCAACACCGGGACTCTCCCAGTGCCAACACGGAGACAGCAGGTGGACAAGGGTGGACCCGATCGCCGTCGTCTGGAATTAGTTTCACTTGCCGATCCTCCGCCACTCCCGACGGGTGGAGGCTGACTGGACCGGATTCTCGGCAGGCTATGGAAGTTTGGCACTCCCTGATCAGAAAGTCACTTCACGGCAGTTCCGGGTTATTAACGCAAATGAAAATCATGAATAATTCCCGATGGCGAAGGGCCAACAACCAGAGCACGTGGGACGACACCACCAGCAGGTTCAGGAACAGAGAGAACCCTTTAACCCTTTATGTCCTGATGAAGGGTCTCGGCCCAAAACATCAACAGACTATTCCTCTCCATAGATGCTGCCTGATCTACTCAATTCCTCCAGCCTTTTTTTTTTGATACTGTGCTGAATGAATTAAATTCCTAACTAAACTAATCCCATCTGCACACACAATATCCATATCCCTCCATTCTCAGCACACCATCTGCCTATCAAAAAGCCTCTTAATTGCCTCCAGCACCACCACCCCGGCAGTGCATTCCAGCCATCCACCAGTCTGCATTAAAAAAAAAATTGCCCCACACATCTCCTAATTTACCCCTTCTCATCTAAATGCATGCCTTCTTGTATTGGACATTTCATTTCCCGGGGAAAAAAAGATGCCTACTGTCTATCTATGCATCCCCTAATGTTAGAAACTTCTATCAGGTCTCCCTTCAGTCTCTGCATCTCCAGAGAATATAACCCCAATTTGTCCAACCTCTCCCCATAGTTCATGCCCTCTAGTCCAGCCAGTATCCTAGTAAACCTCGTCTCCAGCCTTTCCAAATATAACCTACACTGGGGTGACCGGAATTGAAGACAATACTACAGATGAGGCCTAACTAGAGCTTTATGCAGCTGCCATGTAACTTCCCAAATGTTGAAGTCAATAGTGATCGTGGAGGAAGAAACATCATTATAGCTAAGTACTATAGACGAAGCAGAGGTATAGGATTCTTACACACAGAATGGTGGTGCATGGACAACTTGTTGGGGTGGATACACACATGGATGGAGGGCTAAGTAGGAGGCAATAGTGAGATTGATTTTAGAGTAGATTATTCTCTGTACATCTCCACCCATTAACCAACCCCACCAGCCCTTCATACACATCACCTAGCCTCACTTTATGTACATAACAGTTGTACATTGTTCTACAGGAGTGATTTTTTAAAATTGTTCTTTATGTGAACACAAGAGATTCGGCAGATGCTGGAAATCCAGAATAAAACAGAACAAAATGCTGGAGGTACTTAGGCAACATCAATGGAAAGGAATAAAGAGTTGACGGTTCAGGCCGCGATCCTTCATCACAGGTACTTTAGGCTTATTGTGCTGTATCGGACCTGGAGTAGCAATCATTTCATTCTCCTTTACACTTGTGTACTGAAGAATGGCGATATTCAAACTTGAATCTTATAAGGTCTGCACAACATTGTGGGCTGAAAGGACCGCACTGCTCGATGGTGGTCTATGTTCTTTGAGAAAGCATTGCAGGGAATCAGGAGAGTGGCACTAATTGAATTGCATTTAGAGTCATTGAGTCAATCAGGCCCTACAACCCAACTCGTTCCAGCTGACCGAGGTGCCCGTCTCAGCTTGTCCCATTTTCCCGTGTTTGGCCTATAACTGTCTAAATCATTCCGAGCCACGTGTTTAACATCACCATTGTCACTGAAACCCATATATAATGTCACTACTGTCACTGAACCCCGTGTTTACTGTCCCCCTTGTCACTGAACCCCGTCTTTAGCATCTCCATTGTCACAGAACCCTATAATTAACTGCTCCATTGTTACTGAACCCCACGATTAACGTCCCCATTGTCATTGAACCCCGTGCTTAACGTCCCTATCGATTCTGAACCGCGTGTTTACTTTCCTTATTGTCACTGAACCCCGTGTTTAACATCCCCATTGTCACTGAATCCCATATATAATGCCACTAGTGTCACTGAACCCCGTGTATACTGTCCCTATTGTTACTGAACTCCGTGTATAATGTCCCCATTGTCACTGAACCTCGTGTTTAACGTCCCCATTCTCACTGAACCCAGTGGTTACTTTCACCATTGTTACAGAACCCCGAGTTTAACATCCCCATTGTCACTGAGCCCCATATATAACGCCACCATTGTCACTGAAACCCGTGTTTAACGTCTCCATTGTCAATGAACCCCATGTTTAACGTCCCCATTGTCACTGAACCCCGTGTTTAACGTCCCCATTGTCACTCAACCCCGTGTTTACAGTCCCCATTGTCACTCAACCCCGTGTTTACTGTCCCCATTGCCACTCAACCCCGTGTTTACTATCCCCATTGTCACTGAACCCCATATATAACGCCACCATTGTCACCAAAACCCGTGTTTAACATCCCCATGTTTAACGTCAACATTGTCACTGAAATCCATATATAATGCCACTATTGTCACTGAACCCCGTGTTTACTGTCACCATTGTCACTGAACCCCATGTTTTACATTCCCATTGTCACTGAAACCCGTACTTAAAGTCCTCATTGTCACTGAACCCCGTGTTTAACGTCCCCATTGTCACTGAACCCCGTGTTTAATGCCCCTGCTGTGACTGAACCCCCTGTTTAACGTCCTCATTGTCACTGAACCCCGTGTTTAACGTCATCATTGTCACTGACCCCCGTGTTTACTATCCCCATTGTCACTGAACTCGTGTTTAACAGCTCTATTGTCACTGAACCCCGTGTTTAACATCCCCATTGTCAATGAAACCCATATATAATGCCACTACCGTCACTGAACCCCGTGTTTAGCATCTCCATTGTCACAGAACCCTATATATAACGCCTCCATTGTTACTGAACCACACGATTAACGTCCCCATTGTCATTGAACCCCGTGCTTAACGTTACTGAACCGCGTGTTTACTTTCCTTATTCTCACTGAACCCTGTGTTTAACATACCCATTGTCACTAAATCCCATATATAATGCCACTAGTGTCACTGAACCCCGTGTATACTGTCCCCATTGTTACTGAACCAACTGTAAAATATCCACATTGTCACTGAATCCGGTGTTTACTGTCCCCATTGTCACCAAACCCCGTGTTTAACGACCCCATTGTCACTGAACACCATGTTTAACGTCCCCATTGTCATTGAACCACGTGTTTAACGTCCCTATTGTCACTGAACCCCATGTTTAACATCCCCGTTGTCTCTGAACCCCGTGCTTAACGTCCTCATTGTCACTGAACCCCGTGTTTATTACCCCTGTAGTCACTGAACCTAGTATTTAACGTCCCCGTGGTCACTGAACCCGTGTTTAACGTCCCCATTGTCACTGAATCCGGTGTTTACTGTCCCCATTGTCACTGAACCAAGTGTTTAACATCCACATTGTCACTGAACACCATATATAACACCATCATTATCACCAAACCCCGTGTTTAACATCCCCATTGTCACTGAACCCTATGTTTAAAGTCACTATTGTCACTGAACCCCATATATAATGCCACTATTGTCACTGAACCCCGTGTTTACTGTCCCCATTGTCACCAAACCCCGTGTTTAACGTCCCCATTGTCACTGAACACCATGTTTAACGTCCCCATTGTCATTGAACCCCGTGTTTAACGTCCCTATTGTCACTGAACCCCATGTTTAACATCCCCGTTGTCTCTGAACCCCGTGCTTAACGTCCTCATTGTCACTGAACCCCGTGTTTATTACCCCTGTAGTCACTGAACCCAGTATTTAACGTCCCCGTGGTCACTGAACCCGTGTTTAACGTCCCCATTGTCACTGAATCCGGTGTTTACTGTCCCCATTGTCACTGAACCAAGTGTTTAACATCCACATTGTCACTGAACACCATATATAACACCACCATTATCACCAAACCCCGTGTTTAACATCCCCATTGTCACTGAACCCTATTTTTAAAGTCACTATTGTCACTGAACCCCATATATAATGCCACTATTGTCACTGAACCCCGTGTTTGCTGTCCCCATTGTCACTGAACCAAGTGTCTAACATCCACATTGTCACTGAACTCCGTGTTTACTTTCCGCATTGACACTGAACCCCGTGTTTAACGTCCCTTTTGTCACTGAACCCCATGTTTAATGCCCCTGTTGTCACTGAACCCCGTATTTACCGTTCCCGTGGTCACTGAACCCCGTGTTTACTGTCCACATTGTCTCTGAATCCGGTGTTTAGCATCTCCATTTTCACTGAACCACATATATAACGCCACCATATTTACTGGACCCCATGATTAACGTCCCCATTGTCACTGAACCCCGTGTTTAACGTGCCCATTGTCACTGAACCCCGTGTTTAATGTCCACATTGTCACTCAACCCCGTGTTTAACGTCCCTATTGTCACTGAACCCCATTGTCACTGAACCACGTGTTTAACGTCCTCATTGTCACTGAACCCCGTGTTTAACGTCCCCATTGTCACTGAACCCCGTGTTTAATGCACCCGTTGTCACTGAACCCCGTGTTTAACGTCCCCATTTGTCACTGAACCCCATATATAATGCCACTATTGTCAATGTACCCCGTGTTTACTGTCCCCATTGTCACTGAACCCGGTGTTTAACATCCCCATTGTTACTGAACCGCATGATTAACGTCCCCATTGTCACTGAACCCCGTGTTTAATGTCCACATTGTCACTCAACCCCGTGTTTAACGTCCCTATTGTCACTGAACCCCATTGTCACTGAACCACGTGTTTAACGTCCTTATTGTCACAGAACCCCGTATTTAACGTCCCCATTGTCACTGAACCCCGTGTTTAATGCACCCGTTGTCACTGAACCCCAGATATAATGCCACTATTGTCAATGTACCCCGTGTTTACTGTCCCCATTGTCACTGAACCCGGTGTTTAACATCTCCATTGTTACAGAACCGCATGATTAACGTCCCCATTGTCACTGAACCCTGTGTTTACTTTCCCCATTGTCACTGAAACCCGTGTTTAACATCCCAATTATCACTGAACCCCATATATAATGCCACTTTCGTCACCGATCCCCGTGTTTACTGTCCCCATTGTCACGGATCCCAGTTTTTAATATCTCCATTTTCACTGATCCCCATATATAACGCCACCATTGTTACTGAACCCCATGTTTAACGTCCCCATTGTCAATGAACCACATGTTTAATGTCCTCATTGTCACTGAACCCCGTATTTAACGTCCCCATTGTCACTGAACGCCGTGTTTAATGCTCCTGTTGTCACTGAACCCCGTGTTTAACGTCCCCGTGGTCACTGAACCCCGTGTTTACTGTCCTCATTGTCACCGAACCCCGTGTTCATCGTCCCTATTTTCACTGAACCTCATATATGCCTCCATTGTCACTGAACCCCATATATAATGCCACTATTATCACTGAACCCCATGTTTACTATCCACATTGTCTCTGAACCCCGTGTTTACTGTCCCCATTGTCCTTGAACCACGTGTTTAATATCCCCATTGTCACTGAACCCCATATGTAACGCCACCATTGTCACCAAACCCCGTGTTTAACATCCCCATTTTCACTGAACCCCATGTTTAACGTCACCATTGTCACTGAACCCCATATATAATGCCACTGTTGTCACTGAACCCCGTGTTTACTTTCCCCATTGTCACTGAACCCCGTGTTTAACGTTCCTTTTGTCACTGAACCCCGTGTTTAATGCACCTGTTGTCACTGAACCTCGTGTTTAACATCCCCGTGGTCACTAAACCCCGTGTTTACCGTCACCATTGTCACTGAACCCCGTGTTTAACGTCCCCATTGTGACTGAACCCGGTGTTTAATGCCCCTGTTGTCACTGAACACCGTGTTTAACGTCCCCATTGTCACTGAACCCCGTGTTTAACGTCCCCATTGTCACTGAACCCCATGTTTAACATCTCCATTGTCACTGAACCCCATATATAATGCCACCATTGTTACTGATCGCCATGTTTAACGTCCCCATTGTCAATGAACCCCGTGTTTACTGTCCCCATTGTCACTGAACCCCGTGTTTAACGTCCTCATTGTCACTGAAACCCGTGTTTAACGTCCCCATTGTCACTGAACCCCGTGTTAACTTTCCCCATTGTCACTGAACCCCGTGCTTAACATCCCCATTGTCACTGAACCCCGTGTTTACTGTCCCATTTGTCACTGAACCCAGTGTTTAATATCCCCATTGTCACTGAACCCCATATATAACGCCACCATTGTCACCAAACCCCGTGCTTAACATCCCCATTGTCACTGAACCCATGTTTAACGTCACCATTGTCACTGAACACCATATATAATGCAACTATTATCACTGAACCCCGTGTTTACTGTCCCTATTGTCACTGAACCCAGTGTATAACGCCACCATTGTAACTGAACCCCATGCTTAACGTCCCCATTATCACTGAACCCCGTGTTTCACATACCCATTATCAATGAACCCCGTATTTAACGTCCCCATTGTCACTGAACCCCGGTTTTAATGCCTCTGTTATCACTGAACCCCGTGTTTAACGTCCCCATTGCCACTGAACCCCATGTTTAACGTCCCCATTGTCACTGAAACCGGGTTTACTTTCCCCATTGTCACTGAACCCCGTGTTTAACATCTCCATTGACACTGAACCCCGTGTTTAACATCCCCATTGTCACTGAACCCCATATATAATGCCACTATTGTCACTGAACACCGTGTTTACTTTCCCGATTGTCACTGAACCCTGTGTTTAACATCCCCATTGTCACTGAACCCCGTGTTTACCGTCCCCATTGTCACTGAAACCAGTGTTTACTGTCCCCATTGTCACTGAACCCCGTGTTTAACGTCCCCATTGTCACTGAACCCCATGTATGCCACCATTGTCACTGATCCCCGTGTTTACTATCCCCATTGTCACTGAACCCCATATATAACGCCACCAAAGTCACCAAACCCCGTGTTTAACATCCCCATTTTCACTGAACCCCATGTTTAACATCCACATTGTCACTGAACCCCGTGTTTACTTTCCCCATTGTCACAGAACCCCGTGTTTAACGTCCCTTTTGTCACTGAACCCCGTGTTTAATGCCCCTGTTGTCACTGAACCCCGTGTTTAACGTCCCCGTGGTCACTGAAACCCGTGTTCACCTTTCCCATTGTCACTGAACCCCGTGTTTACTGTCCCCATTGTCGCTGAATCCCATGTTTAACATCCCCATTGTCACTGAACCCTATATATAACGCTACCATTGTTACTGAACCCCATGATTAACGTCCCCGTGGTCACTGAAACCCGTGTTCACCTTTCCCATTGTCACTGAACCCCGTGTTTACTGTCCCCATTGTCGCTGAATCCCATGTTTAACATCCCCATTGTCACTGAACCCTATATATAACGCTACCATTGTTACTGAACCCCATGTTTAACATCCCCATTGTCACTGAACCCCATATATAATGCCACTATTGTCACTGAACCCCGTGTTTACTGTCACCATTGTCGCTGAACCCCATGCTTTACATTCCCATTGTCACTGAAACCCGTGCTTAACGTCCTCATTGTCACTGAACCCCGTGTTTAATATCCCCATTGTCACTGAACTCCGTGTTTAATGCCCCTGTTGTGACTGAACCCCGTGTTTAACGTCCCCATTGTCACTGAACCCCGTGCTTACTGTCCCCATTGTCACTGAACTCCGTGTTTAACATCTCCATTGTCACTGAACCACATATATAATGCCACAATTGGCACTTCACCCCGTGTTTACTGGCCCCATTGTCACTGAACCTCGTGTTTACTGTCCCTTTTGTCACTGAACCCCGTGTTTAATATCCCCATTGTCACTGAACCCCATATATAACGGCACTATTGTCACCAAACCCCGTGTTTCACATCCCCATTGTCACTGAACCTCATGTTAAACGTCGCCATTGTCACCGAGCCCCATATATAATGCCACTATTGTCACTGAACCCCGTGTTTACTGTCCCCATTGTTACTGAATCCCATATATAATGCCACTATTGTCACTGAACCCCTTGTTTACTGTCCCCATTGTCACTGAACCCCGTCTTTAGCATCTCAATTGTCACTGAACCCTATATATAACGCCTTCATTGTTACTGAACCCCACGATTAACGTCCCCATTGTCATTGAACCCCGTGCTTAGCGTCCCTATCGTTACTGAACCGCGTGTTTACTTTCCTTATTGTCACTGAACCCCGTGTTTAACATCCCCATTTTCAATGAATCCCATATATAATGCCACTAGTGTCACTGAACCCCGTGTATACTGTACCCATTGTTACTGAACCAACTGTAAAACATCCACATTGTCACTGAACCCCTTGTTTAACATCCCCATTGTCACTGAACACCATATATAACGCCACCATTGTTATTAAACCCTATGATTAACGTCCCCATTGTCACTGAACCCCATGTTTAACGTCCTCATTGTCACTGAACCCCGTGTTTAATGTCCCCATTGTCACTGAACCCCGTGTTTAACGTCCCCATTGTCACTGAACCCCGTGGTTATTTTCACCATTGTTACTGAACCCCGTGTTTAACATCCCCATTGTCACTGAGCCCCATATATAACGCCACCATTGTCACTGAACCCCGTGTTTAACGTCTCCATTGTCAATGAACCCCATGTTTAACGTCCCCATTGTCACTGAACCCCATGTTTAACGTCCCCATTGTCACTGAACCCCATATATGCCACCATTGTCACTGAAACCCGTGTTTACTGTCTCCATTATCACTGAACCCCGTGTTTAGCATCTCCATTGTCACATGAACCCCGTGTTTAACATCCCCATTGTCACTGAACCCCATATATAATACCACTATTGTCACTGAACCCCGTGTTTACTGTCCCCATTGTCCCTGAACCCAGAGTTTACTGTCCCCATTGTCACTGGAGCCCGTGTTTAACATCTCCATTGTCACTGAACCCCATATTTAACGCCACCATTGTTACTGAACACGATGTTTAACGTCCCCATTGTCAGTGAACCTCATGTTTAATGTCCTCATTTTCACTGAACCCCGTGTTTACAGTCCCCATTGTCACTCAACCCCGTGTTTACTGTCCCCATTGTCACTCAACCCCGTGTTTACTATCCCCATTGTCACTGAACCCCATATATAACGCCACCATTGTCACCAAACCCCGTGTTTAACATCCCCATGTTTAACGTCAACATTGTCACTGAACCCCATATAAAATGCCACTATTGTCACTGAACCCCGTGTTTACTGTCACCATTGTCACTGAACCCCATGTTTTACATTCCCATTGTCACTGAAACCCGTGCTTAAAGTCCTCATTGTCACTGAACCCCGTGTTTAACGTCCCCATTGTCACTGAAACCCGTATTTAATGCCCCTGCTGTGACTGAACCCCGTGTTTAACGTCCCCATTGTCACTGAACCCCGTGTTTAACGTCCCCATTGTCACTGATCCCCGTGTTTACTGTCCCATTTGTCACTGAACCCAGTGTTTAATATCCCCATTGTCACTGAACCCCATATATAACGCCACCATTGTCACCAAACCCCGTGCTTAACATCCCCATTGTCACTGAACCCATGTTTAACGTCACCATTGTCACTGAACACCATATATAATGCAACTATTATCACTGAACCCCGTGTTTACTGTCCCTATTGTCACTGAACCCAGTGTATAACGCCACCATTGTAACTGAACCCCATGCTTAACGTCCCCATTATCACTGAACCCCGTGTTTAACATACCCATTATCAATGAACCCCGTATTTAACGTCCCCATTGTCACTGAACCCCGGTTTTAATGCCTCTGTTATCACTGAACCCCGTGTTTAACGTCCCCATTGCCACTGAACCCCATGTTTAACGTCCCCATTGTCACTGAAACCGGGTTTACTTTCCCCATTGTCACTGAACCCCGTGTTTAACATCTCCATTGACACTGAACCCCGTGTTTAACATCCCCATTGTCACTGAACCCCATATATAATGCCACTATTGTCACTGAACACCGTGTTTACTTTCCCGATTGTCACTGAACCCTGTGTTTAACATCCCCATTGTCACTGAACCCCGTGTTTACCGTCCCCATTGTCACTGAAACCAGTGTTTACTGTCCCCATTGTCACTGAACCCCGTGTTTAACGTCCCCATTGTCACTGAACCCCATGTATGCCACCATTGTCACTGATCCCCGTGTTTACTATCCCCATTGTCACTGAACCCCATATATAACGCCACCATTGTCACCAAAACCCGTGTTTAACATCCCCATGTTTAACGTCAACATTGTCACTGAACCCCATATAAAATGCCACTATTGTCACTGAACCCCGTGTTTACTGTCACCATTGTCACTGAACCCCATGTTTTACATTCCCATTGTCACTGAAACCCGTGCTTAAAGTCCTCATTGTCACTGAACCCCGTGTTTAACGTCCCCATTGTCACTGAAACCCGTATTTAATGCCCCTGCTGTGACTGAACCCCGTGTTTAACGTCCCCATTGTCACTGAACCCCGTGTTTAACGTCCCCATTGTCACTGATCCCCGTGTTTACTGTCCCATTTGTCACTGAACCCAGTGTTTAATATCCCCATTGTCACTGAACCCCATATATAACGCCACCATTGTCACCAAACCCCGTGCTTAACATCCCCATTGTCACTGAACCCATGTTTAACGTCACCATTGTCACTGAACACCATATATAATGCAACTATTATCACTGAACCCCGTGTTTACTGTCCCTATTGTCACTGAACCCAGTGTATAACGCCACCATTGTAACTGAACCCCATGCTTAACGTCCCCATTATCACTGAACCCCGTGTTTAACATACCCATTATCAATGAACCCCGTATTTAACGTCCCCATTGTCACTGAACCCCGGTTTTAATGCCTCTGTTATCACTGAACCCCGTGTTTAACGTCCCCATTGCCACTGAACCCCATGTTTAACGTCCCCATTGTCACTGAAACCGGGTTTACTTTCCCCATTGTCACTGAACCCCGTGTTTAACATCTCCATTGACACTGAACCCCGTGTTTAACATCCCCATTGTCACTGAACCCCATATATAATGCCACTATTGTCACTGAACACCGTGTTTACTTTCCCGATTGTCACTGAACCCTGTGTTTAACATCCCCATTGTCACTGAACCCCGTGTTTACCGTCCCCATTGTCACTGAAACCAGTGTTTACTGTCCCCATTGTCACTGAACCCCGTGTTTAACGTCCCCATTGTCACTGAACCCCATGTATGCCACCATTGTCACTGATCCCCGTGTTTACTGTCCCCATTGTCACTGAACCCCATATATAACGCCACCAAAGTCACCAAACCCCGTGTTTAACATCCCCATTTTCACTGAACCCCATGTTTAACATCCACATTGTCACTGAACCCCGTGTTTACTTTCCCCATTGTCACAGAACCCCGTGTATAACGTCCCTTTTGTCACTGAACCCCGTGTTTAATGCCCCTGTTGTCACTGAACCCCGTGTTTAACGTCCCCGTGGTCACTGAAACCCGTGTTCACCGTTCCCATTGTTACTGAACCCCGTGTTTACTGTCCCCATTGTCGCTGAATCCCATGTTTAACATCCCCATTGTCACTGAACCCTATATATAACGCTACCATTGTTACTGAACCGCATGATTAACGTCCCCATTGTCACTGAACCCCGTGTTTACTTTCCCCATTGTCACTGAACCCCGTGTTTAACATCCCCATTGTCACTGAACCCCATATATAATGCCACTATTGTCACTGAACCCCGTGTTTACTGTCACCATTGTCGCTGAACCCCATACTTTACATTCCCATTGTCACTGAAACTCGTGCTTAACGTCCTCATTGTCACTGAACCCCGTGTTTAATGTCCCCATTGTCACTGAACTCCGTGTTTAATGCCCCTGTTGTGACTGAACCCCGTGTTTAACGTCCCCATTGTCACTGAACCCCGTGCTTACTGTCCCCATTGTCACTGAACTCCGTGTTTAACATCTCCATTGTCACTGAACCACATATATAATGCCACAATTGGCACTTCACCCCGTGTTTACTGGCCCCATTGTCACTGAACCTCGTGTTTACTGTCCCTTTTGTCACTGAACCCCGTGTTTAATATCCCCATTGTCACTGAACCCCATATATAACGGCACTATTGTCACCAAACCCCGTGTTTCACATCCCCATTGTCACTGAACCTCATGTTAAACGTCGCCATTGTCACCGAGCCCCATATATAATGCCACTATTGTCACTGAACCCCGTGTTTACTGTCCCCATTGTTACTGAATCCCATATATAATGCCACTATTGTCACTGAACCCCTTGTTTACTGTCCCCATTGTCACTGAACCCCGTCTTTAGCATCTCAATTGTCACTGAACCCTATATATAACGCCTTCATTGTTACTGAACCCCACGAATAACGTCCCCATTGTCATTGAACCCCGTGCTTAACGTCCCTATCGTTACTGAACCGCGTGTCTACTTTCCTTATTGTCACTGAACCCCGTGTTTAACATCCCCATTGTCAATGAATCCCATATATAATGCCACTAGTGTCACTGAACCCCGTGTATACTGTACCCATTGTTACTGAACCAACTGTAAAACATCCACATTGTTACTGAACCCCTTGTTTAACATCCCCATTGTCACTGAACACCATATATAACGCCACCATTGTTATTAAACCCTATGATTAACGTCCCCATTGTCACTGAACCCCGTGTTTAACGTCCCCATTGTCACTGAACCCCGTGGTTATTTTCACCATTGTTACTGAACCCCGTGTTTAACATCCCCATTGTCACTGAGCCCCATATATAACGCCACCATTGTCACTGAACCCCGTGTTTAACGTCTCCATTGTCAATGAACCCCATGTTTAACGTCCCCATTGTCACTGAACCCCATATATGCCACCATTGTCACTGAACCCGTGTTTACTGTCTCCATTATCACTGAACCCCGTGTTTAGCATCTCCATTGTCACATGAACCCCGTGTTTAACATCCCCATTGTCACTGAACCCCATATATAATACCACTATTGTCACTGAACCCCGTGTTTACTGTCCCCATTGTCCCTGAACCCAGAGTTTACTGTCCCCATTGTCACTGGAGCCCGTGTTTAACATCTCCATTGTCACTGAACCCCATATTTAACGCCACCATTGTTACTGAACACGATGTTTAACGTCCCCATTGTCAGTGAACCTCATGTTTAATGTCCTCATTTTCACTGAACCCCGTGTTTACAGTCCCCATTGTCACTCAACCCCGTGTTTACTGTCCCCATTGTCACTCAACCCCGTGTTTACTATCCCCATTGTCACTGAACCCCATATATAACGCCACCATTGTCACCAAACCCCGTGTTTAACATCCCCATGTTTAACGTCAACATTGTCACTGAACCCCATATAAAATGCCACTATTGTCACTGAACCCCGTGTTTACTGTCACCATTGTCACTGAACCCCATGTTTTACATTCCCATTGTCACTGAAACCCGTGCTTAAAGTCCTCATTGTCACTGAACCCCGTGTTTAACGTCCCCATTGTCACTGAACCCCGTATTTAATGCCCCTGCTGTGACTGAACCCCGTGTTTAACGTCCCCATTGTCACTGAACCTCGTGTTTGCTGTCCCTTTTGTCACTGAACACCCGTGTTTAATATCCCCATTGTCACTGAACCCCATATATAACGGCACTATTGTCACCAAACCCCGTGTTTAACATCCCCATTTTCACTGAACCCCATGTTTAACGTCACCATTGTCACTGAACCCCATATATAATGCCACTGTTGTCACTGAACCCCGTGTTTACTTTCCCCATTGTCACTGAACCCCGTGTTTAACGTTCCTTTTGTCACTGAACCCCGTGTTTAATGCACCTGTTGTCACTGAACCTCGTGTTTAACATCCCCGTGGTCACTAAACCCCGTGTTTACCGTCACCATTGTCACTGAATCCCGTGTTTACTGTCCCCATTGTCGCTGAATCCCATGCTTAACATCCTCATTGTCACTGACCCCTATATATAACGCCACCATCTTTACTGAACCCCGTGTTTAACGTCCCCATTGTCACTGAACCCCATGTTTAACGTCCCCATTGTCACTGAACCCCGTGTTTAACATCTCCATTGTCACTGAACCCCATATATAATGCCACAATTGTTACTGATCGCCATGTTTAACGTCCCCATTGTCAATGAACCCCGTGTTTACTGTCCCCATTGTCACTGAACCCCGTGTTTAACGTCCTCATTGTCACTGAAACCCGTGTTTAACGTCCCCATTGTCACTGAACCCCGTGTTAACTTTCCCCATTGTCACTGAACCCCGTGCTTAACATCCCCATTGTCACTGATCCCCGTGTTTACTGTCCCATTTGTCACTGAACCCAGTGTTTAATATCCCCATTGTCACTGAACCCCATATATAACGCCACCATTGTCACCAAACCCCGTGTTTAACATCCCCATTGTCACTGAACCCATGTTTAACGTCACCATTGTCACTGAACACCATATATAATGCAACTATTATCACTGAACCCCGTGTTTACTGTCCCTATTGTCACTGAACCCAGTGTATAACGCCACCATTGTAACTGAACCCCATGCTTAACGTCCCCATTATCACTGAACCCCGTGTTTAACATACCCATTATCAATGAACCCCGTATTTAACGTCCCCATTGTCACTGAACCCCGGTTTTAATGCCTCTGTTATCACTGAACCCCGTGTTTAACGTCCCCTTTGCCACTGAACCCCGTGTTTAACGTCCCCATTGTCACTGAAACCGGGTTTACTTTCTCCATTGTCACTGAACCCCGTGTTTAACATCCCCATTGTCACTGAACCCCATATATAATGCCACTATTGTCACTCAACACGGTGTTTACTTTCCCGATTGTCACTGAACCCTGTGTTTAACATCCCCATTGTCACTGAAACCCGTGTTTACCGTCCCCATTGTCACTGAAACCAGTGTTTACTGTCCCCATTGTCACTGAACCCCGTGTTTAACGTCCCCATTGTCACTGAACCCCATGTATGCCACCATTGTCACTGATCCCCGTGTTGACTATCCCCATTGTCACTGAACCCCATATATAACGCCACCAAAGTCACCAAACCCCGTGTTTAACATCTCCATTTTCACTGAACCCCATGTTTAACATCCACGTTGTCACTGAACCCCGTGTTTACTTTCCCCATTGTTACAGAACCCCGTGTTTAACGTCCCTTTTGTCTCTGAACCCCGTGTTTAATGCCCCCGTTGTCACTGAACCCCGTGTTTAACGTCCCCGTGGTCACTGAAACCCGTGTTCACCGTTCCCATTGTCACTGAACCCCGTGTTTACTGTCCCCATTGTCGCTGAATCCCATGTTTAAAATCCCCATTGTCACTGAACCCTATATATAACGCTACCATTGTTACTGAACCCCATGATTAACGTCCCCATTGTCACTGAACCCCGTGTTTACTTTCCCCATTGTCACTGAACCCTGTGTTTAACATCCCCATTGTCACTGAATCCCATATATAATGCCACTTTTGTCACCGAACCCCGTGTTTACTGTCCCCATTGTCACGGAACCCCGTTTTTAATATCTCCATTTTCACAGATCCCCATATATAACGCCACCATTGTCACTGAACCCCATGTTTAACGTCCCCATTGTCACTGAACCAAATGGTTAATGTCCCCTTTGTCACTGAACCTCGTGCTTAATGTCCTCATTGTCACTGAACCCCGTGTTTAACGTCCCCTTTGTCACTGAACGCCGTGTTTACTGTCCCCATTGTCACCGAACCCCGTGTTTATCGTCCCTATTTTCACTGAACCCCATATATGCTTCCATTGTCACTGAACCCCGTGTTTACTATCCCCATTATCACTGAACCCTGTGTTTAACATCCCCATTGTCACTGAACCCCATATATAATGCCACTATTGTCACTGAACCCCATGTTTACTGTCCCCATTATCACTGAACCCCGTGTTTACTGTCCCCATTGTCCTTGAACCACGTGTTTAATATCCCCATTGTCACTGAACCCCATATGTAACGCCACCATTGTCACCAAACCCCGTGTTTAACATCCCCATTTTCACTGAACCCCATGTTTAAAGTCACTATTGTCACTGAACCCCATATATAATGCCACTGTTGTCACTGAACCCCGTTTATACTGTCTCCATTGTCACTGAACCAAGTGTTTAACATCCACTTTGTCACTGAACCCCGTGTTTAATATCTCCATTGTCACTGAACCCCATATATAACGCTACCATTGTTACTGAACCCCACGTTTAACGTCCCCATTGACACTGAACCCCGTGTTTAAAGTCCTCATTGTCACTGAAACCCGGGTTTAACGTCCCCATTGTCACTGAACCCCTGTTGTCACTGAACCTCGTGTTTAATGTCCCCGTGGTCACTAAACCTCGTGTTTACCGTCCCCATTGTCACTGAATCCCATGTTTAACATCCTCATTGTCACTGACCCCTATATATAACGCCACCATCTTTACTGAACCCCGTGTTTAACGTCCCCATTGTCACTGAACCCGGTGTTTAATGCTCCTGTTGTCACTGAACCTCGTGTTTAACGTCCCCATTGTCATTGAACCCCGTGTTTACTGTCCCCATTGTTCTTGAAACCCGTGTTTAACGTCCCCATTGTCACTGAACCCCATATATAGCGCCACCATTGTCACCAAACCCAGTGTTTAACATCCCCATTGTCACTGAACCCCATGTTTAACGTCACCATTGTCACTGATCCCCATATATAATGCCACTATTGTCACTGAACCCCGTGTTTACTGTCCCTATTGTCACTGAACCCCGTGTTTAACATCTCCATTGTCACTGAACCCCATATATAACTCCACCATTGTTACTGAACCCCATGTTTAACGTCCCCATTGACACAGAACCCCGTGTTTAAAGTCCTCATTGTCACTGAAACCCGTGTTTAACGTCCCCATTGTCACTGAACCCCGTGTTTAATGCCCCTGTTGTCACTGAACCCCGTGTTTAACGTCCCCGTGGTCACTGAACCCCGTGTTTAACGTCCCTATTGTCACTGAACCCCATATATGCCACCATTGTCACTAAACTCCGTGTTTACTGCCCCCATTATCACTGAACCCAGTGTTTAACATCTCCATTGTCACTGAACCCCGTGTTTAACATCCCCATTGTCACTGAACCCCGTGTTTACTGTCCCCATTGTCCTTGAACCCCGTGTTTAACATCCCCATTGTCACTGAACCCCGTGTTTACTGTCCCCATTGTCACTGAACCCTGTGTTTACTGTCCCCATTGTCCTTGAACCCCGTGTTTAACATCCCCATTGTCACTGAACCCCATATATAACGCCACCATTGTCACCAAACCCCGTGTTTAACATCTCCATTGTTTCTGAACCCCATGTTTAACGTCACCATTGTCACTGAACCCCATATATAATGCCACTATTGTCACTGAACCCCGTGTTTACTGTCCCTATTGTCACTGAACCCCGTGTTTAACATCTCCATTGTCACTGAACCCCATGTATAACTCCACCATTGTTACTGAACACGGTGTTTAACGTCCCCATTGTCACTGAACCCCGTGTTTAAAGTCCCCTTTGTCAGTGAACCCCATGTTTAATGTCTTCATTGTCACTGAACCCCGTGTTTAACGTCCCCATTGTCACTGAACCCCATGTTTAATGCCCCTGTTGTCACTGAACCCTGTGTTTAACATTCGCGTAGTCACTGAACCCTGTGTTTAACGTCCCCAGTGTCACCTGAACCCCGTGATTACTGTCCCCATTGTCACTGAACCTCGTGCTTACTGTCCCCATTGTCATTGAATCCCGTGTTTAACATCTCCATTGTCACTGAACCCTATATATTATGCCTCTATTGTCACTGAACCCCGTGTTTACTGTCCCCATTGTTACTGAACCCCGTGTTTAACATCTCTATTGTCACAGTACCGTTTTTAATATCCCCATCGTCACTGAACCCCATGTTTGTCGTCATTGTCACTGAACCCCATATTTATCGTCCCCATTGTCATTGAACCCTGTGTTTAATGTCCCCATTGTCACTCAACCCTGTGTTTAATGCCCCCGTTGTCACTGATTTGGAGAAGACAGTGGCTAAAGAAATCCTTTCTCATGTCTCCTGCACATTGTTAATGAAATCCGCACTTAATGTTCTCACTATTACTGTGCACACCACCCCATCGTCAACACCCAACACTACACCCTGTATCCCAGCCAGAATTTTATCATAAAAAACAGAAGCAGGAGTAGTCTGCTACACCAATCATTACGATTACGGCTGATCAATCTCAATACAACTTTCCCACTTCCTATTATAAGATCGTAAGATATAGGTGGAGAATTAGGCTATTTGGCCCATCGAGTCTGTTGCTCTGCACTCAATCATGGCTGACTTATTATCCCTCTCAAATTCACACTCGTACCTTCTCCCTGTAGCCATTGACACCCTTACTAATCAAGAACCTATCAACCTCTGCTTCAAATATATCCAATGACTTGTCCATGACAGGGTCTGTGGCAATGAATTCCACAGGTAACACACTGGAAGATTTCACTGCTAATGTAATGGTTTCTCTGTCACAGCAATGTTTGGGTTATGACTAGAGATAATGGGATTTGGAATGCTGGGGCTATCCAATAAGAGAAATGTCGTTCTTTCTTGTGAGTCTGGAAGAGAGATTTTTTGCGGTCTTTTGCCGGGGAGAGATGAGGAGAGAAGCCGCAAATGGAGAGAGTTGGTACACCACCGGCCAGAGTGGACTTGGAGCGAGGGTCCAAAGGTCAACGACGATCGAAGGAGGTTGATGGTGGATGACCGACCTTATCAGCGAGCTCCAACATTGTGCAATACACTGTTTTATGAGAATGGGTCCTTTTTCTTTTTTTTTGTTTTCTTTACTAACTATAGAGTCAAGGTAAGAATTATAAAGCTCAATTGTTTAATTGCATATTGTGCACTGTTTATTTCGGAGTACTGACTTGTAACAGGGGACACATCGCACAACATACACCCAACCGAGATTTCTTAAGTTTGGTTGGGCTGGGGGCTATCTCCCCGTATATGAAGCCGCTAGCTGGAGCAAGAGTTACACACAGATTCACCATCCTCTGGGGCTATTGGTCTGAATTGTTCAACTTCTACTACAATGTCTGGTGCTGGCTCCTCATAGTTTCATGACTTATTTTTGCTGCCTGTGTTTCTGAAAACAACAGGTAACTCAAAACTGGCCAAGAACACGGGAGAGTTTGATGGCTAATGAAAGAAACCCTGCAGACGCAAGAAATCTGAAACAAAACTAAGAGGAGCTAAGAGAAGCAGGCCGGGCAGCATCTGTGGGGAGGAAAACAGAGTAATCATTTCATAGAATGTCTCTGACAATGCTTGAAGAATTACTCCAAGAGTAGAATTGGGTGACCCGCTTTGGTAAGCACCTTCACTCCATCCATTGTGGCAGCTGGGATCTCCAGGCAGACAGCTATTTTACTTGTGACATCCCACTCCCACATCAACATGTCTGTCCACGGCCCCTTCCCTGCCAAGTTAAGGTGAAAAGCAAATTAGAGGAACAGCACCACCTGTTCAACCTGGCCAGGCACCAAGTTGCATATAATGTAGAGAATAGAATAAGGCTCAAAAATTTACTTCTTGTTCTTTCGGTAACCTCTTCCCTTCTATCCCTTTCCCTCTCTTCTCACTCCTCCTGATCCACCTGGCTCCATCATCCCATGTCCTTCCTTACCAGTCTCCCTTGCCATCTGCCCAACACCCACATCTTTGGAATGTGGGAGAAACCAGTACTCTCATGAGAGTGATTGGAAGTGGAAGGTAGAGAAGATAGAGAGAGGGGGAGAGAGACAGAGAGAGAGAAGTTGCTTCAGAAACTCTGAAGTAGATGCATGGAGGGAAAGTTAGATGGTTTCAGAGGAGGTTGAAAGGTTGGTACTATATCATGGTCTGAAGGACCCGTACCGCACTGTACTATGACCAGTTAGAAACAGTGAGATCAGAGCGAGGAGTGAGAGGAAGAACAACACATTACAATGGAGAGTGGGAATGGAGAGAGAGAGGGAATGGGGAGAGAGTGGGAATGGGTAGAGAGTGGGAATGGGGAGAGAGAGGGAATGAGTAGAGAGTGGGGATGGGGAGAGACAGGGAATGGTGAGAGAGTGGGAAATGAGGAGAGAGTGGGAATACAGAGAAAGTGGGAAATGGGGAGAGGGAGTAAGAATGGGGAGAGAGTGGGAAATGGGGAGAGAGAATGGGAAGTGATGGGGAGAGAGTAGGAAATAGGAGAGACAGTTGGGTGGAGCTTAGGAGACGATGGTGCCTAACGGCCACTCCTCTGCTTGCATCTTTGGAAACAGCTCTATTTCTATCTTTAATATCTCTATTTTCCCCTTTTGGGTTTCATTTGAAGACCCTGATGTGGAGTTTCACACT
This sequence comes from Mobula birostris, assembly GCF_030028105.1. Taxonomy (NCBI): domain Eukaryota; kingdom Metazoa; phylum Chordata; class Chondrichthyes; order Myliobatiformes; family Myliobatidae; genus Mobula; species Mobula birostris. The sequence continues at coordinate 106,720,584 of NC_092375.1, read as the reverse complement.
GACTTCGGTTCTTTGCAGAAATGGGACCCGCTCTCAGGGTCTGACAACTGGCCAATATTCGATATACCAAGGAAGCAGCCTAGAAGACGAGTGCGCCTTCAGGGTTTCCTGATTTTGTGGCTCTGACGGTGTGCAGACTCGAGGCCGGTGCCGCCGGCTGGTCTGTTATGGGAGTACACAGAAGATCGAAATCACCAAGCTGGCAGCTGGCTGTGCGCCCAGAGACCTGAGTTCTTTGGGCACAGAGCTCGGAAAAAGTGACACAACAGACTTTTAACACCATAAATCAGCGAGTTGTTTGTTATATCTCCCCTCTGCTGTGAAACAGGGACTCCTCCTTTTCCCTTATGAGGGAGAGAGAGAGCCTGTGGTATGCCGAATACCGGGTGAACAAATAGTCTTTGGGGTACTTTGCAAGTCTGTGTTTTTATTGATGCTTTGTTGCATGCTTAAGTGCTCGGTGGGGGGCGCTGATGCTTTTTGTTGCTGGTGAGGGAGGAGGGATCGTTGCATTGTTGCTGGTTACATGTGGGAGGGGGGAACTTCGTAGTTCTAACATTTAACTCATTCGTCCTTTGGGGCACTCCTCTGTTTTCATGGATGGTTGTGAAGAAAAAGAATTTCAGGATATTTATTGTATACGTTTCTCTGACAGTAAATGTACCTTCGAAAATTTTGAAATAGGGGAGATTGTGGGAAATGGGAAATGAGGGAGACAGATTGGGAAATGGGGAGACAGTGAAAATGGAGAGAGAGAGTGGTAAATGGGGGGAGAGATTTCAAAATAGGGCTGGGGAAGTAGGAAAAAGGGAACAGCGAGCAGCAAATGTGGGAGAGAGTTTGGGAGTGAGGGATGAGAGTGGGAATGAGGAGAGAGGATGGGAATGGGGAGAGTGAGTTGTAAATGTGGAGATATAGTTGGAACTGGGGAGAGAGGGTGGGAAATGGGTAGAGGGAGCGGGTAATGGGGAGAGGGATCAGTAATGGGGGGGAGCGGGAAATGTGTAGAGGCAGTGGGAAATGTGTAGGGGGAGCGGGGAATGGGGAGAGGGAACGGGAATGGGGAAAGGGAGTGGGTAATGGGGAAGAGATAGGGAATGGGGAGAGAGCGGAAGCGGGTGAGAGAGAGTGGGAATGGGGGAGAGTGGAAATGGGGGAGAGCGGAACTGGGGGAGAGAGAATGGGAATGGCACAGAGAGTGGGCATGGTGGAGAGAGACTGGGAATTGAAGAAGGAGAGTGGGAAATGGGGAGAAAGAATTGGGAAATGAGAGACAGAGTGTGGGAAATGGGGAAGTGTGGGAAACGGAGAAGGGATTTCAAATTAGGGGAGGGGAAGTAGGATAAAGGGGAGAGGGAGTGGCATATGTGGGAGAGAATTTGGTACTGGAGGAAGAGAGTGGGAATGAGGAGAGAGAATGCAAATGGGGAGAATGAATTGTAAATGGGGAGAGATCAGAAAAAAAATCAGGTTTATTAACACCAGCATGTGATGTGAAATTGGGATAGTTGGGAATGGGAGAGAGAGGGTGGAAAATGAGGAGGGAGGGTGGGAAATGGGGGAGAGATTGTAAAATGGGGAGAGAGGGTGAGAGAGGGTGGGAAATGTGGAAGAGAAGGTGGGAAATGGGGAAGAGAGGGTGGGAAATGTGGAGGGAGAGAGGGAAACGGGGAAGGAAAGTGGGAAATGAGGGGGCTAGAGTGGGAAATGGGGAGAGAGATAATGGGACGCAAGGACAGAGTGGGAAACGGGGGAGAGATACAAGAGAAAGTGAGAGTGTGTGAGAGGGAAGGATTTGGGGAGAGGAGAGGGGGCAGGCAGCAGCATAGTGCCAGAGAATAGTGAAAAATAACAAAGCAAGTGTGAATAATGGGGGAGACAAAGTCATGCGGTGGACTGCAGGGAAGGGAGGATATGCAAAAAATTACCACCAGGAGTATATTTAGAGAGTGGGTAGATGAGAGGGAGAGAGAGACGGAGACCAAGCAGAGAGAATGGGGCAGAGAGAGAAAAACACAGACAGAGAGAGACAGAAAGAATCAGAGAGAGAGAATATACATGGAGACAATGGAAATGAGCAAAGAAATTCTGGCCTGTCCTGAGTTATATTTGCTCAGTTCTAGATTAGTACACTATCCAACTTGTGGAGAAAGAGAAAAGGAAAGATGGAAAGAGAATGAGCAGTAGAAGAGAAATAAAGTGGTATTGGGGAAAGAGACAGGATGGAAAGAGACGGGGGTAGGAAGAGGGCCAACAGAGGCAGAGAGACAGAGGAGATTCTGCAGATGCTGGAAATCCAGAGTAACTCGCACAGAATGCTGGAGGAACTCAGCAGTCCCATGCAGCATCTCTGGGGAGGAAAGAACAGCTGATATTGTGGGGATCTTCACAAGGAAAAGTAGAGGGATAGAGATGGGGCAGGGGAAAGGGGGAAGTCACAGCACATGTGCAAAGGAAGGGAAATGTCTGAGAATGCAGGAGGTGGAGGGGGATTCTGCAGGGGTGGAGATGGGGGGAAGGAGAGGGAGAGTAGAGAAAAAATGGAATGAAATGGACAGAGTACGAAGCAGTTATTACCCCTCAACCAACAGGCACTTAAACCAGCATGAATAAATTCTCTCACCCCAACACTAAGCTGACTCCACAACCTACGGACTCACGTTCTCAATATTTATTGTTTATTTATTTAATATTTTATGTTTTTATCCTCTTATGTTTGCAGAGTTTGCTACCATTTACACTTTGATCGTTAAACTGTCAGTTGTGTGCATTTTTCATTAACTCTATGGTGTTGCTCTCAATTTATTGTGAATGCCCACAAAAATGAATCTCAGGAGACTTAATGTATATGAACTTTGATAATGAATTTACTTTGAACTTTAAAGGTGGAGAATAAAAAAGAGAATATGCAAGTGATTAGGAAAAGAAGGCAGAATGCGGGGATGGGGGAGAAGGGGAATGAAGAGGGAGTGAAGGAGTAACAAGGAGAGGAAAGCACAAGGGACTGCAGACGCTGGAGAAACTCAGCAGGTCGTGCAGCAAGTTGGGGGCTGGGGGGGGGTCAAGTTGGAATCCTCGAGATATCGGAGCAGAATTAGGCCTTTCGCCTATAGAGTCTGCTTCACTATTCCACACTGTCTGATTTATTATCCCTCTCAACCCCATTCTCCCATTACGGGCCTTCTCCCCGTAACCTTTGTCACCCTGACTCATCATATTAAGGGCACAGAGAAGAGAGAAAGGGAGAAATGGCGGGGGGCGGGGGGTGGGGAGAGGGAGAGAGGAGGCAGGCAGCCCTAAAAAAAACCTCTGTTTTCTGCGCAGCGGCCGGCACCTTTAGCGTTAAACTTTTAGGAAAACGTCTACTCAGTTAGGGACGATCGTCAAATCTCCTCCTAGCGGCTTTAAGCAGTCAACACCGGGACTCTCCCAGTGCCAACACGGAGACAGCAGGTGGACAAGGGTGGACCCGATCGCCGTCGTCTGGAATTAGTTTCACTTGCCGATCCTCCGCCACTCCCGACGGGTGGAGGCTGACTGGACCGGATTCTCGGCAGGCTATGGAAGTTTGGCACTCCCTGTTCAGAAAGTCACTTCACGGCAGTTCCGGGTTATTAACGCAAATGAAAATCATGAATAATTCCCGATGGCGAAGGGCCAACAACCAGAGCACGTGGGACGACACCACCAGCAGGTTCAGGAACAGAGAGAACCCTTTAACCCTTTATGTCCTGATGAAGGGTCTCGGCCCAAAACATCAACAGACTATTCCTCTCCATAGATGCTGCCTGATCTACTCAATTCCTCCAGCCTTTTTTTTTTGATACTGTGCTGAATGAATTAAATTCCTAACTAAACTAATCCCATCTGCACACACAATATCCATATCCCTCCATTCTCAGCACACCATCTGCCTATCAAAAAGCCTCTTAATTGCCTCCAGCACCACCACCCCGGCAGTGCATTCCAGCCATCCACCAGTCTGCATTAAAAAAAAATTGCCCCACACATCTCCTAATTTACCCCTTCTCATCTAAATGCATGCCTTCTTGTATTGGACATTTCATTTCCCGGGGAAAAAAAGATGCCTACTGTCTATCTATGCATCCCCTAATGTTAGAAACTTCTATCAGGTCTCCCTTCAGTCTCTGCATCTCCAGAGAATATAACCCCAATTTGTCCAACCTCTCCCCATAGTTCATGCCCTCTAGTCCAGCCAGTATCCTAGTAAACCTTGTCTCCAGCCTTTCCAAATATAACCTACACTGGGGTGACCGGAATTGAAGACAATACTACAGATGAGGCCTAACTAGAGCTTTATGCAGCTGCCATGTAACTTCCCAAATGTTGAAGTCAATAGTGATCGTGGAGGAAGAAACATCATTATAGCTAAGTACTATAGACGAAGCAGAGGTATAGGATTCTTACACACAGAATGGTGGTGCATGGACAACTTGTTGGGGTGGATACACACATGGATGGAGGGCTATGTAGGAGGCAATAGTGAGATTGATTTTAGAGTAGATTATTCTCTGTACATCTCCACCCATTAACCAACCCCACCAGCCCTTCATACACATCACCTAGCCTCACTTTATGTACATAACAGTTGTACATTGTTCTACAGGAGTGATTTTTTAAAATTGTTCTTTATGTGAACACAAGAGATTCGGCAGATGCTGGAAATCCAGAATAAAACAGAACAAAATGCTGGAGGTACTTAGGCAACATCAATGGAAAGGAATAAAGAGTTGACGGTTCAGGCCGCGATCCTTCATCACAGGTACTTTAGGCTTATTGTGCTGTATCGGACCTGGAGTAGCAATCATTTCATTCTCCTTTACACTTGTGTACTGAAGAATGGCGATATTCAAACTTGAATCTTATAAGGTCTGCACAACATTGTGGGCTGAAAGGACCGCACTGCTCGATGGTGGTCTATGTTCTTTGAGAAAGCATTGCAGGGAATCAGGAGAGTGGCACTAATTGAATTGCATTTAGAGTCATTGAGTCAATCAGGCCCTACAACCCAACTCGTTCCAGCTGACCGAGGTGCCCGTCTCAGCTTGTCCCATTTTCCCGTGTTTGGCCTATAACTGTCTAAATCATTCCGAGCCGTGTATCTGCCCAGGCGCCTTTCAAATGTGGTTATTGTACCCACTCTGACAGCTGATTCCATGTATGGACCTTCCTCTGGGTGAAAAGGCTGCTCCTCAGGTTCGAATTAAATCTTCCCCCTCACACCTAACACCTGTGCTCTCTAGTTTTATGATTTCCCCAGCCCTGGGAAATAGATCGCGTGCATTTATTTCATGCGTTTAGAGTCACAGAGTCAATCAGCATGGAAGCAGGCTCCTCAACCCAACCTGTCCATGCTGACCGAGGAAAGATTTAATAGGAACTGGAGGGACAACATTTTACACAAAGAGTGCTCAGTGTGTGGACGAGGAAGTGGTTGACACAGGAACATTAACAAATTTAAAAGACAGTTGGACAGGTATATGGATAGGAGAGGTTGAGAATGAAATGCGCCAAACATGGGCAAAGAGGCTGATTATTTTGGACCAGTTGGGATGAAGGGCCTGATTGTGTGCTGTACTCCTCCACACCTCTGTGGCAGCTACTAACTTAACAACGTACCTTTCGAGGTATTTCTTAAAAATTAATCTTGTACCCGTTACAACCGCGTCTTCTGGTAGCTCACCTCCCTCTGCAATAAAGCCACCTTTTAAATATTTCCCCTCACCCTAAACCTATGCCCCTCCCTTACCCTAGGGAAAGGACTGTTGCCAGTTACCAGATCAATGCATTTCATTATTTTAAACATTTCTTTGCGTTTGCCTGTCATTCACTTGCATTACAAAGAATAAAGACGAAACCAGGCCACCTTCCCCTTATAATTCAGGCCCTTTAGTCTTGGCATCATCCTTGAAAATCTTTTCTGCATTCTTTTCAGTTTTGTACTTTAATTTTATTCAGGGATACAGCACAGTAACAGGCCCCCACAGCCCAACGAGCCTGCACTACCCAATTACACCCATGTGAACAACTTACCCTCCAGCCCATACATCCTTGCAGTGTGGGAGGACACTGGAGCACATGGAGGAAACCGAAGCAGTCGCGGGGGGAATGTACAAACTCCCCACAGACTACAGTGGGAATTCAACCTGGGTCACTGAAGATGTAATAGCATATCCCCTATAAAAATGTGAACAAATAGAACACACTGCTCCAAGTTCAGCCTCACTATACAGCTGTCCCAATACAAAATGTCCCAATACACTGAGTGAAGAAGGCCTGTGTCCCAACTCCAGTACCCAATGTCCTGAAGATGAAGTTCTGAGTCCCAACTCCAGTACCCAATGTCCTGAGTGCAGAATGCCAGTGTCCCAGCTCCACTACCCGTTGCCCTGAGTGAAGAATGCCTGTGTCCCAACTCCAGTACCCAATGTCCTGAGTGTACAATGCCAGTGTCCCAGCTCCACTACCCGTTACCCTGAGTGAAGAATGCCTGTGTCCCAACTCCAGTACCCAATGTCCTGAAGATGAAGTTCTGAGTCCCAACTCCAGTACCCAATGTCCTGAGTGTAGAATGCCAGTGTCCCAGCTCCACTACCCGTTGCCCTGAGTGAAGAATGCCTGAGTCCCAACTCCAGTACCCAATGTCTTGAGTGAAGAAGGACTGTGTCCTAACTCCAGTATGCAATGCCCTGAGTGAAGAAGGTCAATGTGCCACAAGTCCAGTACACAAAGCCCTGAGTGAGGTAAGCCTGTATCCCAACTCCAGAACTCAATGCCCTGAGTGAAGGCCTGTGTCCTAACTCCTGTACCCCAATGCCCTGAGTGAAGAATGTCTGTGTCTCAGCTCCAGTACTCAATGCCCAGAGTGAAGAAGCTCTGTGTCCAATGTCCAGTACTCAATGCTATGAGTAACGAAGGCCTGTATCCCAACTCCAGCACTCAAAGCCCTGAGTAAAGAAGTTCTCTATCCCAATTCCAGTACCCGAGGCCTGATTGAGAATGCCTGTGTCCCAACTACAGTACCCATTGCCCTGAGTGAAGACCCGTGTCCAAACTCCAGTATCCAATGCCCTGAGTGAAGGACTGTCTCCCAACGCCCGTACCCAATGCCCTGAGTGAAGGACTGTCTCCCAACGCCCGTACCCAATGCCCTGAGTGAAGGCCTGTGTCACAACTCAGTACACAATACCCTGAGTAAAGAAGTTCTGTGTCCCAACTGCAGTACCCATCTCACTGAGGGAAGATTGCCTGTCTCCCAGCTCCAGTAACCAATGCCCTGAGTGAAGACCTGTGTCCAAACTCCTTCTCCCAATGCCCTGAGTGAAGGCCTGTGCAGCAACTCCAGTTCCTAATGCCCTGAGTGAAGTCCTCTGTCCCAACTCCAGTACCCAATGCCCTGAATGAATGCCTGTGTCCCAACTCGAGTATCCAAAGCCCTGAGTGAAGAATTTCTGTGTCCCAACTGCAGGTCCATCTCCCTGAGGGACGATTGCCTGTGTCCCAACTCGAGTACAAAATGCCCTGAGTGAAGGCCTCTGTCCCAACTCCAGTACCCAATGCCCTGAGTGAAGACCTGTGTCCAAACTCCTTCTCCCAATGCCCTGAGTGAAGGCCTGTGCAGCAACTCCAGTTCCTAATGCCCTGAGTGAAGTCCTCTGTCCCAACTCCAGTACCCAATGCCCTGAATGAATGCCTGTGTCCCAACTCGAGTATCCAAAGCCCTGAGTGAAGAATTTCTGTGTCCCAACTGCAGGTCCATCTCCCTGAGGGACGATTGCCTGTGTCCCAACTCGAGTACAAAATGCCCTGAGTGAAGGCCTCTGTCCCAACTCCAGTACCCAATGCCCTGAGTGAAGAAGGTCTGTGTCCCAACTGCAGTACCCATTGCCCTCAGTGAATAATGGCTGTGTCCCAATTCCAGTACCCAATGCCATAAGTGAAGTTCTGTGTCCCAACTCCAGTACCCAATGTCCTGAGTTAAGAATGCCAGTGTCACAACTCCTGTACCCATTGCCGAGTGAAGAAGGTCTGTGTCCCATGTCCAGTACTCAATGCTATGAGCAAAGTAGGCCTGTGTCCCAACTCCAGCACTCAAAGCCCTGTGTGAAGAAGTTCTCTGTCCCAACTCCAGTACCCAATATCCTGAGTGAAGTCTTGTGTCCCAATTCCAGAACACAATGCCCTGATTGAAGGTGGTCTGTGTCCAAATTCTAGCACCCAATTCCCTGAATGAAGGCCTGTGTCCCAACTCCAGTATCCAATGCCCTGAGTGATGGCCTATGCAGCAACTCTAGTTCCCAATGGCCTGAGTGAAGAAGGTGTGTGTTCCACCTCCTGTACCCAATGCCCTGAGCGATGGCCTGTGTCTCAAATCCAGCACTCAAGGCCCTGAGTGAAGAAGTTCTGTGGCCCAATGGCAGTACTCATTTCCCTGAGTGAAGAAGTTCTGAGTCCCCACTCCAGTACCCAATGCCCTGAGTGAAGGCCTGTGTCCCAACTCCAGTTCCCAATGCTCTGAGTGATGTAGGCCTGTGTCTCAATTCCAGCACTCAAGGCTCTGAGTAAAGAAGGGCTGTGTCCCAATTCCAATGCTCAATGCCCTAAGTGAAGATAGTGTGTGTCCGAACTCTAGCACACAAAGCGCCGAGTCAAGGCCTGTGTCCCCACTCCAATACCCAATACCCTACTGGAGTCCCAACTCCAGTACCCATTTCCCTGAGTGAAGAATCCCTGTGTCCCTGTGTCCCAGCTCCTGTACCCAATGCCCTGAGTGAAGTAGGTCTCTGTCTTAAATCCACTCCCCATTGCTCTGAGTGAAGAATGCATGTGTCCCAAATCCTGTACCCACTGTCCTGAGTGAAGGCCTATGTCCCAACTCCAGTACGCAATGCCCTGAGTGAAGAAGGTGTGTGTTCCCTGTCCAGTACTCAATGCTATGAGTAAAGTAGGCGTGTGTCCCAACTCCAGCACTCAAAGCCCTGAATGAAGAAGTTCTGTATCCCAACTCCCGTACTCAATGCCCTAAGTGAAAAAGTTCTGTGTCCTAACTCCAGTACCTAATGCCCTGAGTGAAGATGGTCTGTGTCCCGACTATAGTACCCGTTGCCCTGAGTGAAGAATTCCTGTGTCCCAACTCCAGTACCGAATGTTCTGAGTGAAGAAGGTCTTCATTCCAACTCCTGTACCCAATGCCCAGAATGAAGAGTGCCTGTGTCCCAACTCCAGTATCCAATGCCCTGAGTGAATGCCTGCTTCCCAAATCCGGTACACAATTCCCTAAGTGAGGAATGCCTGCAGCCCAACTCCAGTACCCAATGCCCAGAGTAAAGAAGTTCTGTGTCCCAACTCCAGTACCCACTGTCCTGAGTGCAGAAGGCATGTGACTCAACAACAGTCCCCAATTCTCTGAGTGAAGAAAGTCTGAGTCCCAACTCCACTCCCCATCTCCCTGAGTGAAGAATGCCTGTGTCCTAAATCCAGTACCCAATGCCCTGAGTGAAGGCCTGTGCAGCTACTCCAGTTCCCAATACCCTGACTGAAGGCCTTTATCCCAACTCCAGTACCCAGTGCCCAGAATGAAGAATGCCAGTATCTGAACTCAAGTAGCCATTGCCCTCAGTGAAGAAGGCCTGTGTCCCATGTCCTGTACACAATGCTGTGAGTAATTAAGGCCTGTGTCCCAACTCCAATACCCAATACCCTACTGGAGTCCCAAATCCAGTATCCATTTCCCTGAGTGAAGAATCCCTGTGTCCCTGTGTCTCAACTCCTGTACCCAATGCCCTGAGTGAAGAATCCCTGTGTCCCTGTGTCTCAACTCCTGTACCCAATGCCCTGAGTGAGGAATGCCTGTGTCCCAACACCAGTAACCAATGCTCTGAATGAAGTAGGTCTGTGTCATAAATCTGCTCCCCATTGCCCTGAGTGAAGAATGCCTGTGTCCCAAGTTCTGTACCCACTGTCCTGAGTGAAGGCGTGTGTCCCAACTCCAGCACTCAAAGCCCTGAGTGAAGAAGTTCTCTGTCTCAATTCCAGTACCCAAAGCCTGATTAAGAAGTCCTGTGTCCCAACTCCAGTACACAATGCCCTGAGTGAAGAAGGTCTTCATCCCAACTGCAGTACACAATGCCCTGAGTGAAGAAGGTCTTCATCCCAACTCCAGTACCCAATGCCCTGAGTGAAGTAGCCCTGTGTCCTAACTCCAGCACTAAAGGCACTGAGTAAAGAAGGCCTGTGTCCCAACTCCAAAACTCAATGCCCTGAGTGAAGAAGGTCTGTGTCTGAAATTGACCACCCAATGCGCCAAGTCAAGGCCTGTGTCCCAACTGCAATACCCAATACCATGAGGGAAGGCCTGTGTCCTAACTCCAGTACACATTTCCCTGAGTGAAGAATGCCTGAGTCCCAACTCCAGTACCCAATGCCCTGAGTGAAGTAGCCCTGTGTCCTAACTCCAGCACTAAAGGCACTGAGTGAAGAATGCCTGAGTCCCAACTCCTGTACCCAATGCCCTGAGTGAAGGCCTGTGCAGCAACTCCAGTTCCCAATACCCTGAGTGAAGGCCTTTGTCCCAACTCCAGTACACAATGCCCTAAGTGAAGAAGGTCTTCATCCCAGCTCCAGTACCCAGTGCCCAGAATGAAGAATGCCTGTGTCTCAACTCCAGTAGCCATTGCCCTCAGTGAAGAAAGCCTGTGTCACAAATCCTGTACCCATTGCCCTGAGTGAAGACGGCCTGTGTCCCATGTCCAGTACTCAATTCTCTGAGTAAAGAAGGCGTGTGTCCCAACTCCAGCACTCAAAGCCCTGAGTGAAGAAGTTCTCTGTCCCAACTCCAGTACCCAAAGCCTGATTAAGAATGCTTGTGTTCCATCTACAGTACCCATTGCCCTGAGTGAGGACCTGTGTTGCAACTCCAGTATCGAATGCCCTGAGTGAAGAAGGGCTTTATCCTAACTCCAGTACCCAATGCCCTGAGTGAAGGAGGTCTGTGTCCTAAATCCAGTCCCCATTGCCCTGAGTGAAGAATGCCTGTGTCCCAAATCCAGTACCCAATGCCCTGAGTGAAGGCCTGTGCAGCTACTCCAGTTCCCAATACCATGAGTGAAGTCCTGTGCCCCAACTCCAGTAGACAATGCCCTGAGTGAAGAAGGCCTTCATCCCAACTCCAGTACCCAATGCCCAGAATGAAGAATGCCTGTGTCTCAACTCCAGTACCCATTTCTCTGAGCGCAGAATACCGGTGTACCAACTCCAGTACCCAATGTCCTGAGTGAAGAATGCCTGTGTCCCAACTCCAGTATGCAATACCCTGAGTGAAGGCCTGTGTCCCAGCTCAAGTACCTAATGCCGTGAGTGAAGGCCTGTGTGCCAGCTCCATAACCCAATGCCCTGAGTGAAGAAGGTCTGTGTCCCAACTCCAGTTACCAATGTCCTGAGTGACGAAGTTCTGAATCCCAACTCAAGTACCCAATGCCCTGAGTGAAGGCCTGTGCAGCTACTCCAGTTCCCAATACCCTGAGTGAAATCCTGTGTCCCAACTAAAGTTCACAATGCCCTGAGTGAAGAAGGTCTTCATCCCAACTTCAGTACCCAATGCCCAGAATGAAGAATGCCTGTGTCTCAACTCGAGTACGCATTTGGCTGAGCGAAGAATGCCGGTGTCCCAACTCCAGTACCCAATGCGCGGACTAAAGGCCTGTGTCCCAACTCCAGTACCCACTGTCCTGAGTGAAGAAGGTCTGTGTCCCAACACCAGTACCCAAATCTCTGAGTGAAGAAGGTCTGTATCCCAACTCCAGTGCCCACTGCCCTGAGTGAAGACTTGTGTCCCAACTCCAGTACCCAATGCCCTGAGTTAAGGCCTGTGTCCCATCTCCAGTACCCCATTCTCTGAGTGAAGAAGGTCTGTGTCCCAAACGCAATACCTGTTGCCCTGTGTGAAGAATGCCTGTGTCCCAACTCCAATATCCATTGCCCTGAGTAAAGAAGGCTTGTGTCCCAACTCCAGTACCCAAGGTCCTGCGTGAAGAACCCCTGTGTTCCAACTCCAGTACCCAATGCCCTGAGTGGAGAATCCCCCTGACACAACTCCTGGTCCCAATGCCCTGAGTGAAGAAGGGCTGTATCCCAACTCCAGTACCCAATGCTCTGAGTGAAGTAGGTCTGTGTCCTAAATCCACTCCCCATTGCCCTGAGTGAAGAATGCCTCTGTCCCAAATCCAGTACCCAATGCCCTGAGTGAAGGCCTGTGCAGCTACTCCACTTCCCAATACCATGAGTGAAGTCCTGTGTCCCAACTCCAGTAGACAATGCCCTGAGTGAAGAAGGTGTTCATCCCAACTCCAATACCTATTTCCCTGAGTGAAGAAGGTGTTCATCCCAACTCCAATACCCATTTCCCTGAGTGAAGAATGCCTGTGTCCCAACTCCAGTACCCACTGTCCTGAGTGAAGAAGGCCTGGGACCCAACAACAGTACCCATTGCCCTGAGTGAAGACTTGTGTCGCAACTCCAGTAGCCACTGTCCTGAGAGAAGAAGGCCTGTGTCCCAACACAAGTACCCAATTCTCTGAGTGAAGAAGTTCTGTATCCGAAATCCAGTACCCAATGCCCTGAGTGAAGAAGATATGTCTCCCAACTTCAGTACCCATTGCCCTGAGTGAACAATGACTGTGTCCCAACTCCAGTATCCAATGCCCAGAGTGATGAAGCTCTGTGTCCCACCTCCAGTACCCAATGCCCTGAGTGAAGGCCGGTGTCCCAGCTCAAGTCCCTAATGCCGTGATTGAAGGCCTCTGCCGCAACTCCAGTTTCCAATGCCCTGAGTGAAGGCATGTGTCCCAACTCCAGTACCCAATCCCTGAGGGAAGAAGCACTGTGTCCCAACTCCAGTACACATTTCCCTGAGTGAAGAATGCCTGTGTTACAACACCAGTACCCATTGCCGTGAGTGAAGGTCTGTGTCCCAACTCCAATACCCAATGCCATGAGTGAATACCTGCGCCCAACTCCAGTACCCAATGCCCAGAGTGAAGAAGTTGTGTCTCCCAACTACACTTCTCAATGCCCTGAGTGAAGAATGCCTGTGTCCCAACTCCAATATCCATTGCCTTAGGTTAAGGCATCGACCAGAACTCCAGTACACAATGCCCTGAGTAGGGAAGGGCTGTGTCCCAACTCCAGTACATAATGCCCTGATTGAAGAACTTCTGTGTCCCAGCTCCACTACCCATTTCACTGAGTGAAGAATGCCTGTGTCCCAACTCCAGTAACCAATGCTCTGAATGAAGAATTCCTGTGTCCCAACTCCTGTACCCAATGCCGAGTGAAGGGGCCCTGTGCCCCACCTCCAGTACCCAATGCCCTGAGTGAAGGCCTGTGTCCCAACACCAATACCCATTATCAGGAGTGAAGAAGGCCTGTGTTCCAACTCCAGTACTGAATGCCCTCAGTGAAGATGTTCTGTGTCCCAACTCCAGTACCCAATGCCTTGAGTGAAGAATGTCTGTGTCCCAACTCCAGTACCCAATGCCCTGAGTGAAGGCCTGTGTCTCAACTCCAGTACCCAATGCCCTGAGGGAAGGCCTGTGTCCCAACACCAATACCCATTATCAGGAGTGAAGAAGGCCTGTGTTCCAACTCCAGTACTGAATGCCCTCAGTGAAGATGTTCTGTGTCCCAACTCCAGTACCCAATGCCTTGAGTGAAGAATGTCTGTGTCCCAACTCCAGTACCCAATGCCCTGAGTGAAGGCCTGTGTCTCAACTCCAGTACCCAATGCCCTGAGGGAAGAAGCACTGTGTCCTAACTCCAGTTCCCAATTCCCTGAGTGAAGAAGGCCTGTGTTCCAACTCCAGTACTGAATGCCCTCAGTGAAGATGTTCTGTGTCCCAACTCCAGTACCCAATGCCTTGAGTGAAGAATGTCTGTGTCCCAACTCCAGTACCCAATGCCCTGAGGGAAGAAGCACTGTGTCCTAACTCCAGTTCCCAATTCCCTGAGTGAAGAAGGTTTGTGTCCCAACTCCAGTACCCATTGCCCTGAGTGAAGAAGGTTTGTGTCCCAACTCCAGTACCCATTGCCCTGAGTGAAGGCCTGTGTCCCAACTGCAGTACCCAATGCCCTGAGTGAAGGTGTTCTATGGCCCAGATCCTGCTCCCAATGCCCTGAGTGAAGAGGTTCTCTGTTCCAACTCCCGTACCCAATTTCCTAAGTGAAGAAGATCTGTGTCCCATCTCTGGTACCTAATCCCTGAGTGAAGAAGGACTGTGTTCTACCTCCAGTACCCATTGCTCTGAGTGAAGAATGTCTGTGTCACATCTAGAGTACTCATTGCCCAGAGTGAAGAATGCCTGTAACCCGACTCCAGTACCTATTACCCTAAGTGAAGAAGGTCTGTGTCCCATGTCCAGTACCCAATGCCCAGAGTGAAGAAGGACTGTGTCCTAACTCCTGTACCCAATGCACTGAGTGACGGCCTGTGTCACACCTCCAGTACACAATGCCCTGAGTGAAGAATGCCAGTGTCCCAACTCCAGTACCCATTGCCCTGAGTGAAGGCCTGTGTCCCAAATCCAGTACCTGTTATCAGGAGTGAAGAAGGCTTGTGTTCCAACTTCAGTACTGAATGCCCTCAGTGAAGACGTTCTATGTCCCAACTCCAGTCCCCAAAGCTGTGAGAGATGGCCTGTGTCGCAACTCCAGTACCCAATGCCGAGCGAAGAATGCCTGTGTCCAAATTCCAGTCCCAAACGCCCTGTGAAGGCCTGCGTCCCAACTCCTGAACCCATTGCCATGAGTGAAGAACGCCTATGTCCCAACTCCTTTACTCATTCTCGAGTGAATGCCTGCATCCCAACTCCAGTACTCAATGCCCTGAGTGAAGAAGGTCTGTGTCCCACATCCAGTATCCAATGCACTGAATGTGTGTCTGTGTTCCAACAACAGTACTCAATGTCCTGAGTGACAAGGTTCTGAGTCCCAACTCTAGTACCCAATGTCCTGCATGAAGAAGGTCAGTGTGCCACAACTCCAGTACCCATTGCCCTGAGAGAAGAAGGCCTGTGTCCCAACTCCAGTAATCAATGCCATGAGTAAAGATGGAGTGTGTCCCAACTCCAGCACTCAAAGCCCTGAGTGAAGAAGTTCTTTGTCCCAGCTCCAGTACCCAAAGCCTGATTAAGAATGCCTCTGTCCCAACTCCAGTACCCAATGCCCTGAGTGAAGACCTGTGTCCCAATTCCAGTACCCAATACCCTCAGTGAAGAAGGACAGTGTCCTAACTCCTGTATTCAATACCCTGATTGAAGAAGGACTGGGTTCTACCTCCAGTACCCAATGTCCTGAGTGAAGAACGTTAGTGTCCTTACACCAGTACCCAATGCCCTGAGTGAAGAAGGTCTGTGTCCCATCTCCAATACCCAATGCCCCGTGTGAAGGCCTGTGTCCCAGCTTCTGTTCCCAATGCCCTGAATTAAGAAGGTCTGTGTCCCAACTAAAGTACACAATGCCCTGTGTGAAGGCCTATGTTCCAACTCCAGTACTCCATGCCCGGAGTGAAGGCTTGTGTCCCAACTCCAGTACCCAGTGCCAAGAGTGAAGAATGCCTGAGTCCCAACTCCAGTACACAATACCCTGACTGAAGAAAGTTTGTGGCCCTACTCCAGTACCCATTGCCCTGAGCGAAGAAGGACTGTGTCCCAACTCCAGTACCCAATGTCCTGAGTGACAAGGTTCTGAGTCCCAACTCCAGTACCCAATGTCCTGAGTGAAGAAGGACTGTGTCCCAACTCCAGTACCCAATGTCCTGAGTGAAGAAGGACTGTGTCCTAACTCCAGTACCCAATGTCCTGAGTGACAAGGTTCTGAGTCCCAACTCTAGTACCCAATGCCCTGAGTGAAGAAGGGCTGTTTCCTAACTCCAGTATCCAATGCCCTGCGTGAAGGAGGTCTGTGTGCCACAACTCCAGTACCCAATGCCCTGAATGAAGGCCGGTGTCACAGCTCCCATTCCCACTGCCCTGAGTGAAGAAGGTCTGTGTCCCAACTCCAGTACACAATGCCCTGAGTGAAGAATGTCAGTGTCCAAACTCCAGTACACAATGCACTCAGTGAAGGCTTATGTCCCAACACCAGTACTCAATGCCCTGAGCGAACAAGGCCTGTGTCCCAACTCCTTTAACCAATGCCTTGAGTGAAGCACGTCTGTGGCACAACTCCAGTGCCCATTGCCGTTATTGAAGCCCTGTATCCCAACTCTGGTACCCAATGCCCTGCGTTAAGAATGTCTGTGTCCCAACTCCAGTGCTTATTGCCCCGTGTGAAGGGCTGTGTCCCAACTCCGGTACCCAATAACTGTGAGAGCAGAAGGTCTGTGCCCTAACTCCAGTACTCAATGCCCTCAGTGAAGAAGGACGGTGCCCTAACTCCAGTACCCAATGCCCTCAGTGAAGAATGCCTGTGTCCCAACTCCCTTTCTCAATGCCTTGAGTGAAGCATGTCTGTGGCCCAACTCCAGTACCCATTACCCTTAGTGAAGGCCTGTATCCCAACTCCGGTACCCAATTCCCTAAGTGAAGAAGGACCCCACCGCTAAGCATATCTTTCCCTCTCCACCCCTCTCTGCTTTCTGCAGGGATCGGTCCCTCCGTGACTCCCTGTTCCACACGTCCCTCCCCACCGATCTCCCACCCGGCACTTATCCCTGTAAGCGTAAGTGCTACACCTGTCCCTACACCTCCTCTCTTGTCACCATTCAGAGCCCCAAATAGTCCTTCCAGGTGAGGCAACACTTCACTTGCGAATCTGTTGGGGTCATCTATTGCATCCGGTGCTCCCGGTGTGGCCTCCTCTACATCGGTGAAACCCGACGCAGATTGGGGGACCGCTTCATCGAGCACCTCCACTCCGCCCGCCACAACAGGCAGGATCTCCCAGTAGCCACCCACTTCAACTCTGCTTCCCACTCCCATTCAGATATGTCCATACGTGGCCTCCTCTGCTGCCATGATGAGGCTAAACTCAGGTTGGAGGAGCAACACCTCATATACCATCTAGGGGTTCTCCAGGTCCTTGGTATGAACATAGAATTCTCCAACTTCCGGTAATTCCCTTCCCCTCCCTTCCTCTATCCCTATGTCACTCTGCCCCCTCCTCCAGCTGCCTATCACCTCCCTCATGGCTCGGCCTCCTTCTACTACCCATTGTGGTTTCCCCTATTCCTTCTTCACCTTTCCTGCCTTTTCACCTGGAACCTACAAGCCTTCTCCTTCCCATCCTCCCCCCAACTTCTTTATAGGGCCTCGGCCTCTTCCCTCTACATTCCTGACGAAGGGTTCTAGCCCGAAACGTCGACCGATCATTTCCACGGATGCTGCCCGACCTGCTGAGTTCCTCCAGCATGTTGTCAGTGTTGCCCGGAGTGAAGGCTTGTGTCCCAACTACAGAACCCAATGCCCTGAGTGAAGAAGGTCTGTGACCCAACTCCAGTACCCAGTGCCGAGAGTGAAGAAGGTCAGCACCCTAACTACAGGACTAACTACCTGAGTGAAGAAAGACTGTGTCCTAACTCCTGTACTCAATACCCTGAGTGAAGGCCTGTGTCCCAACTACAATACTCATTGCTCGAACTGAAGAACGTCTGTGTCCCTACTCCAGTACCCAATGCACTGAGTGAAGGCCTGTGTCCCAACACCAGTACTCAATGCCCTACGTGAAGCCCTGTGTTGAAACTCCAGTACCCAATGCCCTGAGTGAAGATGTTCTGTTTCCAACTTCAGTCCCAATGCCCTGAGAGAAGGTCAGTGTCCCAACTCCAGTATCCAATCCCTGAGTGAAAAAGGACTGTGTTCTACCTCCAGTACCCATTGCCCTGAGTGAAGAATATCTGTGTCACTTCTACACTACTCTATGCCCTTATTGAAGGCATGTATCCCATCTCCAGTACCCAATGCCCTGAGTGAAGAATATCTGTGTCTCTTCTACAGTACTCTATGCCCTTATTGAAGGCATGTATCCCATCTCCAGTACCCAATACCCTGAGTGAAGAAGTTCTCTGTTGCAACTCCCGTACCCAATGCCCTGAGTGAAGGCCTATGTCCCAACTCCAGTACTCAATGCCGTGAGTGAAGAAGGATTCTGGCCTAACTCCACTACACAAAGCCCTGAGTGAAGAATGCCTGTATCCTAATTCCAGAACCCAATGCCCTGAGTGAACAAGGCCTGTGTCCCAACTCCAGTACCCATTGCCCCTAGTGAAGGCCAGTATCCCAACTCTACTAACAAATGCCCTGAGTGAAGAATGACTGTGTCCTAACGCCAGTACCCAAAATCTGAGTGCAGGCCTGTGCCCCAACTCCAGTACCCAATGCCCTGAGTGATGAATGTCTGTGTCTCATCTAAAGTACCCATTGCCCTGAGTGGAGAACGACTGTGTCATAACTCCAGTGCCCAATTCCCTGAGTGAAGAATGTCTGTGTCCCATCTACAGTACTCAATGCCTTGAGTGAAGGCATGTGTCCCATCTCCTGTACCAAATGCTCTGAGAGAAGAGGTTCCATGTCCCAACTCCAATACCCAATACCCTGAATGAAGTCCGGTGTCACAGCTCCCGTTCCCACTGCCCTGAGTGAAGAAAGTCTGTGTCCCAACTCCAGTACACAATGTCCTGAGTGAAGAATGTCAGTGTCCAAACTCCAGTACACAATGCACTCATTGAAGGCCTGTGTCCGAACTCCAGTAACCAATGCCTTGAGTGAAGCACGTCTGTGGCACAACTCCAGTGCCCAATGCCATTAGTGAGGGCCTGTATCCCAACTCTATTACCCAATGCCCCGCATTTAGAAAGTCTGTGTCCCAACTCCAGTACTCATTTCCCTGAGTGAGGGCCTGAGTCCCAACTCCAGTACTTAATGCCCCGTGTGAAGGGCTGTGTCCCAACTCCGGTACCCAATGCCGTGAGAGCAGAAGGTCTATGACCTAACCCCAGTACCCAATGCCCTGGGTTAAGAATGTCTGTGTCCCAACTCAAGTACACAGTGCCCTGTGTGAAGGCATATGACCCAACTCCCGTACTCAATGCCTTGAGTGAAGAAGGCCTGTGTCCCAACTCCAATACCCAACACACTGAGTGAAGGCTTGTGTCCCAACTCCAATACCCAATGCCCTGATTGAAGAAGGTTTGTGTCCTTAATTCAGTACCAAATCCCTGAGTGAAGAAGGTCTGTACCCTAACTCCAGTATTAACTGCCCTGAATGAAGAAGGACTGTGTCCTAACTCCAAAACCCAAAGCCCTTTGTGAAGAAGCTCTGTGTCCCAACTCCAGTACCCATTGCCCTGAGTGAAGGCCTGTGTCACAACTCCAGTATGCATTGCTCCGAGTGAAGAATGTCAGTGTCCCAACTCTAGTACTGAATGCACTGAATGAAGGCCTCTGTCCCAAATACAGTACCCAGTACCTGGAGTGAAGGCCTGTGTGCCAACTGCAGTACTCAATCCCTGAGTGAATAGGTTCTCTGTTGCAACTCCAGTACCCAATGCCCTGATTGAAGAAGGTTTGTGTCCTTAATCCAGTACCCAATCCCTGAGTGAAGATGGTCTGTACCCTAACTCCAGTATTAACTGCCCTGAATGAAGAAAGACTGTGTCCTACCTCCAGTATCCTTTGCTCTGAGTGAAGAAGGACTGTATCCGAACTCCTGTACTCAATACCCTGAGTGAAGAAGGTCTACATCCCAACTCCAGTTTCCAATGCCCTGAGTGAAGAAGGTCTGTGTCCCAACTACTGTACTCAATGCCCTGAGTGCAGGCCTGTGTCCCCACTCCAGTACTTAATGACCTGTATGAAGGACTGTGTCCCAACTCCAGTACCCAATGCCCTGTGTGAAGGCCTATGTCGCAACTCCCGTACTCCAGTACCCAATGCCGTCAGTGCAGAAGATGTGTGCCCTAAGCCCAGTAACCAATGCCCTGAGTGAAGGCCTGGGTCCCATCTCCTGTTCTCAATACCCTGAGTGAAGAACGTCTGCGTCCCATCTCCAGTACCCAATGCTCTGAGATAAGAATATCTGTGTCCCAACTCCAGTATCCAATGCACTGAGTGAACACCTGTGACCTGACTCCTGTACTCAATACCCTGAGTGAAGGCATCCGTCCGAACTACAGTACTCAATGCCCTAATTAAAGGCCTGTGTCCCAACTCCATTACCCAATGTCCTGAGGGAAGAGGTTCTGTGTCAAAACTCCAGTACCCAAAGCCCTGAGTGAAGAAAGTCTGTGTCCCAACTCCAGTACCCAATTCACTGAGTGAAGGACTGAGTCCCAACTGCAGAACCCAATGCCCTGAGTGAAGAAGGTCTGTGTTCAAACTCCAGTTCTAAATGCCTTGAGTGAAGAAGGAAGGCCTGTCTTCCAGCTCCAGTACCCAATGCCCTGACTGAAGAATTTCTGTGTCCCAAATCCAGTACCCAATGCACTGAGTGAAGGCCTGTGTCCCAACAGCAGTATCCAATGCCCTGATAAAGAATGTCTGTGTCCCAACTCCAGTACTTAATTCCCTGAGTGAAGGGGTGTGTCCCAACTACAGTACCCAAAGCCCTGTGTGAAGAAGGCCTGTGTCCCAACTCCAGTACGCATTGCTCCGAGTGAGGAATGTCTGTGTCCCATCTCCAGTACCCAATGCACCGAGTGAAAGCCTGTGTCCCAACTCCAGTACTCAAAATGCTGAGTGAAGGCCTGAGTCCCAACTCCAGTGCTCATTGCACTAAGTGAAGGCCTATGTCCCAACTCAAGTATCCAATTCCTGAGTGAAGAAGGACTGTGTCCTACCTCCCGTACCCATTACCCTGAGTGACGAATGTCTGTGTCCCATCAACAGTACTCAATGCCCTGAGTGAAGGCATGTGTCCCAACTCCAGTACCCAATGCCGTCAGTGCAGAAGATGTGTGCCCTAACCCCATTAACCAATGCCCTGAGTGAAGGCCTGTGTCCCAACTCCTGTTCTCAACACCCTGAGAGAAGAACATCTGTGTCCCCTCTCCAGTTCCCAATGCCGTGAGTGAGGAACAACTGTGTCCTATCTCCAGTACCTATTGTCCTGTGTGAAGAAGGTCTGAGTCCCAACTTCAGTACCCTTTGCCCTAAGTGAAGAAGGACTGTGTCCTATCTCCAGTACTCATTGTCCTGAGTGAAGAAGGACTGTGTCCCAACTCCAGTACTTAATGCCCTGTATAATGGGCTGTGTCCCAACTCTAGTACTCAAAGCGCTGTGTGAAGAAGGTCTGTGTCCTAACTCCAGTACCCATTGCTATTGGTGCAGAAGGTGTGTTCCCTAACTCCAGTACCCCATGCCCTGAGTACAGGTCTGTGTCCCAACTCCTGTACTCAATACCCGGAGTGAGGGCTTGTGTCCCAACTGCAGTAACTAATGCCCTGAGTGATGAAGGTCTGTGTCCCAACTCCAGTACCCAAAGCCCTGTATGAAAAAAGGTGAGTGTCCCAACTCCAGTACCCAATGCCCTGAGTGAAGAATGTCTGTGTCCCAACTCCAGTACCCAATCCCCTTAATGAAGACCTGTGCCCCAACTCCAGTACGCATTGCTCCGAGTGAAGAATGTCTTTGTCGCAACTCCAGTACACAATGCACTGAGTGAAGGCCTCTGTCCCAAATACAGTACCCAATGCCCTAAGTGAAGATGTTCTGTTTCCCAACTCCAGTCCCAATGCCATGAGTGAAGGCTTGTGTCCCATTTCCAGTACCCAATCCCTGAGTTACGAAGGACTGTGTCTTACCTCCAGTACCCATTACCCCAAGTGAAGAATATCTGTGTCCCTTCTACAGTACTTAATGCCCCGATTGAAGGCATGTTACCCTACTCCAGTACCCAATGCCCTGAGTGAAGAAAGTCTGTGTCCCAACTCCAGTACCCAATGCCCTCAGTGAAGAAAAACTGTGTCCCAACTCCAGTACTCAATGCCCTGAGTGACGGCCTGTGTCCCAGCTGCAGTACCCAATGCCCTGAGTGAAGATGTTCTATGTCCCAAATCCAGAGCCCAATGCCCTGAGTGAAGAAAGTCTGTGTCCCAACTCCAGTATTCAATACCCTATGTGAAAGCCTGTGTCGCAAATCCTGTACTCAATGCCCTTAGTGAAGGCTTGTGTCCCAAGTACAGTACCCAATGCCTTGTGTGAAGAAGGACTGTGTCCCAACTCCAGTACCCTCTGCCCTGAGTGGAGGCCTCTCTCCCAACTGCAGAACTAAATGCCCAGAGTGAAGAAGGTCTGTTTCCCAACTTCAGTACCCAATGCTCTGAGTGAAGGCTTGTATCCTAACTGAAGTACCCAATGCCCTGTTGAAGAAGGTTTGTGTCCCTACTTCAGTACCTATTGCCCTGTGTGATGAAGGTCTGTGTCCCAACCACAGTACCATTTGTGCTGAATGAACACGGACTGTCTCCTCTCTCCAGTACCCATTGCGCTGAGTAAAGGCCTGTGACCCAACTCCAGTACTCAATGCCATGAGTGAAGAACGTCTGTGTCCACATCTCTAGTACACAAAGCCCTGTGTGAATGCCTATGTCCCAGCTCCAGTACTCAATCTCCAGAATGAAGGCTTTGTCCCAACTATAGTAACTAATGCCTTGAGTGAAGAAGGTCTGTGTCCCAACTCCAGTACCCTTTTCCCTGAGTGAAGGCCTGGGTCCCAACTCCAGAACTCAAAGCCCTAAGTGAAGAAGGCCTGTGTCCCTACTCCAGTACCCAATGCCCTGAGTGAAGAATATCTGTGCTGTAACTCCAGTACTAACTACCCTGAGTGAAGAAGGACTGTGTCCTAACTCTAGAACTCAATGCCCTGTGTGAAGGCCTCTGTCCGAACTCCAGGACTCAATGCCCTAATTGAAGCCCTGTGTCCCAACTCAACTACCCAATATCCTGAGTGAAGTAGGTCTGTGTCCCAACTCCCGTACCCAAAACCCAGTGTGAAGCTGGTCTGTGTCCTAACTTCCGTACCCATTGCCCTGAGTGAACGCCTGTATCCCAACTCCAGTACCCATTGCCCCTAGTGAAGGCCAGTATCCCAACTCTACTAACAAATGCCCTGAGTGAAGAATGACTGTGTCCTTACGCCAGTACCCAAAATCTGAGTGCAGGCCTGTGCCCCAACTCCAGTACCCAATGCCCTGAGTGATGAATGTCTGTGTCTCATCTAAAGTACCCATTGCCCTGAGTGGAGAACGACTGTGTCACTTCTACACTACTCTATGCCCTTATTGAAGGCATGTATCCCATCTCCAGTACCCAATGCCCTGAGTGAAGAATATCTGTGTCACTTCTACACTACTCTATGCCCTTATTGAAGGCATGTATCCCATCTCCAGTACCCAATGCCCTGAGTGAAGAATATCTGTGTCTCTTCTACAGTACTCTATGCCCTTATTGAAGGCATGTATCCCATCTCCAGTACCCAATACCCTGAGTGAAGAAGTTCTCTGTTGCAACTCCCGTACCCAATGCCCTGAGTGAAGGCCTATGTCCCAACTCCAGTACTCAATGCCGTGAGTGAAGAAGGATTCTGGCCTAACTCCACTACACAAAGCCCTGAGTGAAGAATGCCTGTATCCTAATTCCAGAACCCAATGCCCTGAGTGAACAAGGCCTGTGTCCCAACTCCAGTACCCATTGCCCCTAGTGAAGGCCAGTATCCCAACTCTACTAACAAATGCCCTGAGTGAAGAATGACTGTGTCCTAACGCCAGTACCCAAAATCTGAGTGCAGGCCTGTGCCCCAACTCCAGTACCCAATGCCCTGAGTGATGAATGTCTGTGTCTCATCTAAAGTACCCATTGCCCTGAGTGGAGAACGACTGTGTCATAACTCCAGTGCCCAATTCCCTGAGTGAAGAATGTCTGTGTCCCATCTACAGTACTCAATGCCTTGAGTGAAGGCATGTGTCCCATCTCCTGTACCAAATGCTCTGAGAGAAGAGGTTCCATGTCCCAACTCCAATACCCAATACCCTGAATGAAGTCCGGTGTCACAGCTCCCGTTCCCACTGCCCTGAGTGAAGAAAGTCTGTGTCCCAACTCCAGTACACAATGTCCTGAGTGAAGAATGTCAGTGTCCAAACTCCAGTACACAATGCACTCATTGAAGGCCTGTGTCCGAACTCCAGTAACCAATGCCTTGAGTGAAGCACGTCTGTGGCACAACTCCAGTGCCCAATGCCATTAGTGAGGGCCTGTATCCCAACTCTATTACCCAATGCCCCGCATTTAGAAAGTCTGTGTCCCAACTCCAGTACTCATTTCCCTGAGTGAGGGCCTGAGTCCCAACTCCAGTACTTAATGCCCCGTGTGAAGGGCTGTGTCCCAACTCCGGTACCCAATGCCGTGAGAGCAGAAGGTCTATGACCTAACCCCAGTACCCAATGCCCTGGGTTAAGAATGTCTGTGTCCCAACTCAAGTACACAGTGCCCTGTGTGAAGGCATATGACCCAACTCCCGTACTCAATGCCTTGAGTGAAGAAGGCCTGTGTCCCAACTCCAATACCCAACACACTGAGTGAAGGCTTGTGTCCCAACTCCAATACCCAATGCCCTGATTGAAGAAGGTTTGTGTCCTTAATTCAGTACCAAATCCCTGAGTGAAGAAGGTCTGTACCCTAACTCCAGTATTAACTGCCCTGAATGAAGAAGGACTGTGTCCTAACTCCAAAACCCAAAGCCCTTTGTGAAGAAGCTCTGTGTCCCAACTCCAGTACCCATTGCCCTGAGTGAAGGCCTGTGTCACAACTCCAGTATGCATTGCTCCGAGTGAAGAATGTCAGTGTCCCAACTCTAGTACTGAATGCACTGAATGAAGGCCTCTGTCCCAAATACAGTACCCAGTACCTGGAGTGAAGGCCTGTGTGCCAACTGCAGTACTCAATCCCTGAGTGAATAGGTTCTCTGTTGCAACTCCAGTACCCAATGCCCTGATTGAAGAAGGTTTGTGTCCTTAATCCAGTACCCAATCCCTGAGTGAAGATGGTCTGTACCCTAACTCCAGTATTAACTGCCCTGAATGAAGAAAGACTGTGTCCTACCTCCAGTATCCTTTGCTCTGAGTGAAGAAGGACTGTATCCGAACTCCTGTACTCAATACCCTGAGTGAAGAAGGTCTACATCCCAACTCCAGTTTCCAATGCCCTGAGTGAAGAAGGTCTGTGTCCCAACTACTGTACTCAATGCCCTGAGTGCAGGCCTGTGTCCCCACTCCAGTACTTAATGACCTGTATGAAGGACTGTGTCCCAACTCCAGTACCCAATGCCCTGTGTGAAGGCCTATGTCGCAACTCCCGTACTCCAGTACCCAATGCCGTCAGTGCAGAAGATGTGTGCCCTAAGCCCAGTAACCAATGCCCTGAGTGAAGGCCTGGGTCCCATCTCCTGTTCTCAATACCCTGAGTGAAGAACGTCTGCGTCCCATCTCCAGTACCCAATGCTCTGAGATAAGAATATCTGTGTCCCAACTCCAGTATCCAATGCACTGAGTGAACACCTGTGACCTGACTCCTGTACTCAATACCCTGAGTGAAGGCATCCGTCCGAACTACAGTACTCAATGCCCTAATTAAAGGCCTGTGTCCCAACTCCATTACCCAATGTCCTGAGGGAAGAGGTTCTGTGTCAAAACTCCAGTACCCAAAGCCCTGAGTGAAGAAAGTCTGTGTCCCAACTCCAGTACCCAATTCACTGAGTGAAGGACTGAGTCCCAACTGCAGAACCCAATGCCCTGAGTGAAGAAGGTCTGTGTTCAAACTCCAGTTCTAAATGCCTTGAGTGAAGAAGGAAGGCCTGTCTTCCAGCTCCAGTACCCAATGCCCTGACTGAAGAATTTCTGTGTCCCAAATCCAGTACCCAATGCACTGAGTGAAGGCCTGTGTCCCAACAGCAGTATCCAATGCCCTGATAAAGAATGTCTGTGTCCCAACTCCAGTACTTAATTCCCTGAGTGAAGGGGTGTGTCCCAACTACAGTACCCAAAGCCCTGTGTGAAGAAGGCCTGTGTCCCAACTCCAGTACGCATTGCTCCGAGTGAGGAATGTCTGTGTCCCATCTCCAGTACCCAATGCACCGAGTGAAAGCCTGTGTCCCAACTCCAGTACTCAAAATGCTGAGTGAAGGCCTGAGTCCCAACTCCAGTGCTCATTGCACTAAGTGAAGGCCTATGTCCCAACTCAAGTATCCAATTCCTGAGTGAAGAAGGACTGTGTCCTACCTCCCGTACCCATTACCCTGAGTGACGAATGTCTGTGTCCCATCAACAGTACTCAATGCCCTGAGTGAAGGCATGTGTCCCAACTCCAGTACCCAATGCCGTCAGTGCAGAAGATGTGTGCCCTAACCCCATTAACCAATGCCCTGAGTGAAGGCCTGTGTCCCAACTCCTGTTCTCAACACCCTGAGAGAAGAACATCTGTGTCCCCTCTCCAGTTCCCAATGCCGTGAGTGAGGAACAACTGTGTCCTATCTCCAGTACCTATTGTCCTGTGTGAAGAAGGTCTGAGTCCCAACTTCAGTACCCTTTGCCCTAAGTGAAGAAGGACTGTGTCCTATCTCCAGTACTCATTGTCCTGAGTGAAGAAGGACTGTGTCCCAACTCCAGTACTTAATGCCCTGTATAATGGGCTGTGTCCCAACTCTAGTACTCAAAGCGCTGTGTGAAGAAGGTCTGTGTCCTAACTCCAGTACCCATTGCTATTGGTGCAGAAGGTGTGTTCCCTAACTCCAGTACCCCATGCCCTGAGTACAGGTCTGTGTCCCAACTCCTGTACTCAATACCCGGAGTGAGGGCTTGTGTCCCAACTGCAGTAACTAATGCCCTGAGTGATGAAGGTCTGTGTCCCAACTCCAGTACCCAAAGCCCTGTATGAAAAAAGGTGAGTGTCCCAACTCCAGTACCCAATGCCCTGAGTGAAGAATGTCTGTGTCCCAACTCCAGTACCCAATCCCCTTAATGAAGACCTGTGCCCCAACTCCAGTACGCATTGCTCCGAGTGAAGAATGTCTTTGTCGCAACTCCAGTACACAATGCACTGAGTGAAGGCCTCTGTCCCAAATACAGTACCCAATGCCCTAAGTGAAGATGTTCTGTTTCCCAACTCCAGTCCCAATGCCATGAGTGAAGGCTTGTGTCCCATTTCCAGTACCCAATCCCTGAGTTACGAAGGACTGTGTCTTACCTCCAGTACCCATTACCCCAAGTGAAGAATATCTGTGTCCCTTCTACAGTACTTAATGCCCCGATTGAAGGCATGTTACCCTACTCCAGTACCCAATGCCCTGAGTGAAGAAAGTCTGTGTCCCAACTCCAGTACCCAATGCCCTCAGTGAAGAAAAACTGTGTCCCAACTCCAGTACTCAATGCCCTGAGTGACGGCCTGTGTCCCAGCTGCAGTACCCAATGCCCTGAGTGAAGATGTTCTATGTCCCAAATCCAGAGCCCAATGCCCTGAGTGAAGAAAGTCTGTGTCCCAACTCCAGTATTCAATACCCTATGTGAAAGCCTGTGTCGCAAATCCTGTACTCAATGCCCTTAGTGAAGGCTTGTGTCCCAAGTACAGTACCCAATGCCTTGTGTGAAGAAGGACTGTGTCCCAACTCCAGTACCCTCTGCCCTGAGTGGAGGCCTCTCTCCCAACTGCAGAACTAAATGCCCAGAGTGAAGAAGGTCTGTTTCCCAACTTCAGTACCCAATGCTCTGAGTGAAGGCTTGTATCCTAACTGAAGTACCCAATGCCCTGTTGAAGAAGGTTTGTGTCCCTACTTCAGTACCTATTGCCCTGTGTGATGAAGGTCTGTGTCCCAACCACAGTACCATTTGTGCTGAATGAACACGGACTGTCTCCTCTCTCCAGTACCCATTGCGCTGAGTAAAGGCCTGTGACCCAACTCCAGTACTCAATGCCATGAGTGAAGAACGTCTGTGTCCACATCTCTAGTACACAAAGCCCTGTGTGAATGCCTATGTCCCAGCTCCAGTACTCAATCCCCAGAATGAAGGCTTTGTCCCAACTATAGTAACTAATGCCTTGAGTGAAGAAGGTCTGTGTCCCAACTCCAGTACCCTTTTCCCTGAGTGAAGGCCTGGGTCCCAACTCCAGAACTCAAAGCCCTAAGTGAAGAAGGCCTGTGTCCCTACTCCAGTACCCAATGCCCTGAGTGAAGAATATCTGTGCTGTAACTCCAGTACTAACTACCCTGAGTGAAGAAGGACTGTGTCCTAACTCTAGAACTCAATGCCCTGTGTGAAGGCCTCTGTCCGAACTCCAGGACTCAATGCCCTAATTGAAGCCCTGTGTCCCAACTCAACTACCCAATATCCTGAGTGAAGTAGGTCTGTGTCCCAACTCCCGTACCCAAAACCCAGTGTGAAGCTGGTCTGTGTCCTAACTTCCGTACCCATTGCCCTGAGTGAACGCCTGTATCCCAACTCCAATACCCATTGCCCTGAGTGAAGAAGGACTGTGTCCTAATGCCAATACCCAATGCCCTCAGTGAAGAAGTTCTGCGTTCCAACTCCAGTACCCAATGCCCTGAGTGGAAGCCTGTTTCCCAACTGCAGTACCCAATGCCCTGTGTATAGGCCTATGTCCCAACTCCTGTACTGAATGCCCAGAATGAAGACTTGTGTCCCAGTGTCCCAACTACAGTACCCAATATCCTGAGTGAAGAGGTTCTGTGTCAGAACTCCAGTACCCAATGCCCTGAGTGAAGAAGGAAGGCCTGTCTTCCAACTCCTGTACCCAATGCCCTGAGTGAAGAAAGTCTGTGTCCCAAATCCAGTACTCAATGCACTGAGTGAAGGCCTCTGTCCCAACATCAGTACTCAATGCCCTGAGTGAAGTGGTTCTCTGTCCCAATTCCCATACTCAATGCCCTGAGTGAAGAAGGTCTTTGTCCCAACTCCAGTACCCATTGGCCTGAGTGAAGAATGTCTGTGTCCCAACTCCAGTACCCATTGCCCTAAGTGAATACCTGTATCCCAACTCCAATACCCATTGCCCTGAGTGAACGTCTGTATCCCAACTCCAATACCCATTGCCCTGAGTGAAGGCCTGTATCCCAATTCCAATACCCATTGCCCTGAGTGAAGAAGGACTGTGTCCTAACGCCATTTCCCAATGCCCTCAGTGAAGATGTTCTGTGTTCCAACTCCAGTACTCCATGAACTTTGTGAAGCCCTATGTCCCAACTCCTGTACTCAATGCCCTGAGTGAAGGCTTGTGTCCCAAGTACAGTACCCAATGCCTTGAGTGAAGAAGTTCTGTGTCCTAACTCCAGTACCCTTTGCCCTGAATGAAGGGGTGTGTCCCAACTCCAGAACTCAATGCCCAGAGTGAAGAAGGCCTGTGTCCAAACTCCAGTACCCAACACACTGAGTGAAGGCTTGTGTCCCAACTCCAGCACCTAAAGCCCTGATTGAAGAAAGTTTGTATCCCAACTCCAGTACTCAATACCCAAAGTGAAGGCCTGTGTCCCAACTGCAGTAACCAATGCCCTGAATGAAGAGATTCTATGTCCCAGCCCCAATACCCAATGCACTGAGTGAAGGCCTGTGTCCCAGCTCCTGTTCCCAATGCCCTGAGTGAAGAAGGCCTGTGTCCAAAATCCTCTACCCAATGCTCTGAGTGAAGGCTTGTCTCCCAGCTCCAGTACCCAATGCCCAGACTGAAGGACTGTGCCCTAACTCCAGTACTAACTGCCCTGTGTGAAGAAAGGCTGTGTTCTGACTCCAGTACCTATTGCCCTGTGTGAAGATTATCTGTGTCCCAACTGCAATACCCAATGCCCTGTGTGAAGAAAGTCTGTGCCCCAACTCCAGTACTCTTTGCCCTGAGTGAAGGAGGACTGTGTCCTATCTCCAGTACCCATTGCCCTGAGTGAAGAACATCAGTGTCCCAACACCAGTACACAATGCCCTGACTGAAGAGGTTCTCTGTCGCTACTCCAGTACCCAATGCCCTGAGCGAAGAAGGTCTGTGTCCCATCTCCAGTACCCAATTCCTGAGTGCGAGAAAGACTGTCTCCTAACTCCAGTACCTATTGCCCTTTGTGAAGAAAGTGTGTGTCCCAACTCCAGTACCAAATGCCTTGAGTGAAGAATGTCTGTGTCTCAACTCCCGTACTCAATGCCCGGAGTGAAGGCTTCTGTCCCAACGACAGTACCCAAAGCCCTGAGTGAAGGCCTGAGTCCCAACTCCAGTACTCAATAGCCTGAGTGAAGGCATGTGTCCCAGCTCCTGTTTCCAATGCCCTGAGTGAAGAAGTTCTGTGCCCCAACTCCAGGACCCAATGCACTGAGTGAAGGCTTGTCTCCCAACTCCAGTACCCAATATCCTGAGTGAAGAGGTTCTGTGTCAATACTGCAGTACCAAATGCCCTGAGTGAACAAGGTCTGAGTCCCAACTCCAGTATCCAATGCCCTGACTGAAGAAGGTTTGTGTCCCTACTCCAGTACCAATTGCCTTGTGTGAAGATGGTCTGTGTCCCAACTCTAGTACAAAATGCCCTGAGTGAAGAACGTATGTGTCCCAACTCCAGTACTCAATACCCTAAGTGAAGGCCTGTGTCCCAACCTCAGTACCCAATGCCCTGAGTGAAGAAGGTTTGGGTGCCTACTCCAGTACCCAATGCCCTGAGTGAAGAATGTCTGTGTCTCAGCTCCAGTACCCAATGCACTGAGTGAAGGCTTATGTCCGAACTCCGGTACTCAATCCCCTGATTGAAGGCCTGTGTCCCAACTCCACTACCCAATATCCTGAGTGAAGAGGTTCTGTGTCAATACTGCAGTACCAAATGCCCTGAGTGAACAAGGTCTGAGTCCCAACTCCAGTATCCAATGTCCTGAGTGAAGAAGGTCGGTGTCTCACCTCCAGTACCCAGTGCACTTCAGTACCCAATGTCGCAAGTGCAGAAGGTCCGTACCCGAACTCCAGTACCCACTGCCCTGAGTGAAGAAGACCTGGGTACAAAATCCTGTTCCCAATGCCCTGAGTGAAAAACGTCTGTGGACCAACTGCAGTACTCAATGCCCTCAGAGAAGAAGGAAGGCCTGTCTTCCAACTCCAGTACCCACTGCCCTGAGTGAAACCCTGTGTCCCAGCTCCTGTTCCCAATGCCCTGAGTAAAGAAGGTCTGTGTCACAACTCCAGTACCCAATGCCCTGAGTGAAGAAGGTCTGAGTCCCAACTGCAGTACCCAATGCCCTGAGCGAAGAAGGTCTGAGTCCCAACTCCAGTATCCTTTGCCCTGAGTGAAGAAGAACTGTGTCCTAACTCCAGTTCCCAATGCACAGAGTGAAGCCCTGTGTCCCAACTCCAGTACCCAATCCCTGAGTGAAGAAAGTCTGTGTCCCAACTCCAGTACCCAATGCCCTGAGTGAAGGCCTGAGTCTCACCTCCAGTACTCAATAGCCTGAGTGAAGGAATGTGTCTCAGCTCCTGTTCCCAATGCCCTGAGTGAAGAAGGTCTTTGTCCCAACTCCAGTACTCAATGCCCTGAGTGAAGAAGGCCAGTGTCCAAAATCCTGTACCCAATGCCCTGAGTGAAGAAGGCCTGTGTCCAAAATCCTGTACCCAATGCACTGAGTGAAGAAAGTCTGAGTCCCAACTCCCGTACTCAATGCCCGGAGTGAAGGACTGTGTCTCAACTCCAGTACCCAATGCCGTGAGTGCAGAAGGTCTGTGCCCTAAATCCAGTACGCAATGCCCTGAGTGAAGAGGTTCTATATCCCACATCCAGAATCCAATACATTGAGTGAGGAAGGTCTGTGTCCCAGCTCCAGTTCGCAATGCACGGAGTGATGAATGTCTGTGTCTCAGCTCCAGTACGCAATGCACAGAGTGATGAATGTCTGTGTCTCAGCTCCAGTACCAAATGCCCTGAGAGAAGGCTTGAGTCCCAACTCCATTACTCATTGCCCTGAGTGAAGGCATGTGTTTCAACTGCAGTACCCCATGCCATGAGTGAAGAGTTTCTATGTCCCAACTCCAGTACCCAATGCCCTGAGTGAAAGCATGTGTCTCAGCTCCTGTTCCCAATGCCCTTAGTGAAGAAGGCCAGTGTCCAAAATCCTATACCCAATGCGCTGAGTGAAGAAAGTCTGAGTCCCAACTCCGGTACTCAATGTCTGGAGTGAAGGCTTGAGTCCCAACTACAGAACCCAATGCCTTGAGTGAAGAAGGTCTGTATCCCAACTCCAGTACACATTGCCCTGACTGAAGAAGGTCTTAGTCCTAAATGCTGCACCCAATGCCTTGAGTGAAGGCCTGTGTCCCAACTCCAGTACACAATGCCTTGAGTGAAGGAGGACTGTGTCCTATCTCCAGTACCCATTTCCCTGAGTGAAGAAAGACTGTGTACCCACTCCAGTACCCAATGCCCTGAGTGAAGGCCTGTATCCCAACTCCAGTACTCAATACCCTAAGTGAATGCCTGTGTCCCAACTACTGTACCCAATGCCCTGAGTGAAGAAGGTCTGTGTCCCAGCTCCAGTTCGCAATGCCCTGAGTGATGAATGTCTGTGTCTCAGCTCCAGTACGCAATGCACGGAGTTAAGGCCTGTGTCCCAACTCCACTACACAATATCCTGAGTGAAGAGGTTCTGTGTCAATACTGTAGTACCCAATGCCCTGAGTGAACAAGGTCTGAGTCCCAACTTCAGTACTCAATTCCACGAGTGCAGAAGGTCTGTGCCCTAACTCCAGTACTAACTGCCCTGAATGAAGAAGGTCTGTGTCTCATCTCTAGTACCTGTTGCCCTGTGTGCAGAAGGTCTGTGTCCCAAATCCAGTACCTATTGCCCCGTGTGAAGAAAGCCTGAGTCCTAACTCCCCTACTCAATGCCCTGAGTGAAGGCCTGTGTCCCAACACCAGTACACAATGCCCTGAGTGAAGAGATTCTCTGCCCCAAATCCCGTATCCAATGCCCTGAGTGAAGGCCTATGTCCCAACTCCTGTACCCAAAGCCCTGTGTAAAGAAGGTCTGTGTCGAAATTCCAGTATCCTTTGCCCTGAGTGAAGAAGGTCTGTGTCCTAACTCCTGTTCTCAATGCCCTAAGTGCAGGCATGTGTCCCAACTCCAGTTCCTAATGCACTGAGTGAAGAGCTTCTCTGCCCAACTCCAGTACCCGATGCCATGAGTGCAGAAGGAAGGTCTATGTCCCACCCTCTGTACCCAATGCCGTCAGTGAAGGCTTGTGTCCCAACTCCAGTACCGAATGCCCTGAATGAAGGTCTGTGTCCCAACTCCAGTACCCAATGTCCTGAGTGAAGAATGTCTGTGTCCCAACTCCGGTACCCAATGCCGTCAGTGAAGAAGGACTGTGTCCCAACTCCAGTTCCCAATGCCCTGAGTTAAGAATGTCTGTGTCCCAACCTCTGTACTGAATGCACTGAGTGAAGGCTTGTGTTCCAACTCCAGTATCCAATGCGCTGATTGAAGAAGTTCTGCGTCCCAACTCCAGTACACAATGCACTGAGTGAGGGCTTGTGTCTCAACTCCGGTATCCAATGCCCTGAATGAAGAAAGTTTGTGTCCCTACTCCAGTACCCAATGTCCTGAGTGAAGAATGTCTGTGTCCCAACTCCGGTACCCAATGCCGTCTGTGTGAAGGCCTATGTCCCAACTCCCGTACTCAAAGCCCTGAGTGAAGGCTTGTGTCCCAACTCCTGTACTCATTGCCCTGAGTAAAGGTCTGTGTCCCAACTCCAGTACCCTTTGCCCTGAGTGAAGAAGGACTGTGTCCCATCTCCAGTAACCAATGCACTGAGTGCAGAAACCCAGCATTACCCTATCTAGCTGCGATGCTGCCAATAAGGAATTATGCATGCACTCTGTTCCATTACCTTCCCTAATGCCATACCATTCATTATATAGGTCAGTTGTTCCTGGCAGGCAGGATGAGAAAGAGCGGTCTTAGCGTACTTGCTTTTACTGGCTAGGATACTAAGTACAGGAGTTGGGATGTTTTTTCTTCACCTGTACAAGACATCGGTAAGGTCATAATTGGAGCGACAATCTGTTGTAGGATCTCTGCAGGCTGAGCAGGATCCATGGGGGCGGGGGAGAGGAATTGTTCATATTTTGTGTCAAAACCCAGAATGAGAACTGAGAGTGAGGAGGGAAGATGTCTGGCATAAAGGGGGTGTGGTGGGGTGGGGTGGGGTGGGGTGGGGTGAGGTGGGAGACAGGAGTGGAACTGGAATTGGTTCACTCCAATCACGCTTATCGAGATAGAGTGAGAAGTTTGTTCTGCCCACTGTCTGTACAGATCAATTCATTGCACGGTGCATTGAGGTAGAACAAGGTAAAACAATAACAGAGCAGAATAAAGTGAAAGAAAAGGGAATGAAAGGTTTGTCCTGCACACTGTTTGTACAGGTCAATTCATTACTCAGGCATTGAGGGAGAACAAGGTGAAACAAGAACAGAATGCAAAATAAAGTGTTACAGTAGCAGAGACGCTGCAGAGCAGGAAAACTTTAAGATGCAAGATCATAATAAGGTAAACCGTGAGGTCAAGAGACCTTCATATCATATTAGGGAAACGTTAAAGAGTCATATAACAGCGGGGTAGGAGGTGTCCTTGACCCTGGTGATAATGCTTTCTCAGGAACAGGTTTAAACTGAGAGAGGCAAGATTTAAAATTGATCTGAGGGGCAATTTTTTTCACACAGGGGGCTATGAGTCAAAGAACAAGCTGCTGGGGCACTGATACAATTACAACATGTAAAAGGCACTTGGACAGTTGCATTGATTGCAAAGTTTTAGCAAAAGAGGAAGGAAGGAAAGAAAGAAGGAGTAGCTTTATTTATCACATTTTCATCGAAACGTACAGTGAAATTTGCCGTTTGCATATCAATGACCAACAGAGTCTGAGGATGTGCTGGGGGCAAGTGTCACCATGTGGCGGGAACATACAGACTCCTTACAGACAGCAGTGAGAAATGAACTCTGGTGAGTAATCACAGGCAGTGTAAAACAATTGCGCTAACTGCTCTGCTCACACTAGCAAAAGGAACTGTCTCAGGGAGGAAGCTTGACTGCACAGACGAGTTGGGCCAAAAGGCCTGCTCTTCACTGTCCAATCTATCACTCTATTACACTATGACCCGAGTAGGTCATTCAGTACCACATTCCAGCCTTGTCTCCATACAACTCTCTTCCTGAGATAACACCGCAAATGAAACACATTTCTGGTCAAATTATTTAAAGGTTTATGCATTAACACAGTAGCCTGGCAATTGGCGTAATCACTGTCCAGGATCTGCGACCACCAATCAGGTTTCATTTCCCACCACTTCCTATAAGCAGTTTCTATGTTCTCCCTGTGACCTCTAGCTGCTCCAGTCTCATCCCACATGTATGGTTAGTGAGCTGTGGGCATGTTATGTTGGTACTGGAAGTGTCGTATCACCTGGCTACCCCCAACACAATCCTCACTGATTTGATTCAATGCAAACTCTGCATATGTTTCGATGTACAAAAGAGCTGGTTTTCATCTTCTACAAATTGCTGGAGGGACTCTGATCGAGCAGCAGGATGGCAAATTTCCAGCATCCTGCGGAATCTCTTGTGCTTAATATTTACTCTTGAACTTAAATTAACAAACTTCAGATATTTGGCAAGTTGCATTTATTTTATTTGCTTTTTTAGTTTGTTTCCTTCTTTTACAGGCAGGTTGGTGCCGTTGGCCTCTCCCCGCCCCTCGTTGTAATTTGCTTCACCATCTAGTGCTGGACCCTGCGAATGGACTGCAGCTGGTTGGTGTGTGCCTGGGTACTGTACTCCGTGTAGTTCTTGTACTCTCCATTGTGGCTGTCCCTCTCAAAGATGTACTGGTAGCCTCTGTATCCTGGGTACTGGTATCCAACCCAACTGGGAAGACAACAACGCCATTCATGTAGTAAAACATAATTTTAAGGTGATTGGAGGAAAGTATACAGGGAGGAGATAGCAGAAGTGATTTGTTTTTTTTTACACAGAGAGTGACAGGTGTGTGGAACACCCTCCCTGAGGGGGTTGGTAGAGGCAGATACATTACAGACATTTAAGAGACTCTTAGATGGGCACACGATTGATAGAAAAATTGAGGCTTATGTGGGAGGGAAAGATTAGATTGATCTTGGAGTAGGTTTAAGGATCAGCACAACATTATGGGCTGAAGGGCCTGTATTGTGCTGTAATGGTCTATGTTCTATGTTCTTACTGTGTTATCAATGAGGAACAAAAACCTATACCTCATTGAACTACTTGTTTGAACAAAATTTGATGCCTTACGGAGGATGGAGAACACAAAATTGACCCTGTTAAAAGTGGGAACCCAGTTTCTTTATCTTCACACGTATACCCAGTGTTCATCACACCACAGATACCCTGACCAGCTTGTGGCACTGTCTGAAAGCAATGGGTCAAGGCTGAGTCAGTGAAGGTTATCAGATACCACAGCGCTGTCAATCACCGGTTACTTACGCTCCAGAGTGGACCTTGAGGGAAGCAACCTCTTTGTTGCACCAACCCATGGCCTGCAGGGATGGGTAGTCATCAGAAAGTTCAAACTTGCGGCCCTGGAAGTTCTCGTTTTCGTACAGGGAGATCTTACTGTCACTGTGGCTCTGAGGAGAGAAGGGGATGGAGAAAGATTGACTGCATTGCAAATGTGGTTTGACAATGTGACAGAGTCTATAAAGGATCACAATTCCTATGGTGTTCAGAAGGTCCAGAGGAGGTTTACCAGGATGCTGCCTGCACTGGAGAGCATGCCTTATGAGCATGTGTTGAGCGAGATAGGCCTTGGTATAGGTATACACCAATATCTACACCAATGCAATACCTTGGACAAGATAATAGGCATTGATCGGTTGGCTAGCCAGAGACTTTTTCCCAGGATAGAATGGCTAATACCAGAGGTATAATTTTAAAGTGACTGGAGGAATGTGTTGGGAGGATGTCAGAGGTAAACCCTTTACACAGAGAGTGGAAGGTGACACATTATGATCGGCTAAGAAACTTGTAGATCAGCACATGGGTGATTATGATCAGTTAAGAAAGTCATAGATTGGCACATGGACGATGGAGAAAATGGAGAGTCATGGAAAAGGGAAGGGGATAGATAGATCTTAGGAGATAAAATTTTGGCATAACATTATGGGCCAAATGGCCAGTACTATGCTGTGGTGTTCTATGATCTATGTTCTTATCTCACATCCTTTGCTGTGGAGTTTGTGCATTTTCCCAGTTGAATCCTGACCATAACCATCTCACACGTGATTCATTTCAATCTGTGTACCATCTAATGCAGGCAGAGGCACAGCATCAATAACCTCAACGGCCCCTACCACTGAACGTGGTACAACTGGTGTGAACCTCAACGGCCCCTACCACTGTACGAGGTACAACTGGTGTGAACCTCAACGGCCCCTACCACTGTACGAGGTACAACTGGTGTGAACCTCAACGGCCCCTACCACTGTACGAGGTACAACTGGTGTGAACCTTGACGGCCCCTACCACTGTACGAGGTACAACTGGTGTGAACCTTGACGGCCCCTACCACTGTACGAGGTACAACTGGTGTGAACCTCAACGGCCCCTACCACTGTACGAGGTACAACTGGTGTGAACCTCAACGGCCCCTACCACTGTACGAGGTACAACTGGTGTGAACCTCAACGGCCCCTACCACTGAACATGGTACAACTGGTGTGAACCTCGACGGCCCCTACCACTGTACGAGGTACAACTGGTGTGAACCTCGACGGCCCCTACCACTGTACGAGGTACAACTGGTGTGAACCTCAACGGCCCCTACCACTGTACGAGGTACAACTGGTGTGAACCTCAACGGCCCCTACCACTGTACGAGGTACAACTGGTGTGAACCTCAACGGCCCCTACCACTGTACGAGGTACAACTGGTGTGAACCTCAACGGCCCCTACCACTGAACATGGTACAACTGGTGTGAACCTCGACGGCCCCTACCACTGTACGAGGTACAACTGGTGTGAACCTCGACGGCCCCTACCACTGTACGAGGTACAACTGGTGTGAACCTCAACGGCCCCTACCACTGTACGAGGTACAACTGGTGTGAACCTCAACGGCCCCTACCACTGAACATGGTACAACTGGTGTGAACCTCGACGGCCCCTACCACTGTACGAGGTACAACTGGTGTGAACCTCAACGGCCCCTACCACTGTACGAGGTACAACTGGTGTGGGCTCCACAGATCCTGCTGTTTTCCTTTCGCACAGCAGATGTTTATCCTGATCAAATCCCGAATTGAAGAGGGAATGAAAGGAATTACAGTGTCTCTGATTAATGTCTCAATGCTGTTTGATGCACTTATCTGAGACACAGGAGAATGTACGTGTTGGGAACCGGAGCAACAAACCACCTGCTGGAGGAACTCAGCAGGTCAGGCAGCATCAGTGGGGGGAAAGGAACTGTCGACATTTCAGGGTGAAAACCTGCATCTGCACTCTACAGAGTCATAGAGTAATAGAAAAGTGCAGCACAGAAACATGCCCTTCAGCCCATCTAATCTGTGCAAACCATTTAAACTGCCTTCTCCCATCGACCTGCATCCAGACATAGTCCTCCATACCCCTACTATCCTCGTACCTATCCAAACTTCTCTTAAATGTTGAAATCAATCTCTCCTGCACCACTTGCACTGACAGCTCATTCCACACTCTCATCGCCCTCTGAGTGAAGAAGTTCCCCCTCAGTTTCCCCTTAAACATTTCACCTTTTGCCCTTAATCCATGATCTCTAGCTCTAGTCTCACCCAACCTGAGAGGAAATATTGCTGACCAAAGTCCAGCTGTGCAGAAACATGGCCATTGTGCTTTGTTCTGTGTATTTTCATAAATACTGTGTTTTATTCTGTGGCTTCATAAATCATAACACTCGCCAGTCTGTGAGTTATTTTACATCTTCTAATATTACATCTGTGAATTATTTTACATTATTTACATTATCAACATAATGCCTATAGGAAAGATGTCAACAAGATTACAAGTGGACAGAGAAGATTTACGAGGATGTTGCCGGGACTTGATTTACAAGAAAAGATTGATAGGTTAGGACTTCATTCTCAGCAGCGTAGAAGATCGTGGGGAGATTTGACAGAGGTATTCAAAATTATGAGGGATATAGATAGGCTAAATAAAAGCAGGCCTTTCTGCTGAGGTTGGGTGAGACGAGAACTAGAGGTCATGGGTTGAGGGTGAAAGGTGAATATTTAAGGGAAACCTGAGGGGTATCCTCTTCACTCGGAGGGTGGTGAGAGTGTGAAATGAGATGGCAGTGGAAAAACTGATACAGGTTTGATCGCAACATTCCAGAGAAATTTGTGTAAGTACATGGATGGGTGAGGTATGAAGGTGCAGGTCAATGGGATGAGGCAGGATAACAGTTCAGCATGGACTCGATGGGCTGAAGGGTCTGCTTCTGTGCTGTGGTGCTCTGTGACTCTATGACTCAATATCTCAGAAATGTATTTATATGAGTATGCTATGCTGCATCGAACATACATAAATGCATGTGAGATATATCAAGTGGACATTATCCTGCAACTGTACATTATCTTGTGCCTTACACATTCTAGTCCATGGTCAACTGTTGAGTGAAGCTGCTGATCCTGAGATATTACAGATATGGGCACCATTGAGAGTGTCCTGACGGGCTGCATGTCCGTCTGGTACAGGAATTGCAAAGCATCTGACTGTGCAAGTTCCTGCAAAGGACTGGGAGGACAGCTGCAAGGATTATTGGGATCACTCTTCCATCTATCAGAGATATTTTTCAGGACTGCTACATATGCAAGGCCCTTGGCATTGTCAATGATCCCTCCCATCCATCCCACAATCTCTTTGACCCCCTCCCATCAGGCAGAGGTACTGTAGCATTAGGGCAGGACTGTTAGGATGGGAAACAGCTTCTTCCTCCAGGCTATGAGATACTGCACTCCCTGCCACCAATAAGGTCTCATGATGTATGAAGTGCGCATAGTGTTATACTGTTTACTTTTTAACTTGTCATAAATTCACATTATTATTTGTGGATTATATGTACTGTGTGCACTTTGGAACATGTCCAGAGGAACATTGTTTCATTTGACAGTAACATGAATAGAGTTGAATTACAATAAACTTGAATTTGAACTTGAACTTCAAGTTCAAGTTCAAAGACTTTGTGGTTTGCTTTCTGTGCACTAGGGGGTGGGGAAAGGTTTTGATCACTACACTAAGTGAAGCCAGTGACTTTTCGTAACCTGGAATTCAATTGTTCAGAGGAACGGCCCACAACATCACCCCACTTTGGTTGTCACAGGCTTGGATCTACTGGACAACTTCAGAAGGTGACAGCAAAAAGAACAAATAATCAGAGAACTTACAGCACATTTAATGGGGCGAAATGAGAGAAGATGCTCAGTCCTGTAGCCGCTATTCCCGCTCCAAGCATCCCAGCGAGGGTAGTCTCCCTTCTCCAGAATGAACTGCTGTCCCTGGAATTCTGGGTGTTCATAACCTGCCCAGCTACACATCAAAGGGAGAGAGCAAGGTGGGGGGAGGGACAGAAACAGAGAGAGATAGGGAGAGACAAAGATGAAGACAAGAGAGGCCAAGAGAGACAACAGGCAGATAGAGACAGAGAGAAAAGAGAGAAAGAAAGACAGACAGAAAGAGAGAGAAGGAGAGAGATAAACACAGTGACAGAAAGAGAGGCAGACAGACAGATAGACAGAGAGAGAAAGAAAAAGAGGGAGGGAGAGAGAGAGAGTGAGAAAGCGAGAGGAGAGAGAGAGAGATGGAGGGAGGGGAAGAAGTGGAAGAAGATGTTCAATGGCTTAACAAGGCTTAACAACTTACAATGATTTAACACCAGAATATCTGAAACTTTAGAAGACAACCAATCTAATGTTTAAAATGGAGATATCAGGACAGGCAGACTGAAAGGGGGATCAAGAAACATTTTAGTGAAGGGAGAGGTTTAGGAGGGATATTCAGAGTTTAGATGATTGGATTTTGTTGGAGTGGTCACAGGTGGTGGAGGATTGAATCTCAGAAAGAGCAGGTTAGAATTAGAGAAGTACAAAGATCTGAGTTCAAAGATTGGTGTGGAAGACACAGGTTTGAGTTCATGGGACACCAGCATTGGGGAAGCAGGGATCTGTTCCTATGGGACGGCTTCACTTGAACCATACAGGGACAGGGTGAATCACATAACTAGGGCTCTGGACAGGGCTTTAAACGATATAGTAGGGGAATGGGTTCAACAAATTAGAAAGATATAGATAAAGTAAAAGGGAACGAGAGTACAGGAGGAGTTATTAGTGGGAGAGCATTTTGGAGGTAGTTGAAGCCCCCCTGGCCAACCCAGTTTGGCGGGGCCAGGGGCTGTCTCCCTAGATGACAGTGAACCAAGCGACCCTGAGGTTGGCCAGTGGAGTTTTGGCATATGTGGATGACCGTCTAGAGCTTGGATTCACCTGGGGGGACTATGAGTCGAGGTGAGTGGCTGAGCCCGGGCGACAGAAGCGAAGTGTCACATGTGGAGGAGTTTTTGGCCGGAGGAGTTTGGTGCAATGTTTGGGGAGACTGAGAAAGAGGAGCCTCTATTCTCAAGTCTAGGGAAATAAAAATTGAAGAATGAAAATTATAGGGAAGGTTTGGGGAGGGTATTTCCTCTGGATGAGGTATCCAGAACCAAACATCACAGTCTCAAAAATATGGTTTGTTGCCAAAAAAGATATTAGAAATTATTCAGTCATAGCTACGTGAGATGTCTCTGCAGAAGAGGAGTTTAGAGAGCCCATGTGAGAGGGCTGAGATTAAGGGTTGGATGACTGAATACTTACCTGATACCAGCAGAGTGATAAAATCAGGACACAAAAACCATCGGAGGAGCCTGAGGCATTAGAGGGCATTGGGACCGGAAGAGTTGCAGTTAGTTTATTACTGTCACATGTGCTGAGAAAAGCTTGTCTTGTATACTGTTCATACACCTCAAATCGTTACCCAGCACATTGAGGGAGAATAAGGTAAAACAAGAACAGAACGCAGAATAGGAAATGCTTCTTCAGCTCATAAAGAAAGACAGATCTCATTATCTGTTAATAATGATAAGAAACATTGCACATTCCAATATTGATTTGGTTCACAGTGATCTTGTTACATCCATAACAAGCTTATGATATCATAACAATAACAATGCAGAATAAAGTGTAACAGCTCTCGAGAAAGTGCAGTGCAGATAGACAATAAGGTGCAAGGTGGTGAGGTCAAGAGTCCATCTCATCGTACTATGGAGCCATTCAATAGTTATAGCAGTCGGGTAGGTGCTGCTCTTGAGCCACTGGTATCAGTTAGCTCACCTTGTGAATTGTGATGATTTTGCAGGGTTTTGTACGTACTGCCTGATGGAGGAGAGGAGAAGAGAGAATGTTCAGGGTGGGTGGAGTCTTCAGAGAGTGGAACAGGCAAAGCCATAGAGAGTGGAAATAGGGTGAGAACTTTAAAGTTGAGCAGTGAGTAGACAAAGCAAATGTGTGCAAGATGATGTTTGGACAGGAGTTGGTAATGGTTGATCTACAGCACCATGAGTGAACTGAAGTTTAGGGACAAGGCAAGATGGTAGACTCAACAGGAACAGTTGATGCTACAGGTAATAAAAACACCAGCAAAAATCAAACTCTGGCATTTCCTCACATTCTTTCCCCAGTTGAAGTTGGAAAAGGCAGCGTGGCACAAACAAGGCATCAAAGTTGGGTACTTACGGTCCACATTCTACCTTAATGGATCGGATCTTGTTGAATCCCCGCTCCATGATGTTGGGACATTCCAGCATGAACTCACAATGTTTTCCCTGGAAGTTTTGCTCTTCCCAGACAGTGATCTTCCACTGTCCCATGGAATCCATTGGCTGGGTTGTCATCCTGAATTTGGTTGTATCAACTATAACAATAACAAGAAAGATCAATTGACATTCAAATCAAAAGCCAAGGGGAGATCGCCAGTGTTTGGATTCAGCTTGCTGGCTGTCTAGCTCATCTTGCTTTCATCTGCATAACCCCCAATCTCTCTACCTTCCCCCTTGCTCTCTTTGTGTGAAATCAAGTCCTAGTTGGTCTGCCTGGCTCCCATCCTGTGACTCACAAAGCTAAGAAGCTTGAAGAAAACAGATGCTTAAGAGCACATCCCTCTGATTTTTCCTCTTCTGAAAACAGTTCTGCTCTATCTAGATGACATGAGAGAAAGATAGCACAGTAACATCTCAGTTAGCATAATGCTTTATGGCACCAGCAAAAGTGGATTATTTCCCACTGCTGTCTCTAAAGAGTTTGTTCTTTCTCGCCAAAACCACACGGGTTTCCTCTGGGTTCTTCAGTTATTTCCCACTTTCCAAAGATGTGCAGGTTTGGGTTTGCAAGTTGTGGACATGACATGCTGTGTTGGCACCAGAAGTGTAGCAAAACTTGCCGGCTGCCCCGGCATATTTTCTGACTGTGTCGGTCATCGACTAAATGACACATTATGTTTCAATAGGAAGAGGTACAGTCGACATTTTGGGCCAAGACCCTCCGTCAGGACTAACTGAAAGAAGAGATAGCAAGAGATTTGAAAGTGGGAGGGGGAGAGGAATATCCGAAATGATAGGAGAAGACAGGAGGGGGAAGGATGGAGATAGGAGCTGGAAAGTTGATTGGCAAAAGGGATATGAGAGGATCATGGGATGGGAGGCATAGAGAGAAAGAAAGCGGGAGGGGGGAAGCCCAGAGGATGGACAAGGAGTATAGTGAGAGGGACAGAGGGAGAAAAAGGAGAGAGAAAAAAATATATATATTATAATAATAATAATAAATAAATAAATATCGGATGGGATACGAAGGGGAGGTGGGGCATTAATGGATGTTAGAGAAGTCAATGTTCATGCCATCAGGTTGGAGGCTACCCAGACGGAATATAAGGTGTTGTTCCTCCAACCTGAGTGTGGCTTCATCTTGACAGCAGAGGAGGCTGTGGATAGACATATCAGAATGGGAGTGGGACGTGGAATTAAAATGTGTGGCCACAGCGAAACGGTCTCCCAGCCTGCGTCGGGTCTCGTCAATATATAGAAGTCCGCATCGGGAGCATCGGACGGAGTATATCACCCTAGCCGACTCACAGGTGAAGTGTCCCCTCAACTGGAGCCCTGAATGGTGGTGAGGGAGGAAGTGTAGGGGTACGTGTAGCACTTGTTCCGCTTTTGCCAATCACCTGTCCAGCTTTTGGCTCCATCCCTCCCCCTCCTGTCTTCTCCCATCATTTTGG
Source organism: Mobula birostris (assembly GCF_030028105.1). Taxonomy (NCBI): domain Eukaryota; kingdom Metazoa; phylum Chordata; class Chondrichthyes; order Myliobatiformes; family Myliobatidae; genus Mobula; species Mobula birostris. The sequence continues at coordinate 106,676,192 of NC_092375.1, read as the reverse complement.
ATCTCCCCCTCCCCCTCCAACTTTCAAATCCCTTACTCACTCTTCCTTCAGTTAGTCCTGACGAAGGGTCTCGGCCTGAAACGTCAACTGTACCTCTTCCTAGGGATGCTGCCTGGCCTGCTGCGTTCACCAGCAACTTTGATGTGTGTTGCTTGAAATTCCAGCACCTGCAGATTTCCTCGTGTTTGCATTATGTTTCAATGTTTTGATATACGCACAACAAATAAAGCTAACCTTTTTCATCTGTACTTTCTCTCCTCTGTGGAAGAATCACACTTTTTTGGATTGTCCCTGAGCCTATAAAATGAATCTGTCACCACCAGAACTACTGGCGTAAATAAGGAATGAAGCAACATCATTCAAACTTCCGCTTCACCGGGGCTTTACAGATTTTCAACAGAACTTCCTCATACTTGCACCCCCCCCCCCCGCCCCCACCCATGCTGCTCTGAGATCCAAAATCCTATATTCTTGGTAAACCATTTACTCAATCTGTATATATCAAGGTCTCCTATTTTCCACACTTTACAGTGTAGGCTGTAGACTGGAGTTCAAATCCAGCATTATCTATAAGGAGTTTTCACATTTTCCCTGTGACCACGTGGGCTTCCTCCAAGTGCTCTAGTTTCCTCCCGCATTCCAAAGATGTGGGGTTAGCATAGTGATTTGTCAGCACTGCATGTAGCAGAAACGTGGCAATACTTGCAGGCTGCCCAGCACAATCCTCATTGGTTTGATATGATGCAGCAAATGATGCATTTCATGCTATGTTTCGATGCACATGTGACGCATAAAGCTATTCTTTAATCTTTTACACTTTATTCTGGCTTTAAAATTTTTATTAATTTTCCCCATTCTTTCTCTCAGAATGTATCACTTCATACACTCAATGGCCATTTTATTAGATACACCTGTATACCTGCTCATTAATACAAATATCTAATCAGCCAATCATATGGCAGCAACTCACTGCATAAAAGTGTGCAGACATGGTCAAGAGGTTCAGTTGTTGTTCAGTACAATCATCAAAGTGAGGAAGAAATGTGATCTAAGTGACTTTAACCGTTGAATGATTGTTGGTGCCAGACAGGGTTTTATGAGTATCTCAGAAACTGCTGATCTCCTGGGATTTTCACACACAACAGTCTCTAGAGTTTACAGTAAATAGTGTGAACAACAAAAAGCATTCCATGAGCAGCAGTTCTGTGGGCAAAAATGCCTTGTCAGTGAAAGCATTCAGAGGAGAATGGCCAGACTGCTTCAAACTAAGAGGAAGTTGACAGTAACTCAGATAACCACACATTACAATAGTGGTGTACAGACGAGCATCTCCGAACACACAACACCGCAACCACTGAAGTGGCTGGTCTACAGCAGCAGAAGACCTCGAACATACACTCAATGGCCACTTTATTAGGTACAAGACATACCTAACAAAGTGGTTACTGAGTGTATTGTGACATGACTGTGTTCAGCAACCATACTACTAGTGAGAAAACTTTATGAAGAATTAAGGCTCCATAAAATTGGTAAAGCGCAGCCGACCAGTGCAACATCCTTTTAATAGGATACAGGATAGAGAACATTCCAAATATACTGGTTATTGCAAGTTTAAGTTCTCCACTGGATAACTTTGTGACTCCAGTGAATATTCCTACAGGGCAGTATGGTAGCGTAGCAGATAACGCAAAGTTATTACAGCGCCAGCACCCCAAGTTCAATTCCTGCCACAGTCTGTAAGGAGTTTGTACGCACTCCCGATGACTACGTGGGTTTTCACTGGGTGTTCCAGTTTCACCCACATTCCAAAGACATAAGGGTTAATTGGCCACAGGGTGTAACTGAGTGCCGAGGGCTCGCTGGGCTGGAAGGGCCTGTTACTGTGCTGCATCGCTAAATAAAACAAAATATTGCTCTGCTTTATACTCCCAGAGTAAGTTCTTCATTGCTGGTAATTTAAAATAGAACGTACAAAAGTACAACACAGGAATAGGCCTTTCGGCACATGATGTTGTACCAAACTAACTAAGCTAGCGACATCCAATCCCTTCTTTCTGTCTCTCTTTGAAGGGTCTTGGCCCAAAATATTGATGGATTAATCATGCCTGACCTGCAGAGTTCCTCCAGCACTCTGTGTTTGCTGACTCAGTCTCCTGTCTGGTCCCGTCTACCTGCAGCCAGACTTTATCCCTCCAATCCCTTCTCATCCATGTACTTTCCTTAAATATTACAATTGAACCCACATCTACCACTTCCTCTGGCAGCTCATTCCACACTTGCACCATCCTCTGAGTGAAGAAGTTACCACTCAGGTTCCCCTTAAATATTTCACATTTCACCTTAAACATATGATCTCTAGCTCTAGTCTCAGCCAATATGGGGGGAGAAAAGCTTGCCTTCGGTCGATTCTCTGCATAATCATGTGCCTTTCTGAGAGCCCCTTAGGTGTATTTGGGCCCATCACTACCCCTGGCAACACATTCCATGCATCCTTCACCAGGTGTTTACGTAGACCAGTGACAATATAATCTGCATTGCTATCTTCAGTCTGAAGACTGAAGAACTCCACTATGCATAAGAGACAGTCATGGGCCTTATATAGAACATGGAGCATAGAGTATTGAAGCACAGTACAGGCTCTCCAGCTACTGATGTTGTGCAGACCTTTTAACTTACTCTAAGATCAATCTAACCCTTCACTCTCACATAGCCCTCCTTTTTTTGTATCATCCATGTGCATATCTAAGAGTTTCTTAAATACCCCTAACATATTTGCCTCTACCATGACCCCTGACAGGGTGTTCCATGCACCCACAGCTTTCTGTGTAAAACCTCCCTCTGACATCCCCCCTGTACTTTTCTCTAATCGCCTTAAAATTATGCCCCTGGTATTAGTTATTTCCTTCCTGGATAAAAGTCAATGGCTGTCCAATCTATCTAAGCCTCTTGTCATCTTGTAGACCTCTGTAACGTCACCTCTCATCCTCTTTCACTCCACAGGGAAAACTCCTACCCCCACTGGACACACTCTCTAGAATTCTGCCGCCTTCTATCAGCCATAATGCAATATCTGTTACACAACACATAATACCAAATAATACAGAATACCTGGCTGTGCGATGGCTGGATCCAGAGAGGTTGCTGCTGCTCTGGGCTGGTGAGCCCTCTTTTATATCCCGTGCCATCCCTGGTGTATGTGCAGGGGGTTTTAACCCTGCCGGCTCAGCAAGCCTGCAGCCTTGTGAAAACCCAAATGAGCCAAAGAGCTGTCCATGCAAATTCTCAGGGCTCATTGTTGAAGGGATCAGCTTTCACCCCCTCCCTCGACAACACAACAATGGAAAATGCTGGTTCCGTGTTTGATCTGCAGTCAGGACACTAGAAAATGAGACTGATGTAACACCCTGGCCTGACCGCCAACAGAGTTCATCGCACACCAGTTTGCAAATACAATACTTTGGACATACCACAGTGGTTTAGAGGGATTAGATGCAGACTATTTCTCTCTCTCCCTTGCTTGGGAGTTAGCGCCATGAAAGATCCTAGTTGCAAACTTTTAATTAGTCATGTGCAATTTTAGTCTAAAACTCACAATCAATGGTTTGCAGTGGGCGTAAAATCAAAGGGGGAATAAGACCATAAGACCATAAAACTATAAGACATAAGAACAGAATTAGGCTATTGGGCCCATAGAGTTTGCTCTGCCATTCCACCATGGCTGGTTTATTATTCCTCTCAATCCCATTCTCCTCCCTCCTCCCTGTAACCTTTGACACCTTTACTGATCAAGAACCTATGAACCTCCACTTCATATCTACCAAATGATTTGGATTCCACAGTCTCCTGTGCAATTAGTTCTATAGAAACACTACCCTCCAGCTAAAGAAATTCCTCATCTTTTTCTAAAGGGATGCTCTTGTACTCTGAGGCTATGCCCTCTGGTCCTAGACATCCCCACCCATTAGAAACATCCTCTCCACATCCGCTCTATCTGGGCCTTTCAATTTTCAATAGGTTTCAATGAGGCCCCCCCCCCCAACTTGGCACATTCTTCTAAACACCAGCAAGTACAGGCTCAGAGCCATCAAATCCTCCTCATGTATTAATCCTTTCATTCCTAGGATCATTCTCATGAACTTCCTCTGGACCCTCTCCTATTCCTTTCTCTTACCCTCTGGAATATGGTCATTCTCTGAATTATGAAATAACCTAAGATTTACACTGCACAATGGTTGTATAGGAAAAGCTGCAGAAGGTGTCAAAAATTCACAAGACCCAACATACGTAGATTGGCAGACCGCTTCTTCGAACACCTTCACTCCGTCCACTACAACAGGCAAGATTGCCCGGTGACGATCTGGCCTCCTCTAACTGCCGCTCTCTGTTTGGAGAAATCACATCTCATATTCAGTCTGGTTAGTCTCCAACATGCTGGCATGAACATTAATTTCTCCATCCTCTGGTAATTTCTCCCCCTCCCCCTCTCTCATTTTCCATTCTCCATTCTGATTCCCTCTCACCCCTTCTCTTCTCCTCAACTGCCCATCACCTTCCCCTGGTTCTCCCTTCCCCTTCCCTTTCTTCCATGGTTTACTATCTTCACCTCATATGCCCATCACCCCCCTCAGGTGCTTCTCCTCCCTCTCTTTCTCCTATGGTTTACTCTCTTCTCCTATCAGATTCCTCCCTTTTTAGCCCTTTCCCTCTTCCACCTGCCACCTCCCAGCTTCTCACCATCCATGCCCTCCCATACCCACCCACCTTCCCCCTCACCTGGTCTCACCTATCACCTGCCAGATTGTACTCCTTCCCCTCCCTCCACATTTTTCTGGCTTCTTGCCCCATTCTTCCGTGTCCTGGTGGAGGGTCTCAGCCAAAACTGTCAACTGTTTATTCCCTTCCATAGATGCTGCCTGACCTGCTGAGTTCCTTCAGCATTTTGTGTGTTTCACAAGGATTTTACCAGGACTGGAGGACCTGAGTTATAAGGAGTGAATAGATAGGCTGAGCCTTCCCTGGAGTGAAGGAGGTTGAGGGGTGATGGAATCCTCATTGGTAGAGACACAGTGAATGGTCTCAGTCTTTTTCCTTGGATCGAGGAGTACAAAAACGAGAGCATCAGTATAAGGTGAGAGGGGAGGGGCTTCTGAGATACAGTTTGTTTGCACAGAGGATGGTGCATGTGTGGAATGAGCTGCCAGAGGAAGTGGTAGAGGTGGGTACAAATAGAACAAGATGATATTATTAGAAAAACATAGAAACATAGAAAATCTTCGGCCCACGATGTTGTGCCGACCATGCAACCTACTCTCAAAACTGCCTAGAATTACCCTACCACATAGCCCTCTATTTTTCTAAGCTCCTTGTACCTAGGAGTCTCTTAAAAGACCCTATTGTATCCGACTCTACCACCACTGCTGGCAGTGCATTCCACGCACTCAACACTCTCTGGGTGAAAAACATACCTCTGACTCCCCTTTGTACCTACTTCCAAACACCTTAGAACTATGCCCCCCCAAGTTAGTCATTTCAGCCCTGGGAAAAAACCTCTGACTATCCACACGATCAATGCCCCTTATCATCTTATACACCTCTATCAGGTCACCTCTCATCCTCCATTGCTCTAAGGAGAAAAGGCCAAGTTCACTCAACCTATTCTCATGAGGTACGCCCTCCAATCCAGACAACATCCTTGTAAATCTCCTCTGCACTCTCTTTATAGTATCCACATCCTTTCTGTAGTGAGGAGACCAGAACTGAACACAGTACTCCATGGGGTCTAACTAAGGTCTTATATAGCTGTAACATTACCTCACGGCTCTTGAACTTAATCCCACAGTTGATGAAGGCCAACACACCATATGCCTTCTTAACAACACTGTCAACCTGCACAGCAGCTTTGAGTGTTCTATGGACACAGACCCCAAGATCCCGCTGATCCTCCACACTGCCAAGAGCTTTACCATTAATATTATATTTTGTCTTCAGATCTGACCAACTGAAATGAACCACTGAACACTTAACTGGGTTGAACTCCATCTGCTACTTCTCAGCCTAGTTCTGCATCATATCAATGTCCTGTTATAACCTCCGACAACCCTCCAGACTATCTACAACACCCCCAACTTCTATGTCATCAATATACTTACTGACCCACCCTTCTACTTCCTCATCCAGGTCATTTATAAAAATCACAAAGAGTAAGGGTCCCAGAACAGATCCCTGTGGAACACCACTGGTCACCGACCTCCAGGCAAAATACAAACTATCCACAACCACCCTTTTCCTTCTGTGGTCAAACCAATTCTGGATCCACAAAGCAGGTCTCCTTAGATCCATGCCTCCTTACTTTTTGAATGACCCTCACATGGGGAACCTTATCAAATGCCGTACTGTACTGAAATCCATTTACACTACCTCCACTGCTCTACCTTTATTGATGTGTTTTGTTACATCCTCAAAGAATTCAGTCAAGTTTGTAAGGCATGACCTGCCCTTGATGAAACTATGCTGACTATCCCTAATCAGGTTATGCCTCTCCTAATGCTCATAAATCCTGCCCCTCAGGATCTTCTCCAACAACTTGCCCACCACTGAAGTACGACTCATTGGTCTATAATTTCATGGTTATCTCTACTCCCTTTCTTGAACAAGGAGGCAATGTTTGCAACCTTTCAATCCTCTGGTACTTGTCCTGTTCCTATTGATGATGCAAAGATCATTGCCAGAGGCTCAGCAATCTCCTCTCTTGCTTCCCTCAGCAGCCTGGGGTATATCTCGTCTGGTCCTGGTAACTTATCTAACTTAATACCTTTCAAAAGCTCCAGCACATCCTCTTTCTTAATGTCTTAAACTCAGGCATTTCAGTCTGCTGTAAGTCATCCCCACAATTGCCAAGGTTCTTTTCCCTGGTGAATAATGAAGCAAAGTATTCATTAAGCACCTCTGCTATCTCCTCCGACTCCATGCACATGTTTCCACTGTCACACCTGCTTGGTCCTATTCTCACACAGCACATCCTCTTGCTCTTCACATACTTGTAGAATGCTTTGGGATTTCCCTAATTCTGCTCACCAAGGCCTTCTCATTGCTCCTTCTAGCTCTCTTAATTTCATTCTTGAGTTCCTTCCTGGCACCCTTGTAATTTTCTTGAGCTCTAACAGTTCCTAGTTTCTTGAACCTTTCGTAAGCTTTTCTCTTCTTCTTAACTAGATTTTCCACATCCGTTGTCCACCAGAGTTCTTTTACCGTGCCATGCTTTCCCTGCCTCAATGGAACGTACCTGTGCAATACTCCATACAAATGTTCCCTGAACATTTGCCACATTTCTGAGGTGCATTTCCCTGAGAACATCTGCTCCCAGTTTATGTTCCCAAGTTCCTGCCTAATAGCATCATGTTCCCCCTACCCTAATTAAATTTTTTCCCAAATTGTCTGTTCCTATCCCTCTTCAGTGAAGGAGACAGAGTGTGATCACTATCTCCAAAATGCTCTCCCACTGAGAGATCTGACACCTGACAAGTTTCATTTCCCAATACCAAATCAAGTACAGCCTCTCCTCTAGTTGGTTTATCTATGTAATGCATTAGGAAACCTTCCTGAACACACCTAACAAACTTCACCCCATCTAAACCCTTTGCTTGAAGGAGATCCAAGTTAATATTAGGAAAGTTAAAATTACTCATCACAACAACCCTATTATTATTGCACCGTTCCAGAATCTGCCTTCCTATCTGTTCCTCAATGTCTCTGTTACTATTGGCGGGGGGGGGGGGGGGGTCTCTAAAAAACCCAGTAGAGCTATTGCCCCCTTCCTGTTGCTGACTCCCACCCACAATGACTCCGTAGGCAATCCCTTCATGACTTCCTCCTTTTCTGCAGCTGTGATACTATCCCTAATTAGCAATGCCTCTCCCCCACCTCTTTTGCCTCCTTCTCTGTCCCTTTTTGAAACATCTAAAGCCCGACACATTCAGCAGCCATTCCTGCTCCTGAGACGTCCAAGTCTCTGTAATGGCCACAACGTCATAGCTCCACATACTGATCCACGCTCTAAGTTCATCAGCTTTGTTTATGATGCTCACTGCATTAAAATAGACACATCTCAGACCATCTGGCTGAGTGCTTCTTTGCTCTATCATCTGCCTATGCTTCCTCATAAACTCCCTACAAGCTGTCACTACCTGTGTGCCAACCACCCCATCCTCTGCCCTTTCACTTCAATTCCCACCCCCCTGTAGATCTCGTTTAAACCCTCCCCACTAGCATTAGCAATCCTCCCTCCCAGGATATTGGTTCCCCTCAGTTCAGGTGCAACCCGTCCCACTTGTATAGGTCACCCCCTTCCCCAGAAAAAGTTCCGGTGATCCAAGAACTTGAATCCCTGCCCCCTGCACGATCTCCTCAGCCACTCATTCATCTGCGCTACCTTCCTGTTCTGACCTTCACTAGCTCTCGGCACTGGAAGAAATCTGAAGATTATCACCTTGGAGGTCCTGCTCTTCAGCCTCCTTTCTAATGTCCTAAACTTACTGCGCAGGACCTTTACCCCTCTCCTGCCTATGCCATTGGTCAATGGGACTGGGCAGAATAACAGTTCAGCATGGACTAGATGGGCTGAAGGGCCTGTTTCTATGCTGTAGTGCTCTGTGACTCTGAATCTATGACCAATGATGTGCTGAGGGCAGCCTGCAAGTGTTGCCATGTTTCTGCCACTTCAGGACTGAAAGTATTCAAATAGAAAGTCAGATAAATAAAGATAAATGAACTTGTGTGGAATAACTACACATCTCTTCTCTCAGGATCGTGGTGAAGAGGCTTTTCAGTTCCTGAGCTCCTGAGAGCAATGGCATTGTAAACTTAGCTCCTGGCAGGGTCACTCATGGTCAAGCAGGAGGTTCCAGACAAAGAGAGATCCAAGCAAGGCCTCAGCAGTGGAGTTGGCACACCACGGTGACAGTGAAGGTGGAGGAAGGTTGCAGCTCTGAAGGGCTCCCAGTCATCTTACATTCGATGCTATTGGACCCCGACCTCGATCTGTCCGAAACCAACTGGTGGCTACCCATACATCAGCCTCCCTACTTTAAACAAAGTCAGGCACAGATATTCTCCATTAAGGGAATAACCACTGGGTGAACATCACAGTGAACTGGAGAGATCGCACTACTACCACAAATCACCTGATAAAGTACTTTCAGGTGGAGTTACTGGAAGTTCAGGAGCTAATCTGTGTGCAGGGAGCTCCACAATGGTAACCAGATTATCTGTGGCCACTGAGGGTGTTTATAGTGGTCCGGGAATCACAAGAGCTACTCTCCTCCTCTCTCAAATAGTGCCGTGGCATCTTTGACTTTGTACACCAGAGATCAACTCCTGGTCTTCCAGTCAAGAGAGACTGACTAGGTAGCACAGTGGTCAGCACAATGCTTCACACCATAGGCTAAAGATCGAGGTTCCATTCCCACTGCTGTCTGTAAGGAGCTTGTACATTCTGGGTCTCATCGGGTGCTCTGGTTTCCTCCCACATTCCAAAGATGCACGGTTAAGTTTAGTAAATTGTGGGCATGATATGTTGGCGACATTCGCAGTTGTCCACAGCACACTTTTGCTGCAGATGATGTGTTTCACTGTATATTTTGATGTTTCAATGTACCCATGAAAAATAAAGCTAATCTTTATTTTTACCTACCTTGCTGTGACCCCTTTTACTTTGTTTACCTCCGCTGCACTTTCTTGGTATCTCAAAGGTTCAAAGGTTCATTTATTATCAAAGTATACAACTCTGAAATTCTTCTTCTCCAGATAGCCATGAAACCAAGAAAGAAAAGAATGGCAGAATGATTATCAACCCCAAAATCCCTCCTCCCTGCACAGAAAATGAACAAAAACAGAACAGGCATACTGACCTGCAAATTTCCACCTCCCCCGCGCCCCCCCCCCACCCACACACAAACAAAATTAGAAAGATCAGGGAAAAAACCCAGTAAATAAAACACTGTGAAACTGAAAAAAGTCTATGACCCAAGTCCATATACAAAATGCAGAAAGCCAGGGTAACTTTCTCTGGGCCCAGCAGCAGAGCTATCCCTCTCCGATAGCAGAGTTAACCCACCAGTGATCAAAAGGCAGTCTCCCCTCTTCGTAGCAGAGCGAACCCACCAGCAATCAAAAGACGGTCTCACCTCTCCGTAGCAGAGTGATCTCACCAACGATCAAAAGGCAGTCTCCCTCTCTGATAGCAGAGTGATCTCACCAGTGATCAAAAAGCAGTCTCCCCTCTCAAATAGCAGAGTGATCCCACCAGTGATCAAAAGGCAGTCTCCCCTCTCCGTAGCAGAACAATCCCACCAGTGATCAAAAGGGAGGCAGCTGACACTCACCTTCCACATTTGCCTCGATGTTTCCCTGTATACCCATGACTGTGTCACCACCCACAGCTCTAATCTGCTAATTAAATTTCCCGATGACACTACATTGATTGGCCTTATCTCAAACAATAACAAGGTGGTCTACAGGGAAGAAATAATCTCTCCGACACGGTGGTGTCAAGAAAGCAACCTCTCCCTCAATGTGGCAAAAACAAAGGAGCTGGTTGTGGATTACAGGAAGAGTGGAAATGGGTTAACCCCTATTGACATCAATGGATCTGGGGTTGAGAGGGTAAACAGCTTTAAGTTCTTCGGCACCCACATCACTGAGGACCTCACGTGGTCTGCACACACCAGCTGTGTGGTGAAAAAGGCACAACAGCACCTCTTTCACCTCAGATGGTTGAGGAAGTTTGATATGGGCCCCCAAATCTTAAGAACTTTCTACAGGGGCACAATTGAGAGCATCTTGACTGGCTGCATCACTGCCTGGAATGGGAACTGTACCTCCCTTAATCGCAGGACTCTGCAGAGAGTGGTGCGGACAGCCCAGTGAATCTGTACATGTGAACTTCCCACTATTCAGGACATTTACAAAGACAGGTGTGCAAAAAGGGCCTGAAGGATCATTGGGGACCCAAGTCACCCCAACCACAAACTGTTCCAGCTGCTACCATTCGGAAACGATACCGCAACATAAAAGCCAGGACCAACAGGCTCCGGGACAGCTTCTTCCACCAGGTCATCAGACTGATGAACTCACGCTGATTTGAGTGTATTTCTATGTTATGTAGAAACATAGAAATTTATTATTGTTCTATTATTATTGTTTATTATTGTTATTGTTCTATTTATCATTATAAATTACTATGATTGCACATTGCACATTTAGAGGGAGATGTAACATAAAGATTTTTACTCCTCATGTATGTGAAGGATGCAAGAAATATAGTCAATTCAACTCGCTTTAATCGGAGGACAATAGAAGCTTTAATCAGTAAAATGGAGTCAAACATCAGCTCACTCCCCCGCAGCCTGCTCGCCACGAGGTTTGCGCATGATGCTTCTGCCTCCCAGAATCCTCTCAGAGACTGCAGAGCATTAAAACACCCAAACGATCTCCAAACAGCCAAACACAGGCAACATAAATATCTGCAAAGATGGGGAATTCTGCAGATGCTGGAAATTCAAGTAACGTCACATCAAAGTTGCTGGTAAAAATATCTGCATTCCATTTTCTCTTCACTACCCTGATGTAATCTGGCTTGATCTATATGGATGACAAGCAATCAAAGCTTTTCACTGTATCTTGGAACATGTAACCCTAGAGAGGCTGGTCCTGGCTCACCTCTGACCCCTGGTCAAATCAGCCCTCGATCCCCTGCAGTTTGCCTACCAGGGGCACATTGGAGTCGATGATGCTAATATCTACCTGCTGAATAGAGCCTACTCCCATTTGGATAATCAGGGCAGCACTAAGAGGATCATGCTTTTTGATTTCTTAAGTGCCTTCAATACCATACAGTCCTCGTTGCTGGTGGAAAAGCTCTGTTCAATGCAGATTGGCATTTCCATTGTATCCTGGATAACGGACTACCTGACTGGCAGACCACAGCTTTTGCGGCTTCAGAGCTGTGTATCAGGCATGGATATAAGCAGCACTGGGCCCCACAGGGGACTGTATTGGCTCCTGTCCTGTTTACCCTGTATACCTCAGACTTTAGATACAACACTGAGTCATGTCATCTGCAGAAATTCTCTGATGACTCAGTAATAGTTGGGTGTATAAAGGGAGGACAAAAGGATGAATACAGGGCCCTGGTGGAGGACTTTGTCAAATGGTGCAAGCTGAATCATCTGCAGCTCAACATCAGAGGAGATGGTGGTGGACTTTAGGAAGACTAGGTCTGCACTGCTCCCTGTTACTGTTGATGGTGAGGACCTGGGGGTGCACCTGGATGACAGACTTGAGTAGAGCACCAACACAGAGGCTGTGTACAAGAAGGGCCAGAGTTGTCTCTACTTCCTGAGGAGACTGAGGTCCTTTGCAGTATGCAGGCCTCTCCTTCACACGTTCTACCAGTCTGTTGTCATCAGTACAATCTTCTATGCGGTGGTGTGCTGGGGCAATGGCATCAACACAGGTGATGCCAACAGGCTCAATAAACTGATTGGAAAGGTTGTTCTGTTATAGGAGTTAAACTGGGCACACCGGAGGCTGTGGTAGAACAAAGGACCCTATGGAAAATCCTGGCAATTCAAAGTTTCAAAGGTACATTTAATGTCAGAGAAATGTATACAATATACATCCTGAAATGCTTTTTCTTCGCAAACATCCACGAAAACAGAGGAGTGCCCCAAAGAATGAATGACATCTAAAGCCCCCCGCAGCTCCCCCTCCCATGCATAAGCAGCAGCAAAACAATGATCCCTCTCCCCCAGCCGCGAAAAAAAAACATCGGCATCCCCCCTCCCACTGAGCACTCAAGCGTGCAGCAAAGCATCAATAAAAACACAGACTAGCAGCACCCCAAAGACTACTCGTTCACCCGGTATTCAACATACCACAGGCTCTCTCTCTTCCTAGTAAGTGAAAAAGAGGTGTCTCCATTTCATGAAAATTCTGGACAAAGTTTCTCATCCTCTGCATGCCACCTTGGCTGAACAGAGGAGCACCTTTAGTAATAGACTGAGATAATGCACTGCTCCGAAGAGCACTGAATGAGGTCATTCTTACCCTCAGCATTAGGCTCTATAATGAGTCAACCAATAGCCAGGGAAGTGATGACCCTCTCCTGTTAGACTGTTTGTGGTAACTTATTTTTTATCCTTTCTTACTTCTCTTCTAATATTTATGTTTGTACACTTGTAATGCTACTATGACACTGTAATTTCCTTTGGGATCAATAAATAATCTATCCATATATCTATCTATCTATCTATCTAATTTAAACATTAGTACAACCAACCTCGTACCTCAGAGGGCAGATAGGATTCAGTTTCATAGCTCTTCTGAATAAATGTCACCAGGTTCACTGTGAACAATTACAATATTGGAGAAGTACTTCATTGACTGTAGAATATGGTGCACCAGTCTACATTGCAGGATTGGCAGTTCAGAGAATCGGTGACTTTAAATTCCTGCGTGTTAATCTTACCAGATGACCTGTCCTGGGCCCAGCACTTAGATGCAATCTTAAGAAAAGTGCAGCAGGATCTTTATTTTCTTATCAGAATTAGAATCAGGTTTATTCTCACTTACGTATGCCATGAGATTTGTTACGCGGCAGTAGTACAGTGCAAGACTTCAAAAGATATGAATAAGCTGTGTAAAAAGAGAGGGGAAAATACCGAGGCAGTGTTGCTGGGTTCATTGTCCATTGAGAACTCTGGTGGCAAAGGGGAAGAAGCTGTTCCTAAAGTGTCGATAGTGAGGCTCCTTCACAATGGATGCTCCTTTTTGAGGAATCTTCCTTTGGAAATGTCTTCGAGGTTGGGGAGGCTAATTTCAAGATTTCTTACAATAAGAAATAAATATAAAAATTAAATTAAATAATCCATGTAAAAAGAGAAGGAAAAACACTAAGGTAGTGTGTATACTTTCATTGTCCATTCAGAGACCTGATGGTAGAGGGGACGAAACTATTGCTAACATGGTGAGTGTGTGTCTTCAGGCTCCTGTATGGCAGTAATGAGAGGAGGATGTATCCTTGGTGTTGGGCCTTCATGATAGATGCCACCCTTTCTGAGGCCTCACACTTTGAAGACGTCCTTGATGGTTAAGAAATTAAGGATGTTCAGCTTGTCACCAAACACTAACAAACTTTTCCGGGTGTACCGATGGCAGTATCCTGACTGGTTGTACAAGGGTGCAGGAATGTAGGAAGCTGCAGAATGGAGTGGACTCAGTCCAATACATCACACCACATCCCTCCTACAATCGGGGACACCTACAGGAGGTGTGGTATCAAAGATCCGCACCAGCTGGGCTATGCTATCATTGGGCAGGAGATCCCACGACACCAGGTTCAAGAACAGCTCCTTCCTTTCAACCATTCAGCTCTTGAACCAACCAGCAAAACCCTCATCACTGCAATGCTATGACCACTATGATTGCTTTGCACTGTTCTAATTCTTTACTGCTCTAATTGTGTTTTATCTTGTAAAAATTGTATATAATTGATGTGAAATTTATATTTATCTTGTAGGTGGTGCTTACCTGATGCTTCTGCAAGTAGGTGTTTCATTGCACTAGTGCATACATGGCTTTGTGCGTGTGACAATCAACTTGACGCAGACTTTGAGAAAGACTTGGGGCCTGCTGTGCTGCTGGAGTTCAGCTCCTGTTTGGAAAAGAGGTGAGCTGCAGAGGGCGCCAGAGTTCCATCAGTCATTTTCTCTTGTCACAGGAAAGTTCAGAACCTGCAAGAAAATACACAGAATTCACTCCCTTGTATCAGGACACCTGTGAAATGGGCATCCCTCTAATCAGCTACGGATAGTAGGAATTCCCTCCCCTAGGGACTGAATAATGTGGAGCAATGGAGATTTCACAATCTCCATTTCTGTATAATTGTTGAATGTTGTGTTTTGTTGCATGTTTCACCCTGACCAACACAGCACAGCAAATTCCTAATACATCTAAATGTATATGGTGAATAAAGCTGATCTTGCATCCTTGATCCTTGATCAATAACTGTGTGGAAAACAAACAAACTACAGATGCTGGAAATTTGAAGTAAAAGTAGAATATGCTGGAAACACTCAGCAAGTCAGGCAGGGTCTGAGAAGAGAGAAACCAAGTTAATTGTTTCAGATCAGAGACTCTTTGGTAGGCTGATCTAGTGAAGTGTCTCCAACATGAAAGATTAACACTGTTTCCCTTCCTTTGACTGATTTTTGTTAGACTTGGATTGCGAGGAGTATGGAACAAGGGGAATAAGTAGAACCAGTCTACCGTACGCAGTTAGTAAAGCTGCTGTCTCACATCACTAGAAACCTAGGTTCAATCATGACCTCGGGGGCTGCCTGGCTGGGCTTTGCACATTCTGTGACTGCATGGGTATCTGCCAGATGTTCTGAGTTTCTCCCACATCCCATAAAGCCACAAGGCTATAATACATCGGAGCAGAAATAGGCCATTCAGCCATCGAGAGTGCTCTGCCAATTCATCATGGCTGATTTATTATCCCTCTCAACTCCATTCTCCTGTCTTTTACACCCACCTAGACTAATCAAGAACCTATCAACCTGTGCTTTAAATATACTCAGTGACTTGGCCTCTACAGCCATCTGTGGCAATGAATTTCACAGATTCCTCACCCTCTGACTAAAGAAATTCCTCCTCGTTTCTGTTCTGTTCTGAGATTGTGCCCTCTGGTCCCAGACTCACCCCCCCCCACCATTGGAAGCTCCCTCTCTACACCCCTTCTATCTGGGCCTCTCAATATTCGATATGTTTCATCGAGATCCCTCCTCGTTCTCCTGAACTCCAGCGACTCCAGACCCAGAGCCATTCCTAAAGGTGTGTGGGTTGGTCACCGTAAATTGCTCCCGCTATGTAGGAGAGTGGTAGAATCTGGGAGTAGTCGTGGAGAATGTGCTGAGAACAAAATAATCTAGTGTAAATCTAGTGTAAGGGTGGCTTATTTATTTATTTATTTTGGGACACAGCATGGAATAGGCCCTCCTGTCCCTTCGAGCCACTCTGCCCAGCATCCTCCGATTTAACCCTGGCCTAGTCACGGGATCATTTACAACCGACCAACCAGTGTGTCTTTGGACTGTGGGAGGAAACCAGAGCTCCTGGAGGAAACCCACACATTCCATGTACAGATTCTTTACAGATGAGAAGTGAAATTCAATCTCCGACAGTCTGAGCTGTAATAGTGTCGCGGTAACCATGGCGCCCCATGGTATGGTGGTTGCTGGTCAGCATGGACCCAATAGTCCGGAGGGCCGATTTCCCTGGAACAATGGCTGAAGCCAGTGACCATTCCTATCCCCAATTACTGTTTTGCTGTGACCCTGATCAAACATGAGTTCATGTGGCAGAAGGTGACTGCATCCAGAAAGATCCTTTCTATGGTGCGTCAGTAAATATTGGCAAGGATCACAGGGACATGTCAAATTTCTTCAGTGTTCTGAGGAAGTAGCGGCGCTGGTGAGCTTTCTTGGTGATGATGTCCATGTGGTTGGACCAGGGCAGGTGATGTTCACTCCTTGCAACCTGAAGTTCTCAACCCTTTGAACCTCAACACTGATGACATAGACAGGAGCACGTGCACCACAACCCCACCCACACACTTATGAAGTCAGTAACCAGCTCTTTGCTGACATTGAAAGAAAGGTTGTAGTCATGGCATCGAGCTTTCAACTTCCTCTACTGTGACTCATCATTATTGGAGATGTGGCCCACTGCAGCGGTATGATCTGCAAACCTGTAGATGGAGTTAGTGCAGAAGCTGGCCATGTACAGTAGTTATGAGTATACAGGGAATAGGCCATAAGACATAGGAGCAGAATTAAGCCATTCGGCCCATCGAGTCTGCTCCACCATTCTATCTAGGCTGATTTATTATCCCTCAGCACCCCGTTCTCCTGCAGTCTATGCAGTCAAGAGCCAAACAACCTCTGCTGTAAATATACTCAATGACTTGGCCTCCGCAACCATCTGTGGCAATGAATTCCACAGATTCACCACCATCTGGCTAAAGGAATTCCTCTTCAATTCTTTTCTAAAGGAATGTTCTTGCATTCTGAGACTGTGCCACCTGGCCCTAGGCCCCTCTCGGGCCCAGAGCAACCAAAGGCTCCTTATACATTAAAATTTTTATTCCTGGGATCATTCTCATGAACCTAGAAGGAGTAGAGTAGGGGTCCGATGATTCAACCTTGTGGGGCACCAGTGTTGAGAATAATCAATAGTCATAGTCATAGTCATACTTTATTGATCCCGAGGGAAATTGGTTTTCGTTACAGTTGCACCATAAATAATTAAATAGTAATAAAACCATAAATAATTAAATAGTAATATGTAAATTATGCCAGGAAATAAGTCCAGGACTAGCCTATCGGCTCAGGGTCTGACCCTCCAAGGGAGGAGTTGTAAAGTTTGATGGCCACAGGCAGGAATGACTTCCTATGCTGCTCAGTCTCAAGAATAGATGTGTTGCTGTCTGTTGGTCAGAAAGCTAAGAACTCGGTAACAGAGGTAAGCTTTGACTCCCAGATCTCGGATATTAGTGATGAGTTTGCTTGGAATTACAGTATTGAAGGCAGAGCTGTAGACGACAAACAATAGTAAAATGTAGGTTAGACTGAGCCTGATCCTGATCTGGTCCTGATTCTGATCCTGATCCGGTCCTGATCCTGATCCTGATTCTGATTCTAATTTAATTTATTTTAGCAATACAGCGTGCAGTAGACCTTTACGGTCCTTCGAGCCACACTGTCCAGCAACCCCACCAAGTCACATCAAACCTAACCTAATCATGGGACAGTTTACGATGACCAGTGGACCTGCCTGGTATTTCTTTGGACGGTGGGAGGAAACCAGAGTGCCTGGGGGAAACCCATGCATTCCATGGGGAGGATGAAGAGAGACTCCTTACAGATCGGTGCCAGAACTGAATTCGAAATCCCAGAAAGCCCCGAGCTGTAATCGTATCATACTGACCACAATGCTACCATGGCAACCACGGCAACCACCATAGCAGGGTTAGAACTTACATTCATACAGGTTACAGGTGCTGCAGCCAAAGGGGGAAAGGGTGACATGAGGGGATAGAGTATTAAGAAGGGAGAGGGTCAAAGGCGTAATCAAAAGTGGCGGGAACCTGGGGGAGGGATCTTCTTCACTCAGAGGGAGACGCAAGTGTGGAACAAGCTGCCAGTGGAAGTGGTGGATGTGAATTCATTTGCAACATCTAAGACTAGTTTAGATAAGTACATGGATAGGAGGGGTGTGGGCCAGTAACGGGTGGAATAATAGTTCTGAATGTGCTAGATGGGCCAAAGGATATTCAAGGGACCATAACTGGAACAGATTGAATGTAAAGAGTCAACAGGTCAAGAACGTAATATTCTTATCTTTTGGGCAAGAAGCTGGGAACTGGTCTGTGTCAGTGGTGAGAGCTCTGCGATCATCAGATGCACAGGTCTCAGAGACAATGGAACCTGCTATTCCTAACGACCACTTCCGGACACAGCCGCTCTCTGTTCAGATTAGATCGGGGAGTTATTGCCCAGAGGACACTTGTTTAAATATAATGAGTGCTCTGTTGTGCTTGTGTCCCCACAAAGATTGTGCATTTATTAAATATTTAGACAGGTTTTGTCCCTCTGCTGTCGGCCTCCGGCTTTGGGCCTCAGAGGGAAGCAGATGTTCCTCTGCAGAGCTCAGACACTTTTTAAAGGGGACACTCTACATGGGCCTTGCAGAGCAGAGACTGCCTGTGTCCCAGGTCATCAAGGGCATCTTCAAAAGGCCATGCTCCAGCACACGCCTTCTCAATATCACCATCAAGGTCAGGGTATAGGAGCCTGAAGACCCACACTCTGCACTTTAGGAAAAGCTTCTTCCCCTCCATCATCAGATTTCTGAACAGGTTATGAACCCATGAGCACTGCCTCACTACTTTACATTCACAGCTTAGTTTTATTTGTCACATGTACATCAAAACACCGGAAAGCACGGAGGATCGTGTTGCTGTGCACCAATGACCAATAGTGTGGGGATGTGCTGGGGGCAGCCAGCAAGAGTCACCAGCACAGAAACAGGCCCTTTGGCCCATCTAGTCCATGCTGAACTGTTATTCTGCCTACTCCCATCATCCTTCCCTACCCCTCCCATCCAAAAATCTCTTTAATATGGAAATCAAACCAGCACCCATCACTGGCAGCTTGCTCCCCCCTCTGAGTGAGGAATATCCCCCTCAAGTTCTCCTTAACCATTCCACCTTTCATCCTTAACCTGTGACCTTTAGTTCTAGTCTCAGCCAAACACAGTGGAAAAAGCCTGCTTGTATTTAACCCTATACCGCTCAGAATACCTATTTATTATTTATTTTAAAACTACGTATTAATTTTTAAAAATTTTGCTCATTGTAAGTTGTAGCTTTTTTTTGTATAACACTGTACTGCTTCCACAAAGGAACTGATTTTATAATTACATAAAGGTGCCAGAAAAACACAGTAGCATCACAAAGGATCCCACCCACCCTGCTCATGGACTGTTGGACCCACTCCCGTCTGGGAGGTGTCCATGTAACATCCTCACCAGGACCACCAGACTCAAAAACAGTTACCTTCCCCAAGCAGTAAGGCTGATCAACACCCACTAACCCACTCTTCCCCCACCACCACTACTCTATCATCTCCTGTCAGTCATCTTACATACAAGCACTCCTGTGCCTAGCTTTAAGGACGTACAATTAATCTGTGTTTATAACCTATCTTCCGTATGTATATCTGTTGTCTTCTTCATCTTATTGCGTAATTTTTGTTCTGCATCAGATCCAGAGTAACAATTATTTCATTCTCCTTTACACCTGTGTACTGGAAATGACATTAAACAATTTTGAAACTTAAGACTAGAACTTGAAAACTTGATTATAGCCACATGAACTAAAATACCGAAAAGCTTTTATTTGTTGCCATCCAGAAGGATCGTTGCTTAGATTGGTACGTCAACAAAGGCAGGCCATCTGACCATTGCAGTTTGCTCCCCGTTTATAACCATGCTGATTGGTCAGCATGGAGCAGTGGGGCCAAAGCGTCTGATTCCCAGCTGTTAGATCTGTTTGCCTGTGAATCTATGGCTAGTCTCCTACCTGATCACTCACAAGGTCAAGTTTATCTGCACATACACGGGTGCAATGGAAAATTTACTTGCGGCAGCATCACAGATGCATAGTATCAGATACACAACGTAACTTAAGTACAATGTATAAACAATTATAGAAGAGATATGGACTGCCTGCAGAGGCGCCAAAAACACCAGAAAAATACCATAAGTGTCTCTGTGAAGATACAGACAAAATAATGGAATCCCCATCAGTGTCCTCTCCCGGGTGCGTATTTTACATATAAACTACCCAACCCCGCCGATTCCAGCCTAGAACCCACTTGCGGGTCATAGAGTCTTACTGCATGGGAACGGCCCTTCCACCCATCTGGCCCATGCCAGCCACCATATAAGCTGGTCCCATTTGTCCCTGTTTGACACAAATCCCTCTAAATCTTCCCAATTTTTGTACCTGTCTAAGTACCTTTTAAAAGTTGCTATGTTTATTAGATACCTCCTGTACCTAATAAAGTGGCCACTGAGTGTATGTTTGTGGTCTTTTGCTGATGTAGCCCGTGACCTTCAGGATTCAATGTGTTGTGCATTTAAGATGCTCTTTGGCACACCAACGTTGTAATGCGTAGTTATTTGAGTTACTGTCGCCTTTCTGTTAGCTTGAACCAGTCTGGCCATTTTCTTCTGACCCCTTCTACTAACAAACTGAACTGCCACTCACCATGATTATTGTTTTTCACACTATCCTTTGTAACTCTAGAGACGGTTGTTATGAAAATCCCAGTATATCAGCAGTTTCTGAGTTACTCAAACTACCATGTCTGACACCAACAATCGTTCCGTGGTCAAAGTCACTTAGATCACATTTCTTTCCCATTCAAATGTTTGGTCTGAACAACAACTGAACTTCACCATGTTAGAAGGTTTATTTGTTGTTCAGACCAAACATCAAAACGGGGGTATGACCTACCAGGGAGAAGCCCGGTGAGCAGTCCCTGGCACTGAGTCTGGTTCTGTAGCTCGCAAGGGAAAGGGGCAGGGGGCAGGGAGAGGAGAGGATTACAGGACTGATAGAGGTTTTCACACTTAGTGGAGCAGAGAGGAAATTGTGGACATGACAAAGACAATGGGATGGTATCTTGCCTCCCAGGAGCCAGGGTCAGGATGTCTCAGATTGGGTCCATAGCATCCTAAAGAGGGAGGGTGAGCAGCCAGAAGTCGTGGTACATATTGACACAAGCAACATTGGTAGGAAATGAGAGGAGGTCCTGGAGGGAGAATACAGGGTAGAAAGCTGAAAAGCAGGACCTGCCTGTGCCACGCGCCACTGAAGGGAAGAGTAGACTGATTTGGCAGAAGAATGCATGGCTGAGGAACTGGTGCAGAGGCAGGGTTTCTGATTTCTGGGTCATTGGGATGTCTTCTGGGAAAGGCATTACCTCTACAAAATGGACAAAATACACCTGGACCTGAGGGGGGCCAATATCCTCGGGGCAGGTTCGCTGGAGCTGTAGAGACGGATTTAAACTACTTTGGCAGGAGAGTGGGAAGTAGAATGATTGGACTGGAGTAGTTGATATACAAGTAGACACAATGTGTAGTGAGACTGTGAGGGAGGACAGGCAGGTGATAGGGCAAAATTGCAGTCAGTTGAATAAGATGAAGTGTAACGGGGGCAAAATGGAAATGGCTGAAGGTGTTATATATGAATGCATGCAGTATTCAGAATCAGGTAGATGATCTCGCAGTTCAGTTAGAGATTGGCAGGTATCAAGTATGATGTTGTGAGTATCACTGAGCCGTGGCTGAAAGAAGATCACAGTTGGGAGCTTCACATCCAAGGATACAGATTGCATTGAAGGGACAGGCAAGGGGATGGGTGGCTCTATTGGTAAAAAATGAAATCAAATCTTTAGGAAGAGGTGACAAGATTAGAAGATGTAGAATCCTTTTGGATAGAGTTCAGAAAGTGCAAGGGTAAAAAGACGCTGATGAGAGTTATATACAGGCCAAGCTGTAGGATGCAAATTACAACGGCAGCTAGAAAAGGCAAGTAAAAGGGCAATGTTATGATAGTAATGGGGAATTTCAAATTGCTGATAAATTGGGAAAATCAGGTTGCTGCTGTATCCCAAGAGGGAGAATTTGTAGAATGTCTACGAGGTGTCTTCTTCCGGCAGCTTTGGCTGAGCCCACTGGGGAAAAGGCAATACTGGATTGGGTGTTAATGCAATGAACCAGATTTGGTTAGGGAGCTTAAGAAAAAGAGACCCTTAGGGAACAGTGATCATAATATGATAGAATTCACACTGCATTTTGACAGAGAGAAGGTAAAGTCAGATGTATCAGTATTACCAAAAGACCATAACACCATAAGTAGCAGGAGCAGAATTAGGCAATTTGGCCCATCGAGTCTGCTCTGCAATTTCATCATGGCCAATCCATTTTCCCTGTCAGCTCCAACCTTCTGCCTTATCCCCATATCCCTGCATGCATTGACTAATAAAAACTTTTCATCCGCTGCCTTAAATACACCCAATGACTTGACCTCTGGCATTGAATTCCACTGATTCATTACTCTCTGGCTGAAGAAATTTCTCCTCATCTCCATTCTAAAAGGATACCTCTCTATTCTAAGGCAGTGTCCTCTGGTCTTAGACTCCCCCACCATAAGAAGCATCCTCTCCACAGCCACTCTATCGAGGCCTTTCAACATGCAATAGGTTTCAATGAGGTCACCCCTCATTCTTCTGAACTCCAGTGAGTACGGGTTCAGAGCCATCAAACGCTCCTCATATGACAAGCTGTTTAATCCTGGTTCATTTTCATGAACCTCCTTTGAACCCTCTCCAATGTCAGAACATCCTTTCCAAGATAAGGGGGCAACACTGCTCACAGTACTCCAAGTGAGGCATCGCCAGTGTTTTATAAAGCCTCAACATTTCATCTTTGCTTTTATGTTACAGTCTTCTCGAAATTAATGCTAAAAATACATTTGCCTTCCTCACCACGGATTCAACCTGAAAATTAACCTTTAAGGAATCCTGCACAAGGACTCCTTTGCACCTCAGATTTTTGAATTTTCTCTCCATTTAGAAAATAGTGTATTCTTTTATTTCTTCTACTGAAGTCCATGGCCATACACTTCCTGACACTGTATTCCATCTGCCACTTATTTGCCCATCTCCTAATTTAAGTCCTTCTGTAGCCTCTCTGCTTCCTCAAAACTATCTGCCCCTCAACTTATCTTCATGTCAAATCCGTCATCCAAATCATTGACATATAATGTAAAAAGATGCGGTCCCAACACAGACCCCTGTGGAACACCACTAGTCACTGACAGCCAACCCAAAAAGGCTACTTTTATTCCCACTCTTTGCGTCCTGCCAATCAGCCAATGCTCTTTCCATGCTAGTATCTTTCCTGTAATACCACGGATGCTTAACTTGTTAAGCAAATTCATGTGTGGCACCTTGTCAATGGCCTACTGAAAATACAAGTATACAACATCAACCATTTCTCCACTGTCTATACTTCTTGTTACTTCTTCAAAGAATTCCAACAGATTTGTCACGTAAAATTTTCCATTAAGGAAACCACACTGACGATAGCCTATCTTATCATGTGCCTCCAAGTACTCCAAAATCATACCCTTAACAATCGAACCAACATTTATCAATGACTAAAGTCAGTCTGACTGACTTTCTTCTACCTCTCTCCCTTCTTGAAGAGTGGAGAGACATTTGCAATTTTCCAGTCCTTCAGAACCATGCTTGAATCAAGTGATTCTTGAAAGATCATTACTAATGCCTCCACAATCTCTTTGGCCACCTCTTTCAGAAACCTGGGGTGTACACCATCTGATCCAGGAGACTTATCTACATTCAGACCTCTCAGTTTCCCAAAAACCTCCTCCCTTTTAACAGCAACTTCACTTACTTCTGTCCCCTGACACTCTTGAACTTCTGGCGTACTGCTAGTGTCTTCCAATCCATCCACTGTTTTTTTGTTGCCCCATTGTTACCTCTCCGGTATTGTTTTCCAGCAGTTTGATGTCTATTCTCACCTCTCTTTTACACTTTATGTATCTGAAGAAACTTTTAGTGTCCACTTTAATGTTATTGGCCAGCTTATCTTCATATCCCATCTTTTCCTTCCTTATGAGTTTTTAGTGGCCTTCTGTTGTTTTTTAAAAGTTTCCCAATCCTCTAATTTCCCACTAATTTTTGTTCTATTATATGCCCTCTCTTTGGCATTTATGTTGGCTTTGACTTCTTTTGTCAACAACAGGTGTGTCATCCTGCCTTTAGACTACTTCTTCCTCTTTAGGATGTACCTATCCTGTGCCTTCTGAATTGCTCACAGAAATACCAGACATTGCTGCTCTGCCATCATCCCTGCTAGTGTTCCATTCCAATCCATTTTGGCCAGTTCCTCTCTCATGCCTCTGTAATTCCCTTTACTCCATGTAATACTGATACATCTGACTTTACCTTCCCTTTCTCAAATTGCAGGGTAAATTTTGTCATATATATTGATCACTTTCCCCTAAGGGTTCCTTTACCTTAAGCTCTCTAATCAATTTTGGTTAACTGCACAACACCCAATCCAGAATAGCTGATCCCCTAGTGGGCTCAACTATGAGCTGCTCTAAAAAGCCATGTCATAGGCATTCTACAAATTCCCCCTCTTTGGATCCAGCACCAACCTGATTTTCCTAATCTAACTGCATATTGAAATCCTCCATGTCTATTGTAACATCGCCCTTTTGACATGCATTTTGTATCTCCCAGTTGTAATTTGTGGACCAGTCTCAATCTTTACTGCTGCTTGGAGGTCTGTATATAACTCCCATCAGTGTATTTTTACCCTTGCAGTTCCTTAGCTCTACAGTGGACTTGAGAGAGCAGCTGGCCAAAGTTGATTGGAAGGGGACACTAGCAGGGATGACAGCAGAAGAACAATGGCTGGAGTTTATGAGGGCAATCCAGAAGGTGTAGGATAGATACATCCCAAATATGAAGAATTATTCCACAGGAAGGTTGAGTAAACCATGGCCAACAAAAGAAGTCGAAGACAGCATAAAATAGAGGGCATCTAATAAATCAAAAAAAAAGTGGGAAATTAGATGATTGATAAGCTTTCAAAAAGGAACAAAAAAGCCATAAGGAAGAAAAGATGAACTATGAAGGGAAGCTAGCCAATACTATAAAAAAGATAACACAAGGAAATCTGCAGATGATGGAATTTCAAGCAACACACATAAAAGTTGCTGGTGAACGCAGCAGGCCAGGCAGCATCTCTAGGAAGAGGTACAGTCGACCTTTTGGGCCAAGACCCTTCGGCAGGACTAACTGAAAGAAGAACTAGTAAGAGATTTGAAAGTGGGAGGGGGAGGGGGAGATCTGAAATGATAGGAGAAGACAGGAGGGGGAGGGATGGAGCCAAGAGCTGGACAGGTGATTGACAAAAGGGATGTGAGAGGGTCATGGGACAGGAGGCTTAGAGAGAAAGAAAAGGGGGAGGGGGGGAGAAAGCCCAGATGATTGGTGAGGAGTATACTGAGAGGGACAGAGGGAGAAAAAGGAGAGAGAGAAGAAGAATGTATGTATATAAATAAATAATGGATGGGGTACAAGGAGGAGGTGGGGCAGTAGCGGAAGTTTGAGAAGTCAATGTTCATGCCATCAGGTTGGAGGCTTCCCAGACAGAATATATGGAAGATTTTGCTTTCTATGGTGGACAGAGCGCAGGTGTTCAGCAAAACGATCTCCCAGTCTGCATCGGGTTTCGCCACTATATGGAAGGCCACATTGGAAGCACCGGACGCAGTAGATCACCCCAGCCGACTCACAGGTGAAGTGTTGCCTCACCTGGAAGGACTGTCTGGGGTCCCGAATGGTGGTAAGGGAGGAAGTGTAAGGGCATGTGTAGCACTTGTTCTGCTTACAAGGATAAATGCCAGGAGGGAGATCGATGGGGAGGGATGGGGAGGAACGAATGGACAAGGGAGTCGTGTAAGGAGTGATCCCTGCGGAAAGCAGAGAGGCGGGGGAGGGAAAGATGTGCTTAGTGGTGGGATCCTGTTGGAGGTGGCGGAAGTTATGGAGAATTATATGTTGGACCCAGCTGGTGGGGTGGTAGGTAAGGACAAGGGGAACCCTATTCCTAGCGGGGTGGCAGGAGGATGGAGTGAGAGCAAATGTCCATGAAATGAGGGAGATGCGTTTGAGAGCAGAGTTGATGGTGGAGGAAGGGAAGCCCCTTTCTTTAAAAAGCAGATGCGGCGGAGACGGAGGAATTGCAAGAAGAGGATGGCATTTTTGCAAGAGACAGGGTGAGAAAAGGAATAGTCCAGATAGCTGTGGGAGTCAATCGGCTTACAGTAGACATCAGTAGATAAGCTGTCTCCAGAGATAGAGACAGAAAGATCTAGAAAGGGGAGGGAGGTGTCGGAAATGGACCAGGTAAACTTGAGGGCAGGGTGAAAGTTGGAGGCAAAGTTACTGAAGTCAATGAGCTCAGCATGCGTGCAGGAAGCCGTGCCAATGCAGTCGTCGATGTAGTGAAGGAAAAGTGGGGTACAGGTATCAGAATAGGTTTGGAGCATAGATTGTTCCACAAACCCAAGAAAAAGGCAGGCATAGCTAGGACCCATACGGGTGCCCATAGCTACACCTTTAGTTTGGAGGAAGTGGGAGGAGCCAAAGGAGAAATTATTAAGAGTAAGGACTAATTCTGCTAGACAGAGCAGAGTGGTGGTAGGGGAAATTGGTTAGTTCTGGAATCCAAAAAGAAATGGAGAGCTTTGAGAGCTTCCTGATGGGGATGGAAGTATATAGGGACTGGACATCCATGGTGAAAATAAAGCGGTGGGGGCCAGTGAACTTGCAATCATGGAAAAGTTTCAGAGCGTGAGAAGTGTCACGAACATAGGTAGGAAGGATTGAACAAAGGAGGTTAAAACCATGTCGAGGTATGCAGAAATGAGTTCTGTAGGGCAGGAGCAAGCTGAGACAATAGGTCTACCTGAACAGGCAGGTTTGTGGACCTTGGGTAGGAGGTAGAAACGGGAAGTGCGGGGTGTGGGAAAACTATAAGTTTAGTAGCAGTGGATGGGAGATCCCCTGAGCAGATAAGGTCAGTGATGGTGTCGGAGACAATGGCCTGGTGCTCCTTAGTGGGGTCACGATCGAGGGGTAAATAAGAGGAGGTATCTGCGAGTTGTCATTGTGCCTCGGCAGGGTGGAGGTCAGTACACCAGACTACAACAGCACCCCCCCTTATCGGCGGGTTTTATAGTAAGGTTAGGATTAATGCGGAGGGAGTGGAGAGCAGAGCGTTCGGAAGGAGTGAGGCTGGAACGGGAACAAGATGCGGTGAAGTCGAGATGGTTGATGTCCCGTCGGCAGTTAGCAATAAAGAGATCCAGAGCAGGCAGAAGACCAGAGCAGGGTGACCATGTAGAGAAGGAGGGTTGAAGACAGGAGAAGGGGTCATCGGTGGGGGTGGGAGAGTCTTTGCTGAAGAAGTAAGCTCGAAGATGGAGCCGGCGGAAGAAGAGTTCCTTGTAAGTGGAACAAGTGCTACACATGCCCTTACACTTCCTCCCTCACCACCATTCAGGGCCCCAGACAGTCCTTCCAGGTGAGGCGACACTTCACCTGTGAGTCGGCTGGGGTGATATTCTGCGTCCGGTGTTCCCGATGTGGCCTTCTATATATTGGCGTGACCCGACGCAGACTGGGAGATCGTTTTGCTGAACACCTACGCTCTGTTCGCCAGAAAAAGCAGGATCTCCCGGTGGCCACATATTTGAATTTCACGTCCCATTCCCATCCTGATATGTCTATCCACGGCCCCTCTACTATAAAGATGAAGCTACACTCAGGTTGGAGGAACAACATCTTATATTCCGTCTGGGTAGCCTCCAACCTGATGGCATGAACATTGACTTCTCAAACTTCCGCTAATGCCCCACCTCCCCCTCGTACACCATCCATTATTTATTTATATACATACATTCTTTTTCTCTCTTTCCTTATTCTCCCTCTCTCCCTCTCACTATACCCCTCGCCCATCCTCTGGGCTTTTCCCCCCCCTCCCCCTTTTCTCTCTCCCTGGGCCTCCTGTCCCATGATCCTCTCATATCTCCTTTGCCTATCACCTGTCCAGCTCTTGGTTCCATCCCTCCCCCTCCTGTCTTCTCCTATCATTTTGGATCTCCCCCTCCCCCACCCACTTTCAAATCTCTCACTAGCTCTTCTTTCAGTTAGTCCTGACCAAGAGTCTCTGCCCGAAACGTCGACTGTACCTCTTCCTGGAGATGCTGCCTGGCCTGCTGCGTTCACCAGCAATTTTTATGTGTGTTGCTTATAAAAAAGGATACTTTTTTTCAGATATACTTTATAAACAGTAAAACAGAGGAGTGAGTGGATATCGAACCGCTGAAAAATGTGGGACAACGAAATGGCGGAGGATCAGATTTCACTGTGGAAGGCACGAGCAGAATGTCAGAAACGTGAGAGTGTCACAGAGCAGAAGTGAGTGTCATTGCTATTATGAAAGAGAAAGTGGTTTGGGAAGCTAAAGGGAGATAAATCACCTGGATTGGATGGACTACACCTCAGGATTCTGAAAAAAGTAGCTGAAGTGATTGTGGAGGTAATAATACTGATCCGTCAAGAATCACTTGATTCTAGATTGGTTTTCAGAGGACTGGAAAATTGCAAATATCACTCCACTCTGTAAGAAGGAAGGGAGGGAGGCAGAAGAAAAGAAATTATAAGCCATTTTGCCTGTCTTCAGTGGTAGGGAAGATGATGAAATTCATTATTAAGGAACTTGGAGGTTCAGGTACTTGAAGGCTCATGATATAATAGGCTGTAATCAGGCATAGTTTCCTTCGGGGGAAGTCCTACCTGACAAATCTGTTGGAATTCTTTGAGGAAATAACAAGCAGAATAGCAAAGGAGAGTCAGTGGATGTTGTTTATTTCGAAGAGCTTTGACATGGTGCTGGACATAAGGCTGTTAAACAAGATAAGAGCCCATGGTATTACAGGGAAGATACAAGCATGGATAGAAGGAGGTAGAGTGAGAATAAAGGAAGCCTTTGCTAGTTGGCTGCCGATGACTAGTGGTGTTCAACAGGGTCGGTTTAGGGACCGCATTTTTTCATGTTATATTTAAATAATATGGATGATGGAATTGATTGCTTTGTGGCCAGGTTTGCGGATTATACCCAGTTTGATTAGGAAGCTTAAGGTAAAGGAAGCTTCAGGAAGCAGTGGAGGGTCAAGCAGTGTTGTAAAAGCAGGGAGTCTGCAGAAGGACTTAGACAGATTGGGAGAATGGGCAAAGAAGTGGCAGATGGAATATAGTGTAAGGAGGTGTATAGACATGCATGTTGGTAGAAGGAATAAAGGCATAGACTTTTTTCTAAATGGAGAGAAACTTGAGAATTCAGAGGTTCAAAGGTACTTGGGAGTCCTTGTTGAGGATTCCCTAAAGGATAACTTGCAGGATGAGTCTGTGGTAAGGAAGGCAAATGCAATGTTAGCATTCATTTTGAGAGGACTAGATTATAAAAGCAAGGATGGAATGCTGAGGCTTTATAAGGCATTGGTTACACCACATTTGTAGTATTGTGAGCAGTTTTGGGCTCCTTATCTGAGAAAAGATATGCAGACACTGGAGAGAATCCAGGCGATGTTCACAAGAATGATTCCAGGAATGAAAGGGTTAACGTATAAGTGGCATTTCATGGCTCTGGGCCTGTACTCAATGGAGTTTAGAGGAATGAGGGGGGTCTCATTGAAAGTTATTGAATATTGAAAGGTCTAGACAGAGTGGATGTGAGGAGAATGCTTCCTATAGTGGCTGAGTCTAGGACCAGAGGGCACAACTTCAGACTAGACAAGGGACATCAATTTAGAACAAAAATGAGGGTCAATTTCTTTAGGTAGAGGATAGTGAATCTGTGGAATTCATTGTCCATGCCAAGTCATTAAGTACATTTAAAGCAGAGGTTGATAGGTTCTTGATTGGTCGTGATGTCAAAGGATCAGAGAGAAGGCTGGAGAATGGTGTTGAATGGGATAATAAATCAGCCATGATAGAATGGCAGAGCAGACTCAATGGACTGAATGGCCTAAATTCTGCTCCTTTCTTTTATGGTCTTATGTCAGCATGCTTTTATGCATTGAGGTGCTGCCACATGACTGGTTGAGTCAATATTTACAGGTATACCTGATAAAGTGGCCCCTGAGTGTATATTCTATATATAAACTGCCCTAACCTTTCAATTACAATAGATTTTACCTTGTCACTCACTTGTAGAGATCTGTAGATCTTTGTACGCACAAACTAATCTCTCATTCAGATTCCAGTTTTTAATTCACTTCAGGATACCTGTTGTTCTTTATATAAATCGTCTCAATTCTTTGGCTGGATTCAAACCTACATTTCACGCCCAGCTATGCATTCAGTGACCACGTTATCACCTGCTTGTTAATGCAAGTATCTAATCAGCCAATCATGTGACAGCAACTCAACGCATAAAAGCATGCAGGCATGGCTGAGAGATTGAGTTGTTCAGACCAAACATCAGAATAGGAAAGATATGTGATCTAAGTGACTTTAACTGTAGAATGATTGTTGGTGCCAGATGGGGTGGTTTGAGTATCTCAGAAACTGCTGATCTCCTGGGATTTTCATGCACAACAATCCCTAGAGTTTATAGAGAATAGTGCGAAAACAAAGGACATCCAGTGAGAGGCAGTTCTGTAGGTGAAACACCTTATTAATGAGAGAAGAAAGGCCAGGTAGGCTCATACTGACAGGAAGGTGACAGTAGCTTAAATAGCCATGTGTTACATCAGTGATGTCCAGGTGAACATGTCAAACCTTGAAGTGGACAGGCTACAGCAGCAGCAGGCCAGGTTATGCACTCATCGGTCACTTTATTAAGTGCTAAAAATGTACCAATTAAAGTGGCCACTGAGTATATATTACTTAATATACAACTTAGAGCTGCCTTTAGTACCTAACCTGTCTCTCCTCTTCAATTAAATAAAATCGCAGGATTAACAAATTTGCAAGGAATACTTTGGAAAACTGAGGAACTGAATGAGGGGAGGCACAACAGTCTAGTGGTTAGCACAACACTCTACAGTGCCAGTGGTCAGTGTTCAGGGTTTACTTCATTCCAGTGTCAGTAAGGAATTTATATTTTCACCCCATGTTCATGTGTCTTTCCTCTGGGTGCTCCAGCCTACTCCCACGCTCGTGTGTGGTTCCTCTGGGTACTCCAGCCTCCTCCCACGCACGTGTGTGTTTCCTCTGGATGCTCCAGATTCCTCCCACGCTCGTGTGTGTTTCCTCTGGGTGCTCCAGCATCGTCCCACGCTCGTTTGTGTTTCCTCTGGGTGCTCCAGCCTCCTCCCACGCTCGTATATGTTTCCTCTGGGTGCTCCAGCCTCCTCCCACGCTCGTGTGTGATTCCTCTGGGTGCTCCAGCCTCCTCTCACGCTCATGTGTGTTTCTTCTGGGTGCTCCAGCCTCCTCTCACGCTCGTGTGGGTTTCCTCTGGGTGCTCCAGCCTCCTCCCACGCTCCTGTGTGTTTCTTCTGGGTGCTCCAGCCTCCTCTCACGCTCGTGTGGGTTTCCACTGGGTGCTCCAGCATTCTCCCACGCACGTGTGTGTTTCCTCTGGATGGTCCAGCCTCCGCCCA
The DNA here is from genome assembly GCF_030028105.1 of Mobula birostris. NCBI lineage: Eukaryota > Metazoa > Chordata > Chondrichthyes > Myliobatiformes > Myliobatidae > Mobula > Mobula birostris. The sequence continues at coordinate 106,644,289 of NC_092375.1, read as the reverse complement.
CGCTCGTGTGTGTTTCTTCTGGGTGCTCCAGCCTCCTCCCACGCTCGTGAGCATTTCCTCTGGGTGCTCCAGCCTCCTCCCATGCTCGTGTGTGTTTCCTTTGGGTGCTCCAGCCTCCTCCCATGCTCGTGAGCATTTCCTCTGGGTGCTCCAGCCTCCTCCCACTCGCATGTGCATTTCCTCTGGGCGCTCGAAATTCCTCCCAAGCACGTGTGTGTTTCCTCTGGGTGCTTAGTGTTCCCCACGCTCATGTGTGTTTCCTATGGATGCTCCAGATTCCTCCCACGCTCGTGTGTGTTTCCTCTGGGTGCTCCAGCCTCCTCCCACGCTCGTGTGCCTTTTCTCTGGGTGCTCCAGCCTCCTCCCACGCTCGTGTGTGGTTCCTCTGGGTGCTCCAGCCTCCGTCCACGCACGTGTGTGTTTCCTCTGGGTGCTCCAGCCACCTCCCACGCTGGAATGAGTTTCCTCTGGGTGCTCCAGGGTTCTCCCACGCTCGTGTGTGGTTCCTCTGGGTGCTCCAGCCTCCTCCTACGCTCGTGTGTGTTTCCTCTGGGTGATCCAGCATTCTCCCACCCTCGTGTGTGTTTCCTCTGGGAGCTCCAGCGTTCTCCAACGCTCGTGTGTGTTTCCTCTGGGTGCTCCAGAATGTTCCCACTCTCATGTGCATTTCCTCTGGGTGCTCGAGATTCCTCTCACGCTCGTGTGTGTTTCCTCTGGGTGATCCAGTCTGCTCCCACACTCGTGTTTGTTTCCTCTGGGTTCTCCAGCATCCTCTCAGGCTCGTGTGCTTTTCCTCTGGGTGCTCCATCCTCGTCCCACTGTCATGTGCGTTTCCTCTGGGTGCTCCAGAGTTCCCCACGCTCATGTGTGTTTCCTCTGGATGCTCCAGATTCATCCCACGCTTGTGTGCGATTCCTCTGGGTGCACCAGCCTCCTCCAACACAGGTATGCGTTTCTTCTGGGTGCTCCAGCCTCCTCCCACGCTCGTGTGCGTTTCCTCTGGGTGCTCCAGCCTCCTGCCACCCCCGTGTGTGTTTCCTCTGGGTGCTCCAGCGTTCTCCCACGCTCGTGTGTGTTTCGTCTGGGTGCTCCAGCGTTCCCCACGCTCATGTGTGTTTCCTCTGGATGCTCCAGCCTCCTCCCACGCTCGTGTGCGTTTCCTCTGGGTGCTCCAGCATCCTCCCACGCTCGTGTGTGTTTCCTATGGGTGATCCAGCCTCCTCCCACGCGAGTGTGTATTTCCTCTGAGTGCTCCAGCCTCCTCCCATGGTCGTGTGTGTTTCCTCTGGGTGCTCCAGATTCCTCCCACGCTCGTGTGTGTTTCCTCTCGGTGCTCTAGCCTCCTCCCACGCTCGTGTGCATTTCCTCTGGCTTCTCCAGCCTCCTCTCACGCTCGTGTGCTTTTCCTCTGGGTGCTCCATCCTCGTCCCACTCTCATGTGCGTTTCCTCTGGGTGCTCCAGCGTTCCCCACGCTCATGTGTGTTTCTTCTGGATGCTCCAGATTCATCCCACGCTTGTGTGCGTTTCCTCTGGGTGCTCCAGCCTCCTCCCACGCTCGTGTGCATTTCCTCTGGGTGCTCCAGCCTCCTCCCACGCTCGTGTGTGTTTCCTCTGGGTGCTCCAGCCTCCTCCCACGCTTGTGTATGTTTCATCTGGGTGCTCCAGCCTCCTCCCATGCTCGTGTGCGTTTCCTCTGGGTGCTCCAGCCTCCTCCCACGCTCGTGTGCGTTTCCTCTGGGTGCTCCAGCCACCTCCCGCGCTCGTGTGTGTTTCCTCTGGATGCTCCAGATTCATCCCACGCTTGTGTGTGTTTCATCTGGGTGCTCCAGCCTCCTCCCACGCTCATGTGTGTTTCCTCGGGGTGCTCCGACGTTCTTCCACGCTCGTGTGTGTTTCCTCTGGGTGCTCCAGCCTCCTCCCACGCTCGTGTGTGTTTCCTCTGAGTGCTCCAGCCTCCTCCCACCCTCGTGTGTGTTTCCTCTGAGCGCTCCAGCCTCCTCCCATGGTCGTGTGTGTTTCCTGTGGGTGCTCCAGATTCCTCCCACGCTCGTGTGCTTTTCCTCTGGGTGCTCCATCCTCGTCCCACTTTCATGTGCGTTTCCTCTGGGTGCTCCAGCGTTCCCCACGCTCATGTGTTTTTCCTCTGGATGCTCCAGATTCATCCCACGCTTGTGTGCGTTTCATCTGGGTGCTCCAGCCTCCTCCCACGCTCATGTGTGTTTCCTCCGGGGTGCTCCAACGTTCTCCCACGCTCGTGTGTGTTTCCTCTGGGTGCTCAAGATTCCTCCCACACTCGTGTGCATTTCCTCTGGGTGCTCTAGCCTCCGCCCTCGCTCGTGCGCATTTCCTCTGGGTGCTCCAGCCAACTCCCACGCTCGTGTGCGATTCCTCTGTGTGCTCCAGCCTCCTCCCAGACTCGTATGCGTTTCCTCTGGGTGCTCCAGCCTCCTCCGACGCTCGTGTGTGTTTTCTTGGGGTGCTCCAACGTTCTCCCACGCTCGTGTGTGTTTCGTCTGGGTGCTCCAGCGTTGTCCCACGCGCGTGTGCGTTTCCTCTAGGTGCTCCAGCCTCCTCCCACGCTTGTGTGCGTTTCCTCTGGGAGCTCCAGCCTCCTCCCACTCTCATGTGCGTTTCCTCTGGGTGATCTAGATTCCTCCCACGCACGTGTGTGTTTCCTCTGGGTGCTCCAGCGTTCCCCACGCTCATGTGTGTTTCCTCTGGATGCTCCAGATTCATCCGACGCTTGTGTGCGTTTCCTCTGGGTATCCAGCCTCCTCCCACGCTCGTGTGCGTTTCCTCTGGGTGCTCCAGCCTCCTCCCACGCTCGTGTGCGTTTCCTCTGGCTTCTCCAGCCTCCTCTCACGCTCGTGTGCTTTTCCTCTGGGTGCTCCATCCTCGTCCCACTCTCATGTGCGTTTCCTCTAGGTGCTCCAGCGTCCCCCAGGCTCATGTGTGTTTCCTCTGGATGCTCCAGATTAATCCCACGCTCGTGTATGTTTCCTTTGGGTGCTCCAGCCTCCTCCCACGCTCGTGTGTGTTTCCTCTGGGAGCTCCAGCGTTCTCCAACGCTCGTGTGTGTTTCCTCTGGGTGCTCCAGAATGTTCCCACTCTCATGCGCATTTCCTCTGGGTGCTCGAGATTCCTCTCACGCTCGTGTGTGTTTCCTCTGGGTGCTCCAGTCTCCTCCCACACTCGTGTGCTTTTCCTTTGGGTGCTCCATCCTAGTCCCACTGTCATGTGCGTTTCCTCTGGGTGCTCCAGAGTTCCCCACGCTCATGTGTGTTTCCTCTGGATGCTCCAGATTCATCCCACGCTTGTGTGCGATTCCTCTGGGTGCTCCAGCCTCCTCCAACACAGGTATGCGTTTCTTCTGGGTGCTCCAGCCTCCTCCCAAGCTCGTGTGCGTTTCCTCTGGGTGCTCCAGCCTCCTCCCACCCCCGTGTGTGTTTCCTCTGGGTGCTCCAGCATTCTCCCACGCTCGTGTGTGTTTCGTCTGGGTGCTCCAGCGTTGTCCCACGCACGTGTGCGTTTGCTCTGGGTGCTCCAGCCTCCTCCCACGGTCGTGTGCATTTCCTCTGCGTCCTCCAGCCTCCTCCTACGCTAGTGTGTGTTTCCGCTGGGTGCTCCAGCGTTGTCCCACGCTTGTGTGTGTTTCCTCTGGGTGCTCCAGCCTCCTCCCACGCTCATGTGTTTCCTCGGGGTGCTCCAGATTCATCAGACGCTTCTGTGCGTTTCCTCTGGGTATCAAGCCTCCTCCCACGCTCGTGTGCGTTTCCTCTGGGTGCTCCAGCCTCCTCCCAATCTCGTGTGCGTTTCCTCTGGGTGCTCCAGCCTCCTCCCACGCTCGTGTGTTTTTTCCTCTGGGTGCTCCAGCCTCCTCCCACGTGAGTGTGTATTTCCTCTGAGTGCTCCAGCCTCCTCCCATGGTCATGTGTGTATCCTCTGGGTACTCCAGCCTCCTCCCACCCTCGTGTGTGTTTCCTCTGAGTGCTCCAGCCTCCTCCCACGCGAGTGTGTATTTCCTCTGAGCGCTCCAGCCTCCTCCCATGGTCGTGTGTGTTTCCTGTGGGTGCTCCAGATTCCTCCCACGCTCGTGTGCTTTTCCTCTGGGTGCTCCATCCTCGTCCCACTTTCATGTGCGTTTCCTCTGGGTGCTCCAGCGTTCCCCACGCTCATGTGTTTTTCCTCTGGATGCTCCAGGTTCATCCCACGCTTGTGTGCGTTTCATCTGGGTGCTCCAGCCTCCTCCCACGCTCATGTGTGTTTCCTCCGGGGTGCTCCAACGTTCTCCCACGCTCGTGTGTGTTTCCTCTGGGTGCTCAAGATTCCTCCCACACTCGTGTGCGATTCCTCTGGGTGCTCTAGCCTCCTCCCTCGCTCGTGTGCATTTCCTCTGGGTGCTCCAGCCAACTCCCACGCTCGTGTGCGATTCCTCTGTGTGCTCCAGCCTCCGCCCAGACTCGTATGCATTTCCTCTGGGTGCTCCAGCCTCCTCCCACGCTCGTGTGTGTTTTCTTGGGGTGCTCCAACGTTCTCCCACGCTCGTGTGTGTTTCCTCTGGGTGCTCCAGCTTTCTCCCACGCTGGTGTGTGTTTCGTCTGGGTGCTCCAGCGTTGTCCCACGCACGTGTGCGTTTCCTCTGGGTGCTCCAGCCTCCTCCCACGCTTGTGTGCGTTTCCTCTGTGTGCTCCAGCGTTCTCCCACGCTCGTGTGTGTTTCCTCTGGGAGCTCCAGCCTCCTCCCATTCTCATGTGCGTTTCCTCTGGGTGATCTAGATTCCTCCCACGCACGTGTGTGTTTCCTCTGGGTGCTCCAGTGTTCCCCACGCTCATGTGTGTTTCCTCTGGATGCTCCAGATTCATCCGACGCTTGTGTGCGTTTCCTCTGGGTATCCAGCCTCCTCCCACGCTCGTGTGCGTTTCCTCTGGGTGCTCCAGCCTCCTCCCACGCTCGTGTGCGTTTCCTCTGGGTGCTCCAGCGTCCCCCAGGCTCATGTGTGTTTCCTCTGGATGCTCCAGATTAATCCCACGCTCGTGTATGTTTCCTTTGGGTGCTCCAGCCTCCTCCCACGCTCGTGTGTGTTTCCTCTGGGAGCTCCAGCGTTCTCCAACGCTCGTGTGTGTTTCCTCTGGGTGCTCCAGAATGTTCCCACTCTCATGCGCATTTCCTCTGGGTGCTCGAGATTCCTCTCACGCTCATGTGTGTTTCCTCTGGGTGCTCTAGTCTCCTCCCACACTCGTGTGCTTTTCCTTTGGGTGCTCCATCCTCGTCCCACTGTCATGTGCGTTTCCTCTGGGTGCTCCAGAGTACCCCACGCTCATGTGTGTTTCCTCTGGATGCTCCAGATTCATCCCACGCTTGTGTGCGATTCCTCTGGGTGCTCCAGCCTCCTCCAACACAGGTATGCGTTTCTTCTGGGTGCTCCAGCCTCCTCCCAGGCTCGTGTGCGTTTCCTCTGGGTGCTCCAGCCTCCTCCCACCCCCGTGTGTGTTTCCTCTGGGTGCTCCAGCGTTCTCCCACGCTCGTGTGTGTTTCGTCTGGGTGCTCCAGCGTTGTCCCACGCACGTGTGCGTTTGCTCTGGGTGCTCCAGCCTCCTCCCACGGTCGTGTGCATTTCCTCTGGGTCCTCCAGCCTCCTCCTACGCTAGTGTGTGTTTCCGCTGGGTGCTCCAGCGTTGTCCCACGCTCGTGTGTGTTTCCTCTGGGTGCTCCAGCCTCCTCCCACGCTCATGTGTTTCCTCGGGGTGCTCCAGCGTTCTCCCACGCTCGTGTGTGTGTCCTCTGGGTGCTCCAGCATTCTCCCACACTCGCGTGTGTTTCCTCTGTGTGCTCCAGCATTCTCCCACGCTCGTGTGTGTTTCCTCTGGGTGCTCCAGATTCCTCCCACTCTCGTGCGCGTTTCCTCTGGGTGCCCCAGCCTCCTCCCAATCTCGTGTGCGTTTCCTCTGGGTGCTCCAGATGCCTCCCACGCTCGTGTGCGTTTCCTCTGGGTGTTCTAGCCTCCTCCCACACTCGTGTGCATTTCCTCTGGCTTCTCCAGCCTCCTCTAACGCTCGTGTGCTTTTCCTCTGGGTGCTCCATCCAAATCCCACTCTCATGTGCATTTCCTCTGGGTGCCCCAACGTTCCCCACGCTAATGTGTGTTTCCTCTGGATGCTCCAGATTCATCCGACGCTTGTGTGCGTTTCCTCTGGGTATCCAGCCTCCTCCCACGCTCGTGTGCGTTTCCTCTGGGTGCTCCAGCCTCCTCCCAATCTCGTGTGCGTTTCCTCTGGGTGCTCCAGCCTCCTCCCACGCTCGTGTGTGTTTCCTCTGGGTGCTCCAGCCTCCTCCCACGCGAGTGTGTATTTCCTCTGAGTGCTCCAGGCTCCTCCCATGGTCATGTGTGTTTCCTCTGGGTACTCCAGCCTCCTCCCACCCTCGTGTGTGTTTCCTCTGGGTTCTCCAGACTCCTCCCACGCTCGTGTGCGTTTCCTCTGGGTGCTCCAGCCTCCTCCCACCCTCGTGTGTGTTTCCTCTGGGTTCTCCAGACTCCTCCCACGCTCGTGTGCGTTTCCTCTGAGTGCTCCAGCCTCCTCCCACGCTCATGTGTGTTTCCTCGGGTGTGCTCCAATGTTCTCCCACGCTCGTGTGTGTTTCCTCTGGGTGCTCAAGATTCCTCCCACGCTCGTGTGCGTTTCCTCTGGGTGCTCTAGCCTCCTCCCTCGCTCGTGTGCATTTCCTCTGGGTGCTCCAGCCAACTCCCACGCTCGTGTGCGATTCCTCTGTGTGCTCCAGCCTCCTCCCAGACCCGTATGCGTTTCCTCTGGGTGCTCCGGCCTCCTCCCACGCTCGTGTGTGTTTTCTTGGGGTGCTCCAACGTTCTCCCACGCTCGCGTCTGTTTCCTCTGGGTGCTCCAGCCTCCTCCCACGCTCGTGTGTGTTTCCTCTGGGTGCGACAGCGTTCTCCCACGCTCGTGTGTGTTTCGTCTGGGTGCTCCAGCGTTGTCCCACGCACGTGAGCGTTTCCTCTGGGTGCTCCAGCCTCCTCCCACGCTCGTGTGCGTTTCCTCTGGGTGCTCCAGCCTCCTCCCACGCTCGTGTGTGTTTTCTTGGGGTGCTCCAACGTTCTCCCACGCTCGTGTGTGTTTCCTCTGGGTGCTCCAGCCTCCTCCCACGCTCATGTGTGTTTCCTCTGGGTGCTCCAGCGTTCTCCCATGCTCGTGTGTGTTTCGTCTGGGTGCTCCAGCGTTGTCCCACGCACGTGTGCGTTTCCTCTGGGTGCCGCAGGCTCCTCCCACGCTCATGTGTTTTCTCGGGGTGCTCCAGCGTTCTCCCACGCTCGTGTGTCTTTCCTCTGGGTGCTCCATGCTCCTCCCACGCTCATGTGTTTTCTCGGGGTGCTCCAGATTCCTCCCGCTCTCATGTGCATTTCCTCTGGGTGCTCGAGATTCCTCTCACGCTCGTGTTTGTTTCCTCTGGGTTCTCCAGCCTCCTCCCACGCTCGTGTGTGTTTCCTCTGGGTGCTCCAGCCTCCTCCCACGCGAGTGTGTATTTCCTCTGAGTGCTCCAGCCTCCTCCCATGGTCATGTGTGTTTCTTCTGGGTGCTCCAGCCTCCTCCCACGCTCGTGTGTGTTTCCTCTGAGTGCTCCAGCCTCCTCCCACGCTCGTGTGTATTTCCTCTGAGCGCTCCAGCCTCCTCCCATGGTCGTGTGTGTTTCCTGTGGGTGCTCCAGATTCCTCCCACGCTCGTGTACTTTTCCTCTGGGTGCTCCATCCTCGTCCCACTCTCATGTGCGTTTCCTCTGGGTGCTCCAGCGTTCCCCACGCTCGTGTGTTTTTCCTCTGGATGCTCCAGATTCATCCCACGCTTGTGTGCGTTTCATCTGGGTTCTCCAGCCTCCTCCCACGCTCGTGTGCGTTTCCTCTGAGTGCTCCAGCCTCCTCCCACGCTCATGTGTGTTTCCTCGGGGGTGTTCCAACGTTCTCCCACGCTCGTGTGTGTTTCCTCTGGGTGCTCAAGATTCCTCCCACGCTCGTGTGCGTTTCCTCTGGGTGCTCTAGCCTCCTCCCTCGCTCGTGTGCATTTCCTCTGGGTGCTCCAGCCAACTCCCACGCTCGTGTGCGATTCCTGTGTGTGCTCCAGCCTCCTTCCAGACTCGTATGCGTTTCCTCTGGGTGCTCCGGCCTCCTCCCACGCTCGTGTGTGTTTTCTTGGGGTGCTCCAACGTTCTCCCACGCTCGCGTCTGTTTCCTCTGGGTGCTCCAGCCTCCTCCCACGCTCGTGTGTGTTTCCTCTGGGTGCGACAGCGTTCTCCCACGCTCGTGTGTGTTTCGTCTGGGTGCTCCAGCGTTGTCCCACGCACGTGAGCGTTTCCTCTGGGTGCTCCAGCCTCCTCCCACGCTCGTGTGTGTTTTCTTGGGGTGCTCCAACATTCTCCCACGCTCGTGTGTGTTTGCTCTGGGTGCTCCAGCCTCCTCCCACGCTCATGTGTGTTTCCTCTGGGTGCTCCAGCGTTCTCCCACGCTCGTGTGTGTTTCGTCTGGGTGCTCCAGCGTTGTCCCACGCACGTGAGCGTTTCCTCTGGGTGCTCCAGCCTCCTCCCACGCTCGTGTGTGTTTTCTTGGGGTGCTCCAACATTCTCCCACGCTCGTGTGTGTTTCCTCTGGGTGCTCCAGCCTCCTCCCACGCTCATGTGTGTTTCCTCTGGGTGCTCCAGCGTTCTCCCACGCTCGTGTGTGTTTCGTCTGGGTGCTCCAGCGTTGTCCCACGCACGTGTGCGTTTCCTCTGGGTGCTCCAGGCTCCTCCCACGCTCATGTGTTTTCTTGGGGTGATCCAGCGTTCTCCCACGCTCGTGTGTGGGTCCTCTGGGTGCTCCAGCGTTCTCCCACGCTCGTGTGTCTTTCCTCTGGGTGCTCCATGCTCCTCCCACGCTCATGTGTTTTCTCGGGGTGCTCCAGATTCCTCCCACTCTCATGTGCATTTCCTCTGGGTGCTCGAGATTCCTTTCACGCTCGTGTTTGTTTAATCTGGGTTCTCCAGCCTCCTCCCACGCTCGTGTGTGTTTCCTCTGGGTGCTCCAGCCTCCACCCACGCGAGTGTGTATTTCCTCTGAGTGCTCCAGCCTCCTCCCATGGTCATGTGTGTTTCCTCTGGGTGCTCCAGCCTCCTCCCACCCTCGTGTGTGTTTCCTCTGAGTGCTCCAGCCTCCTCCCACGCTCGTGTGTATTTCCTCTGAGCGCTCCAGCCTCCTCCCGTGGTCGTGTGTGTTTCCTGTGGGTGCTCCAGATTCCTCCCACGCTCGTGTGCTTTTCCTCTGGGTGCTCCATCCTCGTCCCACTCTCATGTGCGTTTCCTCTGGGTGCTCCAGAGTTCCCCACGCTCATGTGTGTTTCCTCTGGATGCTCCAGATTCATCCCACGCTTGTGTGCGATTCCTCTGGGTGCACCAGCCTCCTCCAACACAGGTATGCGTTTCTTCTGGGTGCTCCAGCCTCCTCCCACGCTCGTGTGCGTTTCCTCTGGGTGCTCCAGCCTCCTGCCACCCCCGTGTGTGTTTCCTCTGGGTGCTCCAGCGTTCTCCCACGCTCGTGTGTGTTTCGTCTGGGTGCTCCAGCGTTCCCCACGCTCATGTGTGTTTCCTCTGGATGCTCCAGCCTCCTCCCACGCTCGTGTGCGTTTCCTCTGGGTGCTCCAGCATCCTCCCACGCTCGTGTGTGTTTCCTATGGGTGATCCAGCCTCCTCCCACGCGAGTGTGTATTTCCTCTGAGTGCTCCAGCCTCCTCCCATGGTCGTGTGTGTTTCCTCTGGGTGCTCCAGATTCCTCCCACGCTCGTGTGTGTTTCCTCTCGGTGCTCTAGCCTCCTCCCACGCTCGTGTGCATTTCCTCTGGCTTCTCCAGCCTCCTCTCACGCTCGTGTGCTTTTCCTCTGGGTGCTCCATCCTCGTCCCACTCTCATGTGCGTTTCCTCTGGGTGCTCCAGCGTTCCCCACGCTCATGTGTGTTTCTTCTGGATGCTCCAGATTCATCCCACGCTTGTGTGCGTTTCCTCTGGGTGCTCCAGCCTCCTCCCACGCTCGTGTGCATTTCCTCTGGGTGCTCCAGCCTCCTCCCACGCTCGTGTGTGTTTCCTCTGGGTGCTCCAGCCTCCTCCCACGCTTGTGTATGTTTCATCTGGGTGCTCCAGCCTCCTCCCATGCTCGTGTGCGTTTCCTCTGGGTGCTCCAGCCTCCTCCCACGCTCGTGTGCGTTTCCTCTGGGTGCTCCAGCCACCTCCCGCGCTCGTGTGTGTTTCCTCTGGATGCTCCAGATTCATCCCACGCTTGTGTGTGTTTCATCTGGGTGCTCCAGCCTCCTCCCACGCTCATGTGTGTTTCCTCGGGGTGCTCCGACGTTCTTCCACGCTCGTGTGTGTTTCCTCTGGGTGCTCCAGCCTCCTCCCACGCTCGTGTGTGTTTCCTCTGAGTGCTCCAGCCTCCTCCCACCCTCGTGTGTGTTTCCTCTGAGTGCTCCAGCCTCCTCCCACGCGAGTGTGTATTTCCTCTGAGCGCTCCAGCCTCCTCCCATGGTCGTGTGTGTTTCCTGTGGGTGCTCCAGATTCCTCCCACGCTCGTGTGCTTTTCCTCTGGGTGCTCCATCCTCGTCCCACTTTCATGTGCGTTTCCTCTGGGTGCTCCAGCGTTCCCCACGCTCATGTGTTTTTCCTCTGGATGCTCCAGATTCATCCCACGCTTGTGTGCGTTTCATCTGGGTGCTCCAGCCTCCTCCCACGCTCATGTGTGTTTCCTCCGGGGTGCTCCAACGTTCTCCCACGCTCGTGTGTGTTTCCTCTGGGTGCTCAAGATTCCTCCCACACTCGTGTGCATTTCCTCTGGGTGCTCTAGCCTCCGCCCTCGCTCGTGCGCATTTCCTCTGGGTGCTCCAGCCAACTCCCACGCTCGTGTGCGATTCCTCTGTGTGCTCCAGCCTCCTCCCAGACTCGTATGCGTTTCCTCTGGGTGCTCCAGCCTCCTCCGACGCTCGTGTGTGTTTTCTTGGGGTGCTCCAACGTTCTCCCACGCTCGTGTGTGTTTCGTCTGGGTGCTCCAGCGTTGTCCCACGCGCGTGTGCGTTTCCTCTGGGTGCTCCAGCCTCCTCCCACGCTTGTGTGCGTTTCCTCTGGGAGCTCCAGCCTCCTCCCACTCTCATGTGCGTTTCCTCTGGGTGATCTAGATTCCTCCCACGCACGTGTGTGTTTCCTCTGGGTGCTCCAGCGTTCCCCACGCTCATGTGTGTTTCCTCTGGATGCTCCAGATTCATCCGACGCTTGTGTGCGTTTCCTCTGGGTATCCAGCCTCCTCCCACGCTCGTGTGCATTTCCTCTGGGTGCTCCAGCCTCCTCCCACGCTCGTGTGCGTTTCCTCTGGCTTCTCCAGCCTCCTCTCACGCTCGTGTGCTTTTCCTCTGGGTGCTCCATCCTCGTCCCACTCTCATGTGCGTTTCCTCTAGGTGCTCCAGCGTCCCCCAGGCTCATGTGTGTTTCCTCTGGATGCTCCAGATTAATCCCACGCTCGTGTATGTTTCCTTTGGGTGCTCCAGCCTCCTCCCACGCTCGTGTGTGTTTCCTCTGGGAGCTCCAGCGTTCTCCAACGCTCGTGTGTGTTTCCTCTGGGTGCTCCAGAATGTTCCCACTCTCATGCGCATTTCCTCTGGGTGCTCGAGATTCCTCTCACGCTCGTGTGTGTTTCCTCTGGGTGCTCCAGTCTCCTCCCACACTCGTGTGCTTTTCCTTTGGGTGCTCCATCCTAGTCCCACTGTCATGTGCGTTTCCTCTGGGTGCTCCAGAGTTCCCCACGCTCATGTGTGTTTCCTCTGGATGCTCCAGATTCATCCCACGCTTGTGTGCGATTCCTCTGGGTGCTCCAGCCTCCTCCAACACAGGTATGCGTTTCTTCTGGGTGCTCCAGCCTCCTCCCAAGCTCGTGTGCGTTTCCTCTGGGTGCTCCAGCCTCCTCCCACCCCCGTGTGTGTTTCCTCTGGGTGCTCCAGCATTCTCCCACGCTCGTGTGTGTTTCGTCTGGGTGCTCCAGCGTTGTCCCACGCACGTGTGCGTTTGCTCTGGGTGCTCCAGCCTCCTCCCACGGTCGTGTGCATTTCCTCTGCGTCCTCCAGCCTCCTCCTACGCTAGTGTGTGTTTCCGCTGGGTGCTCCAGCGTTGTCCCACGCTTGTGTGTGTTTCCTCTGGGTGCTCCAGCCTCCTCCCACGCTCATGTGTTTCCTCGGGGTGCTCCAGATTCATCAGACGCTTCTGTGCGTTTCCTCTGGGTATCAAGCCTCCTCCCACGCTCGTGTGCGTTTCCTCTGGGTGCTCCAGCCTCCTCCCAATCTCGTGTGCGTTTCCTCTGGGTGCTCCAGCCTCCTCCCACGCTCGTGTGTTTTTTCCTCTGGGTGCTCCAGCCTCCTCCCACGTGAGTGTGTATTTCCTCTGAGTGCTCCAGCCTCCTCCCATGGTCATGTGTGTATCCTCTGGGTACTCCAGCCTCCTCCCACCCTCGTGTGTGTTTCCTCTGAGTGCTCCAGCCTCCTCCCACGCGAGTGTGTATTTCCTCTGAGCGCTCCAGCCTCCTCCCATGGTCGTGTGTGTTTCCTGTGGGTGCTCCAGATTCCTCCCACGCTCGTGTGCTTTTCCTCTGGGTGCTCCATCCTCGTCCCACTTTCATGTGCGTTTCCTCTGGGTGCTCCAGCGTTCCCCACGCTCATGTGTTTTTCCTCTGGATGCTCCAGGTTCATCCCACGCTTGTGTGCGTTTCATCTGGGTGCTCCAGCCTCCTCCCACGCTCATGTGTGTTTCCTCCGGGGTGCTCCAACGTTCTCCCACGCTCGTGTGTGTTTCCTCTGGGTGCTCAAGATTCCTCCCACACTCGTGTGCGATTCCTCTGGGTGCTCTAGCCTCCTCCCTCGCTCGTGTGCATTTCCTCTGGGTGCTCCAGCCAACTCCCACGCTCGTGTGCGATTCCTCTGTGTGCTCCAGCCTCCGCCCAGACTCGTATGCATTTCCTCTGGGTGCTCCAGCCTCCTCCCACGCTCGTGTGTGTTTTCTTGGGGTGCTCCAACGTTCTCCCACGCTCGTGTGTGTTTCCTCTGGGTGCTCCAGCCTCCTCCCACGCTCGTGTGTGTTTCCTCTGGGTGCTCCAGCTTTCTCCCACGCTGGTGTGTGTTTCGTCTGGGTGCTCCAGCGTTGTCCCACGCACGTGTGCGTTTCCTCTGGGTGCTCCAGCCTCCTCCCACGCTTGTGTGCGTTTCCTCTGTGTGCTCCAGCGTTCTCCCACGCTCGTGTGTGTTTCCTCTGGGAGCTCCAGCCTCCTCCCATTCTCATGTGCGTTTCCTCTGGGTGATCTAGATTCCTCCCACGCACGTGTGTGTTTCCTCTGGGTGCTCCAGTGTTCCCCACGCTCATGTGTGTTTCCTCTGGATGCTCCAGATTCATCCGACGCTTGTGTGCGTTTCCTCTGGGTATCCAGCCTCCTCCCACGCTCGTGTGCGTTTCCTCTGGGTGCTCCAGCCTCCTCCCACGCTCGTGTGCGTTTCCTCTGGGTGCTCCAGCGTCCCCCAGGCTCATGTGTGTTTCCTCTGGATGCTCCAGATTAATCCCACGCTCGTGTATGTTTCCTTTGGGTGCTCCAGCCTCCTCCCACGCTCGTGTGTGTTTCCTCTGGGAGCTCCAGCGTTCTCCAACGCTCGTGTGTGTTTCCTCTGGGTGCTCCAGAATGTTCCCACTCTCATGCGCATTTCCTCTGGGTGCTCGAGATTCCTCTCACGCTCGTGTGTGTTTCCTCTGGGTGCTCTAGTCTCCTCCCACACTCGTGTGCTTTTCCTTTGGGTGCTCCATCCTCGTCCCACTGTCATGTGCGTTTCCTCTGGGTGCTCCAGAGTACCCCACGCTCATGTGTGTTTCCTCTGGATGCTCCAGATTCATCCCACGCTTGTGTGCGATTCCTCTGGGTGCTCCAGCCTCCTCCAACACAGGTATGCGTTTCTTCTGGGTGCTCCAGCCTCCTCCCAGGCTCGTGTGCGTTTCCTCTGGGTGCTCCAGCCTCCTCCCACCCCCGTGTGTGTTTCCTCTGGGTGCTCCAGCGTTCTCCCACGCTCGTGTGTGTTTCGTCTGGGTGCTCCAGCGTTGTCCCACGCACGTGTGCGTTTGCTCTGGGTGCTCCAGCCTCCTCCCACGGTCGTGTGCATTTCCTCTGGGTCCTCCAGCCTCCTCCTACGCTAGTGTGTGTTTCCGCTGGGTGCTCCAGCGTTGTCCCACGCTCGTGTGTGTTTCCTCTGGGTGCTCCAGCCTCCTCCCACGCTCATGTGTTTCCTCGGGGTGCTCCAGCGTTCTCCCACGCTCGTGTGTGTGTCCTCTGGGTGCTCCAGCATTCTCCCACGCTCGCGTGTGTTTCCTCTGTGTGCTCCAGCATTCTCCCACGCTCGTGTGTGTTTCCTCTGGGTGCTCCAGATTCCTCCCACTCTCGTGCGCGTTTCCTCTGGGTGCCCCAGCCTCCTCCCAATCTCGTGTGCGTTTCCTCTGGGTGCTCCAGATGCCTCCCACGCTCGTGTGCGTTTCCTCTGGGTGTTCTAGCCTCCTCCCACACTCGTGTGCATTTCCTCTGGCTTCTCCAGCCTCCTCTAACGCTCGTGTGCTTTTCCTCTGGGTGCTCCATCCTCATCCCACTCTCATGTGCATTTCCTCTGGGTGCCCCAACGTTCCCCACGCTAATGTGTGTTTCCTCTGGATGCTCCAGATTCATCCGACGCTTGTGTGCGTTTCCTCTGGGTATCCAGCCTCCTCCCACGCTCGTGTGCGTTTCCTCTGGGTGCTCCAGCCTCCTCCCAATCTCGTGTGCGTTTCCTCTGGGTGCTCCAGCCTCCTCCCACGCTCGTGTGTGTTTCCTCTGGGTGCTCCAGCCTCCTCCCACGCGAGTGTGTATTTCCTCTGAGTGCTCCAGGCTCCTCCCATGGTCATGTGTGTTTCCTCTGGGTACTCCAGCCTCCTCCCACCCTCGTGTGTGTTTCCTCTGGGTTCTCCAGACTCCTCCCACGCTCGTGTGCGTTTCCTCTGAGTGCTCCAGCCTCCTCCCACGCTCATGTGTGTTTCCTCGGGTGTGCTCCAATGTTCTCCCACGCTCGTGTGTGTTTCCTCTGGGTGCTCAAGATTCCTCCCACGCTCGTGTGCGTTTCCTCTGGGTGCTCTAGCCTCCTCCCTCGCTCGTGTGCATTTCCTCTGGGTGCTCCAGCCAACTCCCACGCTCGTGTGCGATTCCTCTGTGTGCTCCAGCCTCCTCCCAGACCCGTATGCGTTTCCTCTGGGTGCTCCGGCCTCCTCCCACGCTCGTGTGTGTTTTCTTGGGGTGCTCCAACGTTCTCCCACGCTCGCGTCTGTTTCCTCTGGGTGCTCCAGCCTCCTCCCACGCTCGTGTGTGTTTCCTCTGGGTGCGACAGCGTTCTCCCACGCTCGTGTGTGTTTCGTCTGGGTGCTCCAGCGTTGTCCCACGCACGTGAGCGTTTCCTCTGGGTGCTCCAGCCTCCTCCCACGCTCGTGTGCGTTTCCTCTGGGTGCTCCAGCCTCCTCCCACGCTCGTGTGTGTTTTCTTGGGGTGCTCCAACGTTCTCCCACGCTCGTGTGTGTTTCCTCTGGGTGCTCCAGCCTCCTCCCACGCTCATGTGTGTTTCCTCTGGGTGCTCCAGCGTTCTCCCATGCTCGTGTGTGTTTCGTCTGGGTGCTCCAGCGTTGTCCCACGCACGTGTGCGTTTCCTCTGGGTGCCGCAGGCTCCTCCCACGCTCATGTGTTTTCTCGGGGTGCTCCAGCGTTCTCCCACGCTCGTGTGTCTTTCCTCTGGGTGCTCCATGCTCCTCCCACGCTCATGTGTTTTCTCGGGGTGCTCCAGATTCCTCCCGCTCTCATGTGCATTTCCTCTGGGTGCTCGAGATTCCTCTCACGCTCGTGTTTGTTTCCTCTGGGTTCTCCAGCCTCCTCCCACGCTCGTGTGTGTTTCCTCTGGGTGCTCCAGCCTCCTCCCACGCGAGTGTGTATTTCCTCTGAGTGCTCCAGCCTCCTCCCATGGTCATGTGTGTTTCTTCTGGGTGCTCCAGCCTCCTCCCACGCTCGTGTGTGTTTCCTCTGAGTGCTCCAGCCTCCTCCCACGCTCGTGTGTATTTCCTCTGAGCGCTCCAGCCTCCTCCCATGGTCGTGTGTGTTTCCTGTGGGTGCTCCAGATTCCTCCCACGCTCGTGTACTTTTCCTCTGGGTGCTCCATCCTCGTCCCACTCTCATGTGCGTTTCCTCTGGGTGCTCCAGCGTTCCCCACGCTCGTGTGTTTTTCCTCTGGATGCTCCAGATTCATCCCACGCTTGTGTGCGTTTCATCTGGGTTCTCCAGCCTCCTCCCACGCTCGTGTGCGTTTCCTCTGAGTGCTCCAGCCTCCTCCCACGCTCATGTGTGTTTCCTCGGGGGTGTTCCAACGTTCTCCCACGCTCGTGTGTGTTTCCTCTGGGTGCTCAAGATTCCTCCCACGCTCGTGTGCGTTTCCTCTGGGTGCTCTAGCCTCCTCCCTCGCTCGTGTGCATTTCCTCTGGGTGCTCCAGCCAACTCCCACGCTCGTGTGCGATTCCTGTGTGTGCTCCAGCCTCCTTCCAGACTCGTATGCGTTTCCTCTGGGTGCTCCGGCCTCCTCCCACGCTCGTGTGTGTTTTCTTGGGGTGCTCCAACGTTCTCCCACGCTCGCGTCTGTTTCCTCTGGGTGCTCCAGCCTCCTCCCACGCTCGTGTGTGTTTCCTCTGGGTGCGACAGCGTTCTCCCACGCTCGTGTGTGTTTCGTCTGGGTGCTCCAGCGTTGTCCCACGCACGTGAGCGTTTCCTCTGGGTGCTCCAGCCTCCTCCCACGCTCGTGTGTGTTTTCTTGGGGTGCTCCAACATTCTCCCACGCTCGTGTGTGTTTGCTCTGGGTGCTCCAGCCTCCTCCCACGCTCATGTGTGTTTCCTCTGGGTGCTCCAGCGTTCTCCCACGCTCGTGTGTGTTTCGTCTGGGTGCTCCAGCGTTGTCCCACGCACGTGAGCGTTTCCTCTGGGTGCTCCAGCCTCCTCCCACGCTCGTGTGTGTTTTCTTGGGGTGCTCCAACATTCTCCCACGCTCGTGTGTGTTTCCTCTGGGTGCTCCAGCCTCCTCCCACGCTCATGTGTGTTTCCTCTGGGTGCTCCAGCGTTCTCCCACGCTCGTGTGTGTTTCGTCTGGGTGCTCCAGCGTTGTCCCACGCACGTGTGCGTTTCCTCTGGGTGCTCCAGGCTCCTCCCACGCTCATGTGTTTTCTTGGGGTGATCCAGCGTTCTCCCACGCTCGTGTGTGGGTCCTCTGGGTGCTCCAGCGTTCTCCCACGCTCGTGTGTCTTTCCTCTGGGTGCTCCATGCTCCTCCCACGCTCATGTGTTTTCTCGGGGTGCTCCAGATTCCTCCCACTCTCATGTGCATTTCCTCTGGGTGCTCGAGATTCCTTTCACGCTCGTGTTTGTTTAATCTGGGTTCTCCAGCCTCCTCCCACGCTCGTGTGTGTTTCCTCTGGGTGCTCCAGCCTCCACCCACGCGAGTGTGTATTTCCTCTGAGTGCTCCAGCCTCCTCCCATGGTCATGTGTGTTTCCTCTGGGTGCTCCAGCCTCCTCCCACCCTCGTGTGTGTTTCCTCTGAGTGCTCCAGCCTCCTCCCACGCTCGTGTGTATTTCCTCTGAGCGCTCCAGCCTCCTCCCGTGGTCGTGTGTGTTTCCTGTGGGTGCTCCAGATTCCTCCCACGCTCGTGTGCTTTTCCTCTGGGTGCTCCATCCTCGTCCCACTCTCATGTGCGTTTCCTCTGGGTGCTCCAGCGTTCCCCACACTCATGTGTTTTTCCTCTGGATGCTCCAGATTCATCCCACGCTTGTGTGCGTTTCATCTGGGTTCTCCAGCCTCCTCCCACGCTCGTGTGCGTTTCCTCTGAGTGCTCCAGCCTCCTCCCACGCTCATGTGTGTTTCCTCGGGGGTGCTCCAACGTTCTCCCACGCTCGTGTGTGTTTCCTCTGGGTGCTCAAGATTCCTCCCACGCTCGTGTGCGTTTCCTCTGGGTGCTCTAGCCTCCTCCCTCGCTCGTGTGCATTTCCTCTGGGTGCTCCAGCCAACTCCCACGCTCGTGTGTGATTCCTCTGTGTGCTCCAGCCTCCTTCCAGACTCGTATGCGTTTCCTCTGGGTGCTCCAGCCTCCTCCCACGCTCGTGTGTGTTTTCTTGGGGTGCTCCAACGTTCTCCCACGCTCGTGTGTGTTTCGTCTGGGTGTTCCAGCGTTGTCCCACGCACGTGTGCGTTTCCTCTGGGTGCTCCAGCGTTGTCCCACGCACGTGTGCGTTTCCTCTGGGTGCTCCAGCCTCCTCCCACGCTCGTCTGCATTTCCTCTGTGTGCTCCAGCGTTCTCCCACGCTCGTGTGTGTTTCCTCTGGGTGCTCCAGATTCCTCCCACGCTAGTGAGTGTTTCCTCTGGGAGCTCCAGCCTCCTCCCACTCTCATGTGCGTTTCCTCTGGGTGATCTAGATTCCTCCCACGCACGTGTGTGTTTCCTCTGGGTGCTCCAGCGTTCCCCACGCTCATGTGTGTTACCTCTGGATGCTCCAGATTCATCCGACGCTTGTGTGCGTTTCCTCTGGGTATCCAGCCTCCTCCCACGCTCGTGTGCGTTTCCTCTGGGTGCTCCAGCCTCCTCCCACGCTCGTGTGCGTTTCCTCTGGCTTCTCCAGCCTCCTCTCACGCTCGTGTGCTTTTCCTCTGGGTGCTCCATCCTCGTCCCACTCTCATGTGCGTTTCCTCTGGGTGCTCCAGCGTCCCCCAGGCTCATGTGTGTTTCCTCTGGATGCTCCAGATTAATCCCACGCTCGTGTATGTTTCCTTTGGGTGCTCCAGCCTCCTCCCACGCTCGTGTGTGTTTCCTCTGGGAGCTCCAGCGTTCTCCAACGCTCGTGTGTGTTTCCTCTGGGTGCTCCAGAATGTTCCCACTCTCATGTGCATTTCCTCTGGGTGCTCGAGATTCCTCTCACGCTCGTGTGTGTTTCCTCTGGGTGCTCCAGTCTCCTCCCACACTCGTGTGCTTTTCCTTTGGGTGCTCCATCCTCGTCCCACTGTCATGTGCGTTTCCTCTGGGTGCTCCAGAGTTCCCCACGCTCATGTGTGTTTCCTCTGGATGCTCCAGATTCATCCCACGCTTGTGTGCGATTCCTCTGGGTGCTCCAGCCTCCTCCAACACAGGTATGCGTTTCTTCTGGGTGCTCCAGCCTCCTCCCAAGCTCGTGTGCGTTTCCTCTGGGTGCTCCAGCCTCCTCCCACCCCCGTGTGTGTTTCCTCTGGGTGCTCCAGCGTTCTCCCACGCTCGTGTGTGTTTCGTCTGGGTGCTCCAGCGTTGTCCCACGCACGTGTGCGTTTGCTCTGGGTGCTCCAGCCTCCTCCCACGGTCATGTGCATTTCCTCTGGGTCCTCCAGCCTCCTCCTACGCTAGTGTGTGTTTCCGCTGGGAGCTCCAGCGTTGTCCCACGCTCGTGTGTGTTTCCTCTGGGTGCTCCAGCCTCCTCCCACGCTCATGTGTTTCCTCCGGGTGCTCCAGCGTTCTCCCACGCTCGTGTGTGTGTCCTCTGGGTGCTCCAGCATTCTCCCACGCTCGCGTGTGTTTCCTCTGTGTGCTCCAGCATTCTCCCACGCTCGTGTGCGTTTCCTCTGAGTGCTCCAGCCTCCTCCCACGCTCATGTGTGTTTCCTCGGGTGTGCTCCAACGTTCTCGCATGCTCGTGTGTGTTTCCTCTGGGTGCTCTAGCCTCCTCCCTCGCTCGTGTGCATTTCCTCTGGGTGCTCCAGCCAACTCCCATGCTCATGTGCGTTTCCTCTGGGTGCTCCAGCGTCCCCCAGGCTCATGTGTGTTTCCTCTGGATGCTCCAGATTAATCCCACGCTCGTGTATGTTTCCTTTGGGTGCTCCAGCCTCCTCCCACGCTCATGTGTGTTTCCTCTGGGAGCTCCAGCGTTCTCCCACGCTCGTGTGTGTGTCCTCTGGGTGCTCCAGCATTCTCCCACGCTCGCGTGTGTTTCCTCTGTGTGCTCCAGCATTCTCCCACGCTCGTGTGCGTTTCCTCTGAGTGCTCCAGCCTCCTCCCACGCTCATGTGTGTTTCCTCGGGTGTGCTCCAACGTTCTCCCACGGTCGTGTGTGTTTCCTCTGGGTGCTCAAGATTCCTCCCACGCTCGTGTGCGTTTCCTCTGGGTGCTCTAGCCTCCTCCCTCGCTCGTGTGCATTTCCTCTGGGTGCTCCAGCCAACTCCCATGCTCATGTGCGATTCCTCTGTGTGCTCCAGCCTCCTCCCAGACTCGTATGCGTTTCCTCTGGGTGCTCCAGCCTCCTCCCACGCTCGTGTGTGTTTTCTTGGGGTGCTCCAACGTTCTCCCACGCTCGCGTCTGTTTCCTCAGGGTGCTCCAGCCTCCTCCCACACTCGTGTGTGTTTCCTCTGGGTGCGACAGCGTTCTCCCACGCTCGTGTGTGTTTCGTCTGGGTGCTCCATCGTTGTCCCACGCACGTGAGCGTTTCCTCTGGGTGCTCCAGCCTCCTCCCACGCTCGTGTGCGTTTCCTCTGGGTGCTCCAGCCTCCTCCCACGCTCGTGTGTGTTTTCTAGGGGTGCTCCAACGTTCTCCCACGCTCGTGTGTGTTTCCTCTGGGTGCTCCAGCCTCCTCCCACGCTCGTGTGTGTTTCCTCTGGGTGCTCCAGCGTTCCTCCACGCTCGTGTGTGTTTCGTCTGGGTGCTCCAGCGTTGTCCCACGCACGTGTGCGTTTCCTCTGGGTGCTCCAGGCTCCTCCCACGCTCATGTGTTTTCTCGGAGTGATCCAGCATTCTCCCACGCTCGTGTGTGGGTCCTCTGGGTGCTCCAGCGTTCTCCCACGCTCGTGTGTCTTTCCTCTGGGTGCTCCATGCTCCTCCCACGCTCATGTGTTTTCTCGGGGTGCTCCAGATTCCTCCCACTCTCATGTGCATTTCCTCTGGGTGCTCGAGATTCCTCTCACGCTCGTGTGTGTTTCCTCTGGGTACTCCAGTCTGCTCCCACACTCGTGTTTGTTTCCTCTGGGTTCTCCAGCCTCCTCCCACGCTCGTGTGTGTTTCCTCTGGGTGCTCCAGCCTCCTCCCGTGCGAGTGTGTATTTCCTCTGAGTGCTCCAGCCTCCTGCTATGGTCATGTGTGTTTCCTCTGGGTGCTCCAGCCTCCTCCCACGCTCGTGTGCGTTTCCTCTGGGTGCTCCAGCCTCCTCCCCCGCTCCTGTGCGTTTCCTCTGGGTGCTCCAGCCTCCTCCCAAGCTCGTGTGTGTTTCCTTTGGGTGCTCCAGCCTCCTCCCACGGTCGAGTGCATTTCCTCTGGGTGCTCCAGCCTCCTCCTACGCTAGTGTGTGTTTCCCCTGGGTGCTCCAGCGTTCTCCCACGCTCGTATGTCTTTCCTCTGGGTGCTCCAGGCTCCTCCCACGCTCATGTGTTTTCTCGGGGTGATCCAGCGTTCTCCCACGCTCGTGTGTGGGTCCTCTGGGTGCTCCAGCGTTCTCCCACGTTCGTGTGTCTTTCCTCTGGGTGCTCCATGCTCCTCCCACGCTCATGTGTTTTCTCGGGGTGCTCCAGATTCCTCCCACTCTCATGTGCATTTCCTCTGGGTGCTCGAGATTCCTCTCACGCTCGTGTGTGTTTCCTCTGGGTACTCCAGTCTGCTCCCACACTCGTGTTTGTTTCCTCTGGGTTCTCCAGCCTCCTCTCACGCTCGTGTGTTTTTCCTCTGGGTGCTCCATCCTCGTCCCACTGTCATGTGGTTTCGCTCTGGGTGCTCCAGCGTTCCCCACGCTCATGTGTGTTTCCTCGGGGGTGCTCCAACGTTCTCCCACGCTCCTGTGTGTTTCCTCTGGGTGCTCAAGATTCCTCCCACGCTCGTGTGCGTTTCCTCTGGGTGCTCTAGCCTCCTCCCTCGCTCGTGTGCATTTCCTCTGGGTGCTCCAGCCAACTCCCACGCTCGTGTGTGATTACTCTGTGTGCTCCAGCCTCCTTCCAGACTCGTATGCGTTTCCTCTGGGTGCTCCAGCCTCCTCCCACGCTCGTGTGTGTTTTCTTGGGGTGCTCCAACGTTCTCCCACGCTCGTGTGTGTTTCGTGTGGGTGTTCCAGCGTTGTCCCACGCACGTGTGCGTTTCCTCTGGGTGCTCCAGCGTTGTCCCACGCACGTGTGCGTTTCCTCTGGGTGCTCCAGCCTCCTCCCACGCTCGTCTGCGTTTCCTCTGTGTGCTCCAGCGTTCTCCCACGCACGTGTGTGTTTCCTCTGGGTGCTCCAGATTCCTCCCACGCTAGTGAGTGTTTCCTCTGGGAGCTCCAGCCTCCTCCCACTCTCATGTGCGTTTCCTCTGGGTGATCTAGATTCCTCCCACGCACGTGTGTGTTTCCTCTGGGTGCTCCAGCGTTCCCCACGCTCATGTGTGTTACCTCTGGATGCTCCAGATTCATCCGACGCTTGTGTGCGTTTCCTCTGGGTATCCAGCCTCCTCCCACGCTCGTGTGCGTTTCCTCTGGGTGCTCCAGCCTCCTCCCACGCTCGTGTGCGTTTCCTCTGGCTTCTCCAGCCTCCTCTCACGCTCGTGTGCTTTTCCTCTGGGTGCTCCATCCTCGTCCCACTCTCATGTGCGTTTCCTCTGGGTGCTCCAGCGTCCCCCAGGCTCATGTGTGTTTCCTCTGGATGCTCCAGATTAATCCCACGCTCGTGTATGTTTCCTTTGGGTGCTCCAGCCTCCTCCCACGCTCGTGTGTGTTTCCTCTGGGAGCTCCAGCGTTCTCCAACGCTCGTGTGTGTTTCCTCTGGGTGCTCCAGAATGTTCCCACTCTCATGTGCATTTCCTCTGGGTGCTCGAGATTCCTCTCACGCTCGTGTGTGTTTCCTCTGGGTGCTCCAGCCTCCTCCCACCCCCGTGTGTGTTTCCTCTGGGTGCTCCAGCGTTCTCCCACGCTCGTGTGTGTTTCGTCTGGGTGCTCCAGCGTAGTCCCACGCACGTGTGCGTTTGCTCTGGGTGCTCCAGCCTCCTCCCACGGTCGTGTGCATTTCCTCTGGGTCCTCCAGCCTCCTCCTACGCTAGTGTGTGTTTCCGCTGGGTGCTCCAGCGTTGTCCCACGCTCGTGTGTGTTTCCTCTGGGTGCTCCAGCCTCCTCCCACGCTCATGTGTCTCCTCGGGGTGCTCCAGCGTTCTCCCACGCTCGTGTGTGTGTCCTCTGGGTGCTCCAGCATTCTCCCACGCTCGCGTGTGTTTCCTCTGTGTGCTCCAGCCTCCTCCCACGCTCATGTGTGTTTCCTCTGGGTGCTCAAGATTCCTCCCACGCTCGTGTCTGTTTCCTCTGGGTGCTCTAGCCTCCTCCCACGCTCGTGTGTGTTTCCTCTGGGTGCTCCAGCGTTCCTCCACGCTCGTGTGTGTTTCGTCTGGGTGCTCCAGCGTTGTCCCACGCACGTGTGCGTTTCCTCTGGGTGCTCCAGGCTCCTCCCACGCTCATGTGTTTTCTCGGGGTGCTCCAGATTCCTCCCACTCTCATGTGCATTTCCTCTGGGTGCTCGAGATTCCTCTCACGCTCGTGTGTGTTTCCTCTGGGTACTCCAGTCTGCT
Organism: Mobula birostris; assembly: GCF_030028105.1. Classification (NCBI taxonomy): domain Eukaryota; kingdom Metazoa; phylum Chordata; class Chondrichthyes; order Myliobatiformes; family Myliobatidae; genus Mobula; species Mobula birostris. Next base: position 106,620,624 of record NC_092375.1, on the reverse strand, counting down.
CCCACACTCGTGTTTGTTTCCTCTGGGTTCTCCAGCCTCCTCCCACGCTCGTGTGTGTTTCCTCTGGGTGCTCCAGCCTCCTCCCACGCGAGTGTGTATTTCCTCTGAGTGCTCCAGCCTCCTGCCATGGTCATGTGTGTTTCCTCTGGGTGCTCCAGCCTCCTCCCACGCCCGTGTGCGTTTCCTCTGGGTGCTCCAACCTCCTCCCCCGCTCCTGTGCGTTTCCTCTGGGTGCTCCAGCCTCCTCCCAAGCTCGTGTGTGTTTCCTTTGGGTGCTCCAGCCTCCTCCCACGGTCGAGTGCATTTCCTCTGGGTGCTCCAGCCTCCTCCTACGCTAGTGTGTGTTTCCCCTGGGTGCTCCAGCGTTCTCCCACGCTCGTATGTCTTTCCTCTGGGTGCTCCAGGCTCCTCCCACGCTCATGTGTTTTCTTGGGGTGATCCAGCGTTCTCCCACGCTCGTGTGTGGGTCCTCTGGGTGCTCCAGCGTTCTCCCACGTTCGTGTGTCTTTCCTCTGGGTGCTCCATGCTCCTCCCACGCTCATGTGTTTTCTCGGGGTGCTCCAGATTCCTCCCACTCTCATGTACATTTCCTCTGGGTGCTCGAGATTCCTCTCACGCTCGTGTGTGTTTCCTCTGGGTACTCCAGTCTGCTCCCACACTCGTGTTTGTTTCCTCTGGGTTCTCCAGCCTCCTCTCACGCTCGTGTGTTTTTCCTCTGGGTGCTCCATCCTCGTCCACTGTCATGTGCGTTTGCTCTGGGTGCTCCAGCGTTCCCCACGCTCATGTGTGTTTCCTCGGGGGTGCTCCAACGTTCTCCCACGCTCGTGTGTGTTTCCTCTGGGTGCTCAAGATTCCTCCCACGCTCGTGTGCGTTTCTCTGGGTGCTCCAGCCTCCTCCCACACTCATGTATGTTTCGTCTGGGTGCTCCAGCGTTCTCCCACGCTCGTGTGTGTTTCGTCTGGGTGCTCCAGCCTCCTCCCACACTCATGTATGTTTCCTCTGGGTGCTCCAGCGTTCTCCCACGCTTGTGTGCGTTTCATCTGGGTCCTCCAGCCTCCTCCCACGCTCGTGTGCGTTTCCTCTGAGTGCTCCAGCCTCCTCCCACGCTCATGTGTGTTTCCTCGGGGGTGTTCCAACGTTCTCCCACGCTCGTGTGTGTTTCCTCTGGGTGCTCAAGATTCCTCCCACGCTCGTGTGCGTTTCCTCTGGGTGCTCTAGCCTCCTCCCTCGCTCGTGTGCATTTCTCTGGGTGCTCCAGCCAACTCCCACGCTCGTGTGCGATTCCTCTGGGTGCTCCAGTCTCCTCCCACGCTCGTGTGTGTTTCGTCTGGTTGCTTCAGCGTTGTCCCACGCACGTGTGCGTTTCCTCTGGGTGCTCCAGCCTCCTCCCACGCTCGTGTGCGTTTCCTCTGTGTGCTCCAGTGTTCTCCCACGCTCGTGTGTGTTTCCTCTGGGTGCTCCAGATTCCTCCCACGCTAGTGAGTGTTTCCTCTGGGAGCTCCAGCCTCCTCCCACTCTCATGTGCGTTTCCTCTGGGTGATTTAGACTCCTCCCACGCACGTGTGTGTTTCCTCTGGGTGCTTCAGCTTTCCCCACGCTCATGTGTGTTTCCTCTGGATGCTCCAGATTCATCCGACGCTCGTGTGCGTTTCTTCTGGGTATCCAGCCTCCTCCCACGCTCGTGTGCGTTTCCTCTGAGTGCTCCAGCATCCTCCCACGCTCGTGTGCGTTTCCTCTGGGTGCTCCAGCGTTCCCCACGCTCATGTGTTTTTCCTCTGGATGCTCCAGATCAATCCCACGCTCGTGTATGTTTCCTTTGGGTGCTCCAGCCTCCTCCCACGCTCGTGTGCGTTTCCTCTGGGTGCTCCAGCCTCCTCCCACGCTCGTGTGCGTTTCCTCTGGCTTCTCCAGCCTCCTCTCACGCTCGTGTGCTTTTCCTCTGGGTGCTCCATCCTCGTCCCACTCTCATGTGCGTTTCCTCTGGGTGCTCCAGCGTCCCCCAGGCTCATGTGTGTTTCCTCTGGATGCTCCAGATTAATCCCACGCTCGTGTATGTTTCCTTTGGGTGCTCCAGCCTCCTCCCACGCTCGTGTGTGTTTCCTCTGGGAGCTCCAGCGTTCTCCAACGCTCGTGTGTGTTTCCTCTGGGTGCTCCAGAATGTTCCCACTCTCATGTGCATTTCCTCTGGGTGCTCGAGATTCCTCTCACGCTCGTGTGTGTTTCCTCTGGGTGCTCCAGCCTCCTCCCACCCCCGTGTGTGTTTCCTCTGGGTGCTCCAGCGTTCTCCCACGCTCGTGTGTGTTTCGTCTGGGTGCTCCAGCGTAGTCCCACGCACGTGTGCGTTTGCTCTGGGTGCTCCAGCCTCCTCCCACGGTCGTGTGCATTTCCTCTGGGTCCTCCAGCCTCCTCCTACGCTAGTGTGTGTTTCCGCTGGGTGCTCCAGCGTTGTCCCACGCTCGTGTGTGTTTCCTCTGGGTGCTCCAGCCTCCTCCCACGCTCATGTGTCTCCTCGGGGTGCTCCAGCGTTCTCCCACGCTCGTGTGTGTGTCCTCTGGGTGCTCCAGCATTCTCCCACGCTCGCGTGTGTTTCCTCTGTGTGCTCCAGCCTCCTCCCACGCTCATGTGTGTTTCCTCTGGGTGCTCAAGATTCCTCCCACGCTCGTGTCTGTTTCCTCTGGGTGCTCTAGCCTCCTCCCACGCTCGTGTGTGTTTCCTCTGGGTGCTCCAGCGTTCCTCCACGCTCGTGTGTGTTTCGTCTGGGTGCTCCAGCGTTGTCCCACGCACGTGTGCGTTTCCTCTGGGTGCTCCAGGCTCCTCCCACGCTCATGTGTTTTCTCGGGGTGCTCCAGATTCCTCCCACTCTCATGTGCATTTCCTCTGGGTGCTCGAGATTCCTCTCACGCTCGTGTGTGTTTCCTCTGGGTACTCCAGTCTGCTCCCACACTCGTGTTTGTTTCCTCTGGGTTCTCCAGCCTCCTCCCACGCTCGTGTGTGTTTCCTCTGGGTGCTCCAGCCTCCTCCCACGCGAGTGTGTATTTCCTCTGAGTGCTCCAGCCTCCTGCCATGGTCATGTGTGTTTCCTCTGGGTGCTCCAGCCTCCTCCCACGCCCGTGTGCGTTTCCTCTGGGTGCTCCAACCTCCTCCCCCGCTCCTGTGCGTTTCCTCTGGGTGCTCCAGCCTCCTCCCAAGCTCGTGTGTGTTTCCTTTGGGTGCTCCAGCCTCCTCCCACGGTCGAGTGCATTTCCTCTGGGTGCTCCAGCCTCCTCCTACGCTAGTGTGTGTTTCCCCTGGGTGCTCCAGCGTTCTCCCACGCTCGTATGTCTTTCCTCTGGGTGCTCCAGGCTCCTCCCACGCTCATGTGTTTTCTTGGGGTGATCCAGCGTTCTCCCACGCTCGTGTGTGGGTCCTCTGGGTGCTCCAGCGTTCTCCCACGTTCGTGTGTCTTTCCTCTGGGTGCTCCATGCTCCTCCCACGCTCATGTGTTTTCTCGGGGTGCTCCAGATTCCTCCCACTCTCATGTACATTTCCTCTGGGTGCTCGAGATTCCTCTCACGCTCGTGTGTGTTTCCTCTGGGTACTCCAGTCTGCTCCCACACTCGTGTTTGTTTCCTCTGGGTTCTCCAGCCTCCTCTCACGCTCGTGTGTTTTTCCTCTGGGTGCTCCATCCTCGTCCCACTGTCATGTGCGTTTGCTCTGGGTGCTCCAGCGTTCCCCACGCTCATGTGTGTTTCCTCGGGGGTGCTCCAACGTTCTCCCACGCTCGTGTGTGTTTCCTCTGGGTGCTCAAGATTCCTCCCACGCTCGTGTGCGTTTCCTCTGGGTGCTCCAGCCTCCTCCCACACTCATGTATGTTTCGTCTGGGTGCTCCAGCGTTCTCCCACGCTCGTGTGTGTTTCGTCTGGGTGCTCCAGCCTCCTCCCACACTCATGTATGTTTCCTCTGGGTGCTCCAGCGTTCTCCCACGCTTGTGTGCGTTTCATCTGGGTCCTCCAGCCTCCTCCCACGCTCGTGTGCGTTTCCTCTGAGTGCTCCAGCCTCCTCCCACGCTCATGTGTGTTTCCTCGGGGGTGTTCCAACGTTCTCCCACGCTCGTGTGTGTTTCCTCTGGGTGCTCAAGATTCCTCCCACGCTCGTGTGCGTTTCCTCTGGGTGCTCTAGCCTCCTCCCTCGCTCGTGTGCATTTCCTCTGGGTGCTCCAGCCAACTCCCACGCTCGTGTGCGATTCCTCTGGGTGCTCCAGTCTCCTCCCACGCTCGTGTGTGTTTTCTTGGGGTGCTCCAACGTTCTCCCACGCTCGCGTCTGTTTCCTCTGGGTGCTCCAGCCTCCTCCCACGCTCGTGTGTGTTTCCTCTGGGTGCTCCAGCGTTCTCCCACGCTCGTGTGTGTTTCGTCTGGTTGCTTCAGCGTTGTCCCACGCACGTGTGCGTTTCCTCTGGGTGCTCCAGCCTCCTCCCACGCTCGTGTGCGTTTCCTCTGTGTGCTCCAGTGTTCTCCCACGCTCGTGTGTGTTTCCTCTGGGTGCTCCAGATTCCTCCCACGCTAGTGAGTGTTTCCTCTGGGAGCTCCAGCCTCCTCCCACTCTCATGTGCGTTTCCTCTGGGTGATTTAGACTCCTCCCACGCACGTGTGTGTTTCCTCTGGGTGCTTCAGCTTTCCCCACGCTCATGTGTGTTTCCTCTGGATGCTCCAGATTCATCCGACGCTCGTGTGCGTTTCTTCTGGGTATCCAGCCTCCTCCCACGCTCGTGTGCGTTTCCTCTGAGTGCTCCAGCATCCTCCCACGCTCGTGTGCGTTTCCTCTGGGTGCTCCAGCGTTCCCCACGCTCATGTGTTTTTCCTCTGGATGCTCCAGATCAATCCCACGCTCGTGTATGTTTCCTTTGGGTGCTCCAGCCTCCTCCCACGCTCATGTGTGTTTCCTCTGGGAGCTCCAGCGTTCTCCAACGCTCGTGTGTGTTTCCTCTGGGTGCTCCAGAATGTTCCCACTCTCATGTGCATTTCCTCTGGGTGCTCGAGATTCCTCTCACGCTCGTGTGTGTTTCCTCTGGGTGCTCCAGCCTCCTCCCACGCGAGTGTGTATTTCCTCTGAGTGCTCCAGCCTCCTCCCACGCTCGTGTGCGTTTCCTCTGGGTGCTCTAGCCTCCTCCCACGCTCGTGTGCATTTCCTCTGGCTTCTCCAGCCTCCTCTCACGCTCGTGTGCTTTTCCTCTGGGTGCTCCATCCTCGTCCCACTCTCATGTGCGTTTCCTCTGGGTGCTCCAGCGTTCCCCACGCTCATGTGTGTTTCCTCTGGATGCTCCAGATTCATCCCACGCTTGTGTGCGTTTCCTCTTTGTGCTCCAGCCTCCTCCCACGCTCGTGTGCGTTTCCTCTGGGTGCTCCAGCCTCCTCCCGCGCTCGTGTGTGTCTCCTCTGGGTGCTCCAGCCTCCTCCCACGCTCATGTGTGTTTCCTCGGGGTGCTCCGACGTTCTTCCACGCTCGTGTGTGTTTCCTCTGGGTGCTCCAGCCTCCTCCCATGCTCGTGTGTGTTTCCTTTGGGTGCTCCAGCCTCCTCCCACCCTCGTGTGTGTTTCCTCTGAGTGCTCCAGCCTCCTCCCACGCGAGTGTGTATTTCCTCTGAGCGCTCCAGCCTCATCCCATGCTCGTGTGTGTTTCCTGTGGGTGCTCCAGATTCCTCCCACGCTCGTGTGCTTTTCCTCTGGCTGCTCCATCCTCGTCCCTCTCTCATGTGCGTTTCCTCTGGGTGCTCCAGCGTTCCCCACGCTCATGTGTGTTTCCTCTGGATGCTCCAGATTCATCCCACGCTTGTGTGCGTTTCATCTGGGTGCTCCAGCCTCCTCCCACGCTCGTGTGCGTTTCCTCTGGGTGCTCCAGCCTCCTCCCGCGCTCGTGTGTGTCTCCTCTGGGTGCTCCAGCCTCCTCCCATGCTCATGTGTGTTTCCTCGGGGTGCTCCAGCGTTCTCCCACGCTCGTATGTCTTTCCTCTGGGTGCTCCAGCCTCCTCCCACGCGAGTGTGTATTTCCTCTGAGTGCTCCAGCCTCCTGCCATGGTCATGTGTGTTTCCTCTGGGTGCTCCAGCCTCCTCCCACGCCCGTGTGCGTTTCCTCTGGGTGCTCCAACCTCCTCCCCCGCTCCTGTGCGTTTCCTCTGGGTGCTCCAGCCTCCTCCCAAGCTCATGTGTGTTTCCTTTGGGTGCTCCAGCCTCCTCCCACGGTCGAGTGCATTTCCTCTGGGTGCTCCAGCCTCCTCCTACGCTAGTGTGTGTTTCCCCTGGGTGCTCCAGCGTTCTCCCACGCTCGTATGTCTTTCCTCTGGGTGCTCCAGGCTCCTCCCACGCTCATGTGTTTTCTTGGGGTGATCCAGCGTTCTCCCACGCTCGTGTGTGGGTCCTCTGGGTACTCCAGCGTTCTCCCACGTTCGTGTGTCTTTCCTCTGGGTGCTCCATGCTCCTCCCACGCTCATGTGTTTTCTCGGGGTGCTCCAGATTCCTCCCACTCTCATGTGCATTTCCTCTGGGTGCTCGAGATTCCTCTCACGCTCGTGTGTGTTTCCTCTGGGTACTCCAGTCTGCTCCCACACTCGTGTTTGTTTCCTCTGGGTTCTCCAGCCTCCTCTCACGCTCGTGTGTTTTTCCTCTGGGTGCTCCATCCTCGTCCCACTGTCATGTGCGTTTGCTCTGGGTGCTCCAGCGTTCCCCACGCTCATGTGTGTTTCCTCGGGGGTGCTCCAACGTTCTCCCACGCTCGTGTGTGTTTCCTCTGGGTGCTCAAGATTCCTCCCACGCTCGTGTGCGTTTCCTCTGGGTGCTCCAGCCTCCTCCCACACTCATGTATGTTTCGTCTGGGTGCTCCAGCGTTCTCCCACGCTCGTGTGTGTTTCGTCTGGGTGCTCCAGCCTCCTCCCACACTCATGTATGTTTCCTCTGGGTGCTCCAGCGTTCTCCCACGCTTGTGTGCGTTTCATCTGGGTCCTCCAGCCTCCTCCCACGCTCGTGTGCGTTTCCTCTGAGTGCTCCAGCCTCCTCCCACGCTCATGTGTGTTTCCTCGGGGGTGTTCCAACGTTCTCCCACGCTCGTGTGTGTTTCCTCTGGGTGCTCAAGATTCCTCCCACGCTCGTGTGCGTTTCCTCTGGGTGCTCTAGCCTCCTCCCTCGCTCGTGTGCATTTCCTCTGGGTGCTCCAGCCAACTCCCACGCTCGTGTGCGATTCCTCTGGGTGCTCCAGTCTCCTCCCACGCTCGTGTGTGTTTCTTGGGGTGCTCCAACGTTCTCCCACGCTCGCGTCTGTTTCCTCTGGGTGCTCCAGCCCTCCTCCCACGCTCGTGTGTGTTTCCTCTGGGTGCTCCAGCGTTCTCCACGCTCGTGTGTGTTTCCTCTGAGTGCTCCAGCCTCCTCCCACGCTCGTGTGTATTTCCTCTGAGCGCTCCAGCCTCCTCCCATGGTCGTGTGTGTTTCCTGTGGGTGCTCCAGATTCCTCCCACGCTCGTGTACTTTTCCTCTGGGTGCTCCATCCTCGTCCACTCTCATGTGCGTTTCCTCTGGGTGCTCCAGCGTTCCCCACGCTCGTGTGTTTTTCCTCTGGATGCTCCAGATTCATCCCACGCTTGTGTGCGTTTCATCTGGGTTCTCCAGCCTCCTCCCACGCTCGTGTGCGTTTCCTCTGAGTGCTCCAGCCTCCTCCCACGCTCATGTGTGTTTCCTCGGGGGTGTTCCAACGTTCTCCCACGCTCGTGTGTGTTTCCTCTGGGTGCTCAAGATTCCTCCCACGCTCGTGTGCGTTTCCTCTGGGTGCTCTAGCCTCCTCCCTCGCTCGTGTGCATTTCCTCTGGGTGCTCCAGCCAACTCCCACGCTCGTGTGCGATTCCTGTGTGTGCTCCAGCCTCCTTCCAGACTCGTATGCGTTTCCTCTGGGTGCTCCGGCCTCCTCCCACGCTCGTGTGTGTTTTCTTGGGGTGCTCCAACGTTCTCCCACGCTCGCGTCTGTTTCCTCTGGGTGCTCCAGCCTCCTCCCACGCTCGTGTGTGTTTCCTCTGGGTGCGACAGCGTTCTCCCACGCTCGTGTGTGTTTCGTCTGGGTGCTCCAGCCTTGTCCCACGCACGTGAGCGTTTCCTCTGGGTGCTCCAGCCTCCTCCCACGCTCGTGTGTGTTTTCTTGGGGTGCTCCAACATTCTCCCACGCTCGTGTGTGTTTGCTCTGGGTGCTCCAGCCTCCTCCCACGCTCATGTGTGTTTCCTCTGGGTGCTCCAGCGTTCTCCCACGCTCGTGTGTGTTTCGTCTGGGTGCTCCAGCGTTGTCCACGCACGTGAGCGTTTCCTCTGGGTGCTCCAGCCTCCTCCCACGCTCGTGTGTGTTTTCTTGGGGTGCTCCAACATTCTCCCACGCTCGTGTGTGTTTCCTCTGGGTGCTCCAGCCTCCTCCCACGCTCATGTGTGTTTCCTCTGGGTGCTCCAGCGTTCTCCCACGCTCGTGTGTGTTTCGTCTGGGTGCTCCAGCGTTGTCCCACGCACGTGTGCGTTTCCTCTGGGTGCTCCAGGCTCCTCCCACGCTCATGTGTTTTCTTGGGGTGATCCAGCGTTCTCCCACGCTCGTGTGTGGGTCCTCTGGGTGCTCCAGCGTTCTAGCACGCTCGTGTGTCTTTCCTCTGGGTGCTCCATGCTCCTCCCACGCTCATGTGTTTTCTCGGGGTGCTCCAGATTCCTCCCACTCTCATGTGCATTTCCTCTGGGTGCTCGAGATTCCTTTCACGCTCGTGTTTGTTTAATCTGGGTTCTCCAGCCTCCTCCCACGCTCGTGTGTGTTTCCTCTGGGTGCTCCAGCCTCCACCCACGCGAGTGTGTATTTCCTCTGAGTGCTCCAGCCTCCTCCCATGGTCATGTGTGTTTCCTCTGGGTGCTCCAGCCTCCTCCCACCCTCGTGTGTGTTTCCTCTGAGTGCTCCAGCCTCCTCCCACGCTCGTGTGTATTTCCTCTGAGCGCTCCAGCCTCCTCCCGTGGTCGTGTGTGTTTCCTGTGGGTGCTCCAGATTCCTCCCACGCTCGTGTGCTTTCCTCTGGGTGCTCCATCCTCGTCCCACTCTCATGTGCGTTTCCTCTGGGTGCTCCAGCGTTCCCCACACTCATGTGTTTTTCCTCTGGATGCTCCAGATTCATCCCACGCTTGTGTGCGTTTCATCTGGGTTCTCCAGCCTCCTCCCACGCTCGTGTGCGTTTCCTCTGAGTGCTCCAGCCTCCTCCCACGCTCATGTGTGTTTCCTCGGGGGTGCTCCAACGTTCTCCCACGCTCGTGTGTGTTTCCTCTGGGTGCTCAAGATTCCTCCCACGCTCGTGTGCGTTTCCTCTGGGTGCTCTAGCCTCCTCCCTCGCTCGTGTGCATTTCCTCTGGGTGCTCCAGCCAACTCCCACGCTCGTGTGTGATTCCTCTGTGTGCTCCAGCCTCCTTCCAGACTCGTATGCGTTTCCTCTGGGTGCTCCAGCCTCCTCCCACGCTCGTGTGTGTTTTCTTGGGGTGCTCCAACGTTCTCCCACGCTCGTGTGTGTTTCGTCTGGGTGTTCCAGCGTTGTCCCACGCACGTGTGCGTTTCCTCTGGGTGCTCCAGCGTTGTCCCACGCACGTGTGCGTTTCCTCTGGGTGCTCCAGCCTCCTCCCACGCTCGTCTGCATTTCCTCTGTGTGCTCCAGCGTTCTCCCACGCTCGTGTGTGTTTCCTCTGGGTGCTCCAGATTCCTCCCACGCTAGTGAGTGTTTCCTCTGGGAGCTCCAGCCTCCTCCCACTCTCATGTGCGTTTCCTCTGGGTGATCTAGATTCCTCCCACTCACGTGTGTGTTTCCTCTGGGTGCTCCAGCGTTCCCCACGCTCATGTGTGTTACCTCTGGAAGCTCCAGATTCATCCGACGCTTGTGTGCGTTTCCTCTGGGTATCCAGCCTCCTCCCACGCTCGTGTGCGTTTCCTCTGGGTGCTCCAGCCTCCTCCCACGCTCGTGTGCGTTTCCTCTGGCTTCTCCAGCCTCCTCTCACGCTCGTGTGCTTTTCCTCTGGGTGCTCCATCCTCGTCCCACTCTCATGTGCGTTTCCTCTGGGTGCTCCAGCGTCCCCCAGGCTCATGTGTGTTTCCTCTGGATGCTCCAGATTAATCCCACGCTCGTGTATGTTTTCTTTGGGTGCTCCAGCCTCCTCCCACGCTCGTGTGTGTTTCCTCTGGGAGCTCCAGCGTTCTCCAACGCTCGTGTGTGTTTCCTCTGGGTGCTCCAGAATGTTCCCACTCTCATGTGCATTTCCTCTGGGTGCTCGAGATTCCTCTCACGCTCGTGTGTGTTTCCTCTGGGTGCTCCAGTCTCCTCCCACACTCGTGTGCTTTTCCTTTGGGTGCTCCATCCTCGTCCCACTGTCATGTGCGTTTCCTCTGGGTGCTCCAGAGTTCCCCACGCTCATGTGTGTTTCCTCTGGATGCTCCAGATTCATCCCACGCTTGTATGCGATTCCTCTGGGTGCTCCAGCCTCCTCCAACACAGGTATGCGTTTCTTCTGGGTGCTCCAGCCTCCTCCCAAGCTCGTGTGCGTTTCCTCTGGGTGCTCCAGCCTCCTCCCACCCCCGTGTGTGTTTCCTCTGGGTGCTCCAGCGTTCTCCCACGCTCGTGTGTGTTTCGTCTGGGTGCTCCAGCGTTGTCCCACGCACGTGTGCGTTTGCTCTGGGTGCTCCAGCCTCCTCCCACGGTCATGTGCATTTCCTCTGGGTCCTCCAGCCTCCTCCTACGCTAGTGTGTGTTTTCCGCTGGGAGCTCCAGCGTTGTCCCACGCTCGTGTGTGTTTCCTCTGGGTGCTCCAGCCTCCTCCCACGCTCATGTGTTTCCTCCGGGTGCTCCAGCGTTCTCCCACGCTCGTGTGTGTGTCCTCTGGGTGCTCCAGCATTCTCCCACGCTCGTGTGTGTTTCCTCTGTGTGCTCCAGCATTCTCCCACGCTCGTGTGCGTTTCCTCTGAGTGCTCCAGCCTCCTCCCACGCTCATGTGTGTTTCCTCGGGTGTGCTCCAACGTTCTCGCACGCTCGTGTGTGTTTCTCTGGGTGCTCTAGCCTCCTCCGTCGCTCGTGTGCATTTCCTCTGGGTGCTCCAGCCAACTCCCATGCTCATGTGCGTTTCCTCTGGGTGCTCCAGCGTCCCCCAGGCTCATGTGTGTTTCCTCTGGATGCTCCAGATTAATCCCACGCTCGTGTATGTTTCCTTTGGGTGCTCCAGCCTCCTCCCACGCTCATGTGTGTTTCCTCTGGGAGCTCCAGCGTTCTCCCACGCTCGTGTGTGTGTCCTCTGGGTGCTCCAGCATTCTCCCACGCTCGCGTGTGTTTCCTCTGTGTGCTCCAGCATTCTCCCACGCTCGTGTGCGTTTCCTCTGAGTGCTCCAGCCTCCTCCCACGCTCATGTGTGTTTCCTCGGGTGTGCTCCAACGTTCTCCCACGGTCGTGTGTGTGTTTCCTCTGGGTGCTCAAGATTCCTCCCACGCTCGTGTGCGTTTCCTCTGGGTGCTCTAGCCTCCTCCCTCGCTCGTGTGCATTTCCTCTGGGTGCTCCAGCCAACTCCCATGCTCATGTGCGATTCCTCTGTGTGCTCCAGCCTCCTCCCAGACTCGTATGCGTTTCCTCTGGGTGCTCCAGCCTCCTCCCACGCTCGTGTGTGTTTTCTTGGGGTGCTCCAACGTTCTCCCACGCTCGCGTCTGTTTCCTCAGGGTGCTCCAGCCTCCTCCCACGCTCGTGTGTGTTTCCTCTGGGTGCGACAGCGTTCTCCCACGCTCGTGTGTGTTTCGTCTGGGTGCTCCATCGTTGTCCCACGCACGTGAGCGTTTCCTCTGGGTGCTCCAGCCTCCTCCCACGCTCGTGTGCGTTTCCTCTGGGTGCTCCAGCCTCCTCCCACGCTCGTGTGTGTTTTCTAGGGGTGCTCCAACGTTCTCCCACGCTCGTGTGTGTTTCCTCTGGGTGCTCCAGCCTCCTCCCACGCTCGTGTGTGTTTCCTCTGGGTGCTCCAGCGTTCCTCCACGCTCGTGTGTGTTTCGTCTGGGTGCTCCAGCGTTGTCCCACGCACGTGTGCGTTTCCTCTGGGTGCTCAGGCTCCTCCCACGCTCATGTGTTTTCTCGGAGTGATCCAGCATTCTCCCACGCTCGTGTGTGGGTCCTCTGGGTGCTCCAGCGTTCTCCCACGCTCGTGTGTCTTTCCTCTGGGTGCTCCATGCTCCTCCCACGCTCATGTGTTTTCTCGGGGTGCTCCAGATTCCTCCCACTCTCATGTGCATTTCCTCTGGGTGCTCGAGATTCCTCTCACGCTCGTGTGTGTTTCCTCTGGGTACTCCAGTCTGCTCCCACACTCGTGTTTGTTTCCTCTGGGTTCTCCAGCCTCCTCCCACGCTCGTGTGTGTTTCCTCTGGGTGCTCCAGCCTCCTCCCGTGCGAGTGTGTATTTCCTCTGAGTGCTCCAGCCTCCTGCTATGGTCATGTGTGTTTCCTCTGGGTGCTCCAGCCTCCTCCCACGCTCGTGTGCGTTTCCTCTGGGTGCTCCAGCCTCCTCCCCCGCTCCTGTGCGTTTCCTCTGGGTGCTCCAGCCTCCTCCCAAGCTCGTGTGTGTTTCCTTTGGGTGCTCCAGCCTCCTCCCACGGTCGAGTGCATTTCCTCTGGGTGCTCCAGCCTCCTCCTACGCTAGTGTGTGTTTCCCCTGGGTGCTCCAGCGTTCTCCCACGCTCGTATGTCTTTCCTCTGGGTGCTCCAGGCTCCTCCCACGCTCATGTGATTTCTCGGGGTGATCCAGCGTTCTCCCACGCTCGTGTGTGGGTCCTCTGGGTGCTCCAGCGTTCTCCCACGTTCGTGTGTCTTTCCTCTGGGTGCTCCATGCTCCTCCCACGCTCATGTGTTTTCTCGGGGTGCTCCAGATTCCTCCCACTCTCATGTGCATTTCCTCTGGCTGCTCGAGATTCCTCTCACGCTCGTGTGTGTTTCCTCTGGGTACTCCAGTCTGCTCCCACACTCGTGTTTGTTTCCTCTGGGTTCTCCAGCCTCCTCTCACGCTCGTGTGTTTTTCCTCTGGGTGCTCCATCCTCGTCCCACTGTCATGTGGTTTCGCTCTGGGTGCTCCAGCGTTCCCCACGCTCATGTGTGTTTCCTCGGGGGTGCTCCAACGTTCTCCCACGCTCCTGTGTGTTTCCTCTGGGTGCTCAAGATTCCTCCCACGCTCGTGTGCGTTTCCTCTGGGTGCTCTAGCCTCCTCCCTCGCTCGTGTGCATTTCCTCTGGGTGCTCCAGCCAACTCCCACGCTCGTGTGTGATTACTCTGTGTGCTCCAGCCTCCTTCCAGACTCGTATGCGTTTCCTCTGGGTGCTCCAGCCTCCTCCCACGCTCGTGTGTGTTTTCTTGGGGTGCTCCAACGTTCTCCCACGCTCGTGTGTGTTTCGTCTGGGTGTTCCAGCGTTGTCCCACGCACGTGTGCGTTTCCTCTGGGTGCTCCAGCGTTGTCCCACGCACGTGTGCGTTTCCTCTGGGTGCTCCAGCCTCCTCCCACGCTCGTCTGCGTTTCCTCTGTGTGCTCCAGCGTTCTCCCACGCACGTGTGTGTTTCCTCTGGGTGCTCCAGATTCCTCCCACGCTAGTGAGTGTTTCCTCTGGGAGCTCCAGCCTCCTCCCACTCTCATGTGCGTTTCCTCTGGGTGATCTAGATTCCTCCCACGCACGTGTGTGTTTCCTCTGGGTGCTCCAGCGTTCCCCACGCTCATGTGTGTTACCTCTGGATGCTCCAGATTCATCCGACGCTTGTGTGCGTTTCCTCTGGGTATCCAGCCTCCTCCCACGCTCGTGTGCGTTTCCTCTGGGTGCTCCAGCCTCCTCCCACGCTCGTGTGCGTTTCCTCTGGCTTCTCCAGCCTCCTCTCACGCTCGTGTGCTTTTCCTCTGGGTGCTCCATCCTCGTCCCACTCTCATGTGCGTTTCCTCTGGGTGCTCCAGCGTCCCCCAGGCTCATGTGTGTTTCCTCTGGATGCTCCAGATTAATCCCACGCTCGTGTATGTTTCCTTTGGGTGCTCCAGCCTCCTCCCACGCTCGTGTGTGTTTCCTCTGGGAGCTCCAGCGTTCTCCAACGCTCGTGTGTGTTTCCTCTGGGTGCTCCAGAATGTTCCCACTCTCATGTGCATTTCCTCTGGGTGCTCGAGATTCCTCTCACGCTCGTGTGTGTTTCCTCTGGGTGCTCCAGCCTCCTCCCACCCCCGTGTGTGTTTCCTCTGGGTGCTCCAGCGTTCTCCCACGCTCGTGTGTGTTTCGTCTGGGTGCTCCAGCGTAGTCCCACGCACGTGTGCGTTTGCTCTGGGTGCTCCAGCCTCCTCCCACGGTCGTGTGCATTTCCTCTGGGTCCTCCAGCCTCCTCCTACGCTAGTGTGTGTTTCCGCTGGGTGCTCCAGCGTTGTCCCACGCTCGTGTGTGTTTCCTCTGGGTGCTCCAGCCTCCTCCCACGCTCATGTGTCTCCTCGGGGTGCTCCAGCGTTCTCCCACGCTCGTGTGTGTGTCCTCTGGGTGCTCCAGCATTCTCCCACGCTCGCGTGTGTTTCCTCTGTGTGCTCCAGCCTCCTCCCACGCTCATGTGTGTTTCCTCTGGGTGCTCAAGATTCCTCCCACGCTCGTGTCTGTTTCCTCTGGGTGCTCTAGCCTCCTCCCACGCTCGTGTGTGTTTCCTCTGGGTGCTCCAGCGTTCCTCCACGCTCGTGTGTGTTTCGTCTGGGTGCTCCAGCGTTGTCCCACGCACGTGTGCGTTTCCTCTGGGTGCTCCAGGCTCCTCCCACGCTCATGTGTTTTCTCGGGGTGCTCCAGATTCCTCCCACTCTCATGTGCATTTCCTCTGGGTGCTCGAGATTCCTCTCACGCTCGTGTGTGTTTCCTCTGGGTACTCCAGTCTGCTCCCACACTCGTGTTTGTTTCCTCTGGGTTCTCCAGCCTCCTCCCACGCTCGTGTGTGTTTCCTCTGGGTGCTCCAGCCTCCTCCCACGCGAGTGTGTATTTCCTCTGAGTGCTCCAGCCTCCTGCCATGGTCATGTGTGTTTCCTCTGGGTGCTCCAGCCTCCTCCCACGCCCGTGTGCGTTTCCTCTGGGTGCTCCAGCCTCCTCCCCCGCTCCTGTGCGTTTCCTCTGGGTGCTCCAGCCTCCTCCCAAGCTCGTGTGTGTTTCCTTTGGGTGCTCCAGCCTCCTCCCACGGTCGAGTGCATTTCCTCTGGGTGCTCCAGCCTCCTCCTACGCTAGTGTGTGTTTCCCCTGGGTGCTCCAGCGTTCTCCCACGCTCGTATGTCTTTCCTCTGGGTGCTCCAGGCTCCTCCCACGCTCATGTGTTTTCTTGGGGTGATCCAGCGTTCTCCCACGCTCGTGTGTGGGTCCTCTGGGTGCTCCAGCGTTCTCCCACGTTCGTGTGTCTTTCCTCTGGGTGCTCCATGCTCCTCCCACGCTCATGTGTTTTCTCGGGGTGCTCCAGATTCCTCCCACTCTCATGTGCATTTCCTCTGGGTGCTCGAGATTCCTCTCACGCTCGTGTGTGTTTCCTCTGGGTACTCCAGTCTGCTCCCACACTCGTGTTTGTTTCCTCTGGGTTCTCCAGCCTCCTCTCACGCTCGTGTGTTTTTCCTCTGGGTGCTCCATCCTCGTCCCACTGTCATGTGCGTTTGCTCTGGGTGCTCCAGCGTTCCCCACGCTCATGTGTGTTTCCTCGGGGGTGCTCCAACGTTCTCCCACGCTCGTGTGTGTTTCCTCTGGGTGCTCAAGATTCCTCCCACGCTCGTGTGCGTTTCCTCTGGGTGCTCCAGCCTCCTCCCACACTCATGTATGTTTCGTCTGGGTGCTCCAGCGTTCTCCCACGCTCGTGTGTGTTTCGTCTGGGTGCTCCAGCCTCCTCCCACACTCATGTATGTTTCCTCTGGGTGCTCCAGCGTTCTCCCACGCTTGTGTGCGTTTCATCTGGGTCCTCCAGCCTCCTCCCACGCTCGTGTGCGTTTCCTCTGAGTGCTCCAGCCTCCTCCCACGCTCATGTGTGTTTCCTCGGGGGTGTTCCAACGTTCTCCCACGCTCGTGTGTGTTTCCTCTGGGTGCTCAAGATTCCTCCCACGCTCGTGTGCGTTTCCTCTGGGTGCTCTAGCCTCCTCCCTCGCTCGTGTGCATTTCCTCTGGGTGCTCCAGCCAACTCCCACGCTCGTGTGCGATTCCTCTGGGTGCTCCAGTCTCCTCCCACGCTCGTGTGTGTTTTCTTGGGGTGCTCCAACGTTCTCCCACGCTCGCGTCTGTTTCCTCTGGGTGCTCCAGCCTCCTCCCACGCTCGTGTGTGTTTCCTCTGGGTGCTCCAGCGTTCTCCCACGCTCGTGTGTGTTTCGTCTGGTTGCTTCAGCGTTGTCCCACGCACGTGTGCGTTTCCTCTGGGTGCTCCAGCCTCCTCCCACGCTCGTGTGCGTTTCCTCTGTGTGCTCCAGTGTTCTCCCACGCTCGTGTGTGTTTCCTCTGGGTGCTCCAGATTGCTCCCACGCTAGTGAGTGTTTCCTCTGGGAGCTCCAGCCTCCTCCCACTCTCATGTGCGTTTCCTCTGGGTGATTTAGACTCCTCCCACGCACGTGTGTGTTTCCTCTGGGTGCTTCAGCTTTCCCCACGCTCATGTGTGTTTCCTCTGGATGCTCCAGATTCATCCGACGCTCGTGTGCGTTTCTTCTGGGTATCCAGCCTCCTCCCACGCTCGTGTGCGTTTCCTCTGAGTGCTCCAGCATCCTCCCACGCTCGTGTGCGTTTCCTCTGGGTGCTCCAGCGTTCCCCACGCTCATGTGTTTTTCCTCTGGATGCTCCAGATCAATCCCACGCTCGTGTATGTTTCCTTTGGGTGCTCCAGCCTCCTCCCACGCTCATGTGTGTTTCCTCTGGGAGCTCCAGCGTTCTCCAACGCTCGTGTGTGTTTCCTCTGGGTGCTCCAGAATGTTCCCACTCTCATGTGCATTTCCTCTGGGTGCTCGAGATTCCTCTCACGCTCGTGTGTGTTTCCTCTGGGTGCTCCAGCCTCCTCCAACGCGAGTGTGTATTTCCTCTGAGTGCTCCAGCCTCCTCCCACGCTCGTGTGCGTTTCCTCTGGGTGCTCTAGCCTCCTCCCACGCTCGTGTGCATTTCCTCTGGCTTCTCCAGCCTCCTCTCACGCTCGTGTGCTTTTCCTCTGGGTGCTCCATCCTCGTCCCACTCTCATGTGCGTTTCCTCTGGGTGCTCCAGCGTTCCCCACGCTCATGTGTGTTTCCTCTGGATGCTCCAGATTCATCCCACGCTTGTGTGCGTTTCCTCTTTGTGCTCCAGCCTCCTCCCACGCTCGTGTGCGTTTCCTCTGGGTGCTCCAGCCTCCTCCCGCGCTCGTGTGTGTCTCCTCTGGGTGCTCCAGCCTCCTCCCACGCTCATGTGTGTTTCCTCGGGGTGCTCCGACGTTCTTCCACGCTCGTGTGTGTTTCCTCTGGGTGCTCCAGCCTCCTCCCATGCTCGTGTGTGTTTCCTTTGGGTGCTCCAGCCTCCTCCCACCCTCGTGTGTGTTTCCTCTGAGTGCTCCAGCCTCCTCCCACGCGAGTGTGTATTTCCTCTGAGCGCTCCAGCCTCATCCCATGCTCGTGTGTGTTTCCTGTGGGTGCTCCAGATTCCTCCCACGCTCGTGTGCTTTTCCTCTGGCTGCTCCATCCTCGTCCCTCTCTCATGTGCGTTTCCTCTGGGTGCTCCAGCGTTCCCCACGCTCATGTGTGTTTCCTCTGGATGCTCCAGATTCATCCCACGCTTGTGTGCGTTTCATCTGGGTGCTCCAGCCTCCTCCCACGCTCGTGTGCGTTTCCTCTGGGTGCTCCAGCCTCCTCCCGCGCTCGTGTGTGTCTCCTCTGGGTGCTCCAGCCTCCTCCCATGCTCATGTGTGTTTCCTCGGGGTGCTCCAGCGTTCTCCCACGCTCGTATGTCTTTCCTCTGGGTGCTCCAGCCTCCTCCCACGCGAGTGTGTATTTCCTCTGAGTGCTCCAGCCTCCTGCCATGGTCATGTGTGTTTCCTCTGGGTGCTCCAGCCTCCTCCCACGCCCGTGTGCGTTTCCTCTGGGTGCTCCAACCTCCTCCCCCGCTCCTGTGCGTTTCCTCTGGGTGCTCCAGCCTCCTCCCAAGCTCGTGTGTGTTTCCTTTGGGTGCTCCAGCCTCCTCCCACGGTCGAGTGCATTTCCTCTGGGTGCTCCAGCCTCCTCCTACGCTAGTGTGTGTTTCCCCTGGGTGCTCCAGCGTTCTCCCACGCTCGTATGTCTTTCCTCTGGGTGCTCCAGGCTCCTCCCACGCTCATGTGTTTTCTTGGGGTGATCCAGCGTTCTCCCACGCTCGTGTGTGGGTCCTCTGGGTGCTCCAGCGTTCTCCCACGTTCGTGTGTCTTTCCTCTGGGTGCTCCATGCTCCTCCCACGCTCATGTGTTTTCTCGGGG
Source organism: Mobula birostris (assembly GCF_030028105.1). Classification (NCBI taxonomy): domain Eukaryota; kingdom Metazoa; phylum Chordata; class Chondrichthyes; order Myliobatiformes; family Myliobatidae; genus Mobula; species Mobula birostris. Next base: position 106,602,170 of record NC_092375.1, on the reverse strand, counting down.
TGCTCCAGATTCCTCCCACTCTCATGTGCATTTCCTCTGGGTGCTCGAGATTCCTCTCACGCTCGTGTGTGTTTCCTCTGGGTACTCCAGTCTGCTCCCACACTCGTGTTTGTTTCCTCTGGGTTCTCCAGCCTCCTCTCACGCTCGTGTGTTTTTCCTCTGGGTGCTCCATCCTCGTCCCACTGTCATGTGCGTTTGCTCTGGGTGCTCCAGCGTTCCCCACGCTCATGTGTGTTTCCTCGGGGGTGCTCCAACGTTCTCCCACGCTCGTGTGTGTTTCCTCTGGGTGCTCAAGATTCCTCCCACGCTCGTGTGCGTTTCCTCTGGGTGCTCCAGCCTCCTCCCACACTCATGTATGTTTCGTCTGGGTGCTCCAGCGTTCTCCCACGCTCGTGTGTGTTTCGTCTGGGTGCTCCAGCCTCCTCCCACACTCATGTATGTTTCCTCTGGGTGCTCCAGCGTTCTCCCACGCTTGTGTGCGTTTCATCTGGGTCCTCCAGCCTCCTCCCACGCTCGTGTGCGTTTCCTCTGAGTGCTCCAGCCTCCTCCCACGCTCATGTGTGTTTCCTCGGGGGTGTTCCAACGTTCTCCCACGCTCGTGTGTGTTTCCTCTGGGTGCTCAAGATTCCTCCCACGCTCGTGTGCGTTTCCTCTGGGTGCTCTAGCCTCCTCCCTCGCTCGTGTGCATTTCCTCTGGGTGCTCCAGCCAACTCCCACGCTCGTGTGCGATTCCTCTGGGTGCTCCAGTCTCCTCCCACGCTCGTGTGTGTTTTCTTGGGGTGCTCCAACGTTCTCCCACGCTCGCGTCTGTTTCCTCTGGGTGCTCCAGCCTCCTCCCACGCTCGTGTGTGTTTCCTCTGGGTGCTCCAGCGTTCTCCCACGCTCGTGTGTGTTTCGTCTGGTTGCTTCAGCGTTGTCCCACGCACGTGTGCGTTTCCTCTGGGTGCTCCAGCCTCCTCCCACGCTCGTGTGCGTTTCCTCTGTGTGCTCCAGTGTTCTCCCACGCTCGTGTGTGTTTCCTCTGGGTGCTCCAGATTCCTCCCACGCTAGTGAGTGTTTCCTCTGGGAGCTCCAGCCTCCTCCCACTCTCATGTGCGTTTCCTCTGGGTGATTTAGACTCCTCCCACGCACGTGTGTGTTTCCTCTGGGTGCTTCAGCTTTCCCCACGCTCATGTGTGTTTCCTCTGGATGCTCCAGATTCATCCGACGCTCGTGTGCGTTTCTTCTGGGTATCCAGCCTCCTCCCACGCTCGTGTGCGTTTCCTCTGAGTGCTCCAGCATCCTCCCACGCTCGTGTGCGTTTCCTCTGGGTGCTCCAGCGTTCCCCACGCTCATGTGTTTTTCCTCTGGATGCTCCAGATTAATCCCACGCTCGTGTATGTTTCCTTTGGGTGCTCCAGCCTCCTCCCACGCTCATGTGTGTTTCCTCTGGGAGCTCCAGCGTTCTCCAACGCTCGTGTGTGTTTCCTCTGGGTGCTCCAGAATGTTCCCACTCTCATGTGCATTTCCTCTGGGTGCTCGAGATTCCTCTCACGCTCGTGTGTGTTTCCTCTGGGTGCTCCAGCCTCCTCCCACGCGAGTGTGTATTTCCTCTGAGTGCTCCAGCCTCCTCCCACGCTCGTGTGCGTTTCCTCTGGGTGCTCTAGCCTCCTCCCACGCTCGTGTGCATTTCCTCTGGCTTCTCCAGCCTCCTCTCACGCTCGTGTGCTTTTCCTCTGGGTGCTCCATCCTCGTCCCACTCTCATGTGCGTTTCCTCTGGGTGCTCCAGCGTTCCCCACGCTCATGTGTGTTTCCTCTGGATGCTCCAGATTCATCCCACGCTTGTGTGCGTTTCCTCTTTGTGCTCCAGCCTCCTCCCACGCTCGTGTGCGTTTCCTCTGGGTGCTCCAGCCTCCTCCCGCGCTCGTGTGTGTCTCCTCTGGGTGCTCCAGCCTCCTCCCACGCTCATGTGTGTTTCCTCGGGGTGCTCCGACGTTCTTCCACGCTCGTGTGTGTTTCCTCTGGGTGCTCCAGCCTCCTCCCATGCTCGTGTGTGTTTCCTTTGGGTGCTCCAGCCTCCTCCCACCCTCGTGTGTGTTTCCTCTGAGTGCTCCAGCCTCCTCCCACGCGAGTGTGTATTTCCTCTGAGCGCTCCAGCCTCATCCCATGCTCGTGTGTGTTTCCTGTGGGTGCTCCAGATTCCTCCCACGCTCGTGTGCTTTTCCTCTGGCTGCTCCATCCTCGTCCCTCTCTCATGTGCGTTTCCTCTGGGTGCTCCAGCGTTCCCCACGCTCATGTGTGTTTCCTCTGGATGCTCCAGATTCATCCCACGCTTGTGTGCGTTTCATCTGGGTGCTCCAGCCTCCTCCCACGCTCGTGTGCGTTTCCTCTGGGTGCTCCAGCCTCCTCCCGCGCTCGTGTGTGTCTCCTCTGGGTGCTCCAGCCTCCTCCCATGCTCATGTGTGTTTCCTCGGGGTGCTCCGACGTTCTTCCACGCTCGTGTGTGTTTCCTGTGGGTGCTCCAGATTCCTCCCACGCTCGTGTGCTTTTCCTCTGGGAGCTCCAGCCTCCTCCCACTCTCATGTGCGTTTCCTCTGGGTGATCTAGATTCCTCCCACGCACGTGTGTGTTTCCTCTGGGTGCTTCAGCGTTCCCCACGCTCATGTGTGTTTCCTCTGGATGCTCCAGATTCATCCAACGCTTGTGTGCGTTTCCTCTGGGTATCCAGCCTCCTGCCACGCTCGTGTGCGTTTCCTCTGGGTGCTCCAGCCTCCTCCCACGCTCGTGTGCGTTTCCTCTGGGTGCTCCAGCCTCCTCCCACGCTCGTGTGTGTTTCCTCTGGGTGCTCCATCCTCCTCCCACGCTCGTGTATGTTTCCTTTGAGTGCTCCAGCCTCCTCCCACGCTCATGTGTGTTTCCTCTGGGATCTCCAGCTTTCTCCAACGCTCGTGTGTGTTTCCTCTGGGTGCTCCAGAATGTTCCCACTCTCTTGTGCATTTCCTCTGGGTGCTCGAGATTCCTCTCACGCTCGTGTGTGTTTTCTTGGGGTGCTCCAACGTTCTCCCACGCTCGCGTCTGTTTCCTCTGGGTGCTCCAGCCTCCTCCCACGCTCGTGTGTGTTTCCTCTGGGTGCTCCAGCGTTCTCCCACGCTCGTGTGTGTTTCGTCTGGTTGCTTCAGCGTTGTCCCACGCACGTGTGCGTTTCCTCTGGGTGCTCCAGCCTCCTCCCACGCTCGTGTGCGTTTCCTCTGTGTGCTCCAGTGTTCTCCCACGCTCGTGTGTGTTTCCTCTGGGTGCTCCAGATTCCTCCCACGCTAGTGAGTGTTTCCTCTGGGTGCTTCAGCTTTCCCCACGCTCATGTGTGTTTCCTCTGGATGCTCCAGATTCATCCGACGCTCGTGTGCGTTTCTTCTGGGTATCCAGCCTCCTCCCACGCTCGTGTGCGTTTCCTCTGAGTGCTCCAGCATCCTCCCACGCTCGTGTGCGTTTCCTCTGGGTGCTCCAGCGTTCCCCACGCTCATGTGTTTTTCCTCTGGATGCTCCAGATTAATCCCACGCTCGTGTATGTTTCCTTTGGGTGCTCCAGCCTCCTCCCACGCTCATGTGTGTTTCCTCTGGGAGCTCCAGCGTTCTCCAACGCTCGTGTGTGTTTCCTCTGGGTGCTCCAGAATGTTCCCACTCTCATGTGCATTTCCTCTGGGTGCTCGAGATTCCTCTCACGCTCGTGTGTGTTTCCTCTGGGTGCTCCAGCCTCCTCCCACGCGAGTGTGTATTTCCTCTGAGTGCTCCAGCCTCCTCCCACGCTCGTGTGCGTTTCCTCTGGGTGCTCTAGCCTCCTCCCACGCTCGTGTGCATTTCCTCTGGCTTCTCCAGCCTCCTCTCACGCTCGTGTGCTTTTCCTCTGGGTGCTCCATCCTCGTCCCACTCTCATGTGCGTTTCCTCTGGGTGCTCCAGCGTTCCCCACGCTCATGTGTGTTTCCTCTGGATGCTCCAGATTCATCCCACGCTTGTGTGCGTTTCCTCTTTGTGCTCCAGCCTCCTCCCACGCTCGTGTGCGTTTCCTCTGGGTGCTCCAGCCTCCTCCCGCGCTCGTGTGTGTCTCCTCTGGGTGCTCCAGCCTCCTCCCACGCTCATGTGTGTTTCCTCGGGGTGCTCCGACGTTCTTCCACGCTCGTGTGTGTTTCCTCTGGGTGCTCCAGCCTCCTCCCATGCTCGTGTGTGTTTCCTTTGGGTGCTCCAGCCTCCTCCCACCCTCGTGTGTGTTTCCTCTGAGTGCTCCAGCCTCCTCCCACGCGAGTGTGTATTTCCTCTGAGCGCTCCAGCCTCATCCCATGCTCGTGTGTGTTTCCTGTGGGTGCTCCAGATTCCTCCCACGCTCGTGTGCTTTTCCTCTGGCTGCTCCATCCTCGTCCCTCTCTCATGTGCGTTTCCTCTGGGTGCTCCAGCGTTCCCCACGCTCATGTGTGTTTCCTCTGGATGCTCCAGATTCATCCCACGCTTGTGTGCGTTTCATCTGGGTGCTCCAGCCTCCTCCCACGCTCGTGTGCGTTTCCTCTGGGTGCTCCAGCCTCCTCCCGCGCTCGTGTGTGTCTCCTCTGGGTGCTCCAGCCTCCTCCCATGCTCATGTGTGTTTCCTCGGGGTGCTCCGACGTTCTTCCACGCTCGTGTGTGTTTCCTGTGGGTGCTCCAGATTCCTCCCACGCTCGTGTGCTTTTCCTCTGGGAGCTCCAGCCTCCTCCCACTCTCATGTGCGTTTCCTCTGGGTGATCTAGATTCCTCCCACGCACGTGTGTGTTTCCTCTGGGTGCTTCAGCGTTCCCCACGCTCATGTGTGTTTCCTCTGGATGCTCCAGATTCATCCAACGCTTGTGTGCGTTTCCTCTGGGTATCCAGCCTCCTGCCACGCTCGTGTGCGTTTCCTCTGGGTGCTCCAGCCTCCTCCCACGCTCGTGTGCGTTTCCTCTGGGTGCTCCAGCCTCCTCCCACGCTCGTGTGTGTTTCCTCTGGGTGCTCCATCCTCCTCCCACGCTCGTGTATGTTTCCTTTGAGTGCTCCAGCCTCCTCCCACGCTCATGTGTGTTTCCTCTGGGATCTCCAGCTTTCTCCAACGCTCGTGTGTGTTTCCTCTGGGTGCTCCAGAATGTTCCCACTCTCTTGTGCATTTCCTCTGGGTGCTCGAGATTCCTCTCACGCTCGTGTGTGTTTCCTCTGGGTGCTCCAGCCTCCTCCCACGCGAGTGTGTATTTCCTCTGAGTGCTCCAGCCTCCTCCCATGGTCGTGTGTGTTTCCTCTGGGTGCTCCAGATTCCTCCCACGCTCGTGTGCGTTTCCTCTGGGTGCTCTAGCCTCCTCCCACGCTCGTGTGCATTTCCTCTGGCTTCTCCAGCCTCCTCTCACGCTCGTGTGCTTTTCCTCTGGGTGCTCCATCCTCGTCCCACTCTCATGTGCGTTTCCTCTGGGTGCTCCAGCGTTCCCCACGCTCATGTGTGTTTCCTCTGGATGCTCCAGATTCATCCCACGCTTGTGTGTGTTTTCTCTGGGTGTTCCAGCCTCCTCCCACGCTCGTGTGCGTTTCCTCTGGGTGCTCCAGCCTCCTCCCGCACTCTTGTGTGTCTCCTCTGGGTGCTCCAGCCTCCTCCCACGCTCATGTGTGTTTCCTCTGGGTGCTCCAGCCTCCTCCCATGCTCGTGTGTGTTTCCTTTGGGTGTTCCAGCCTCCTCCCGCCCTCGTGTGTGTTTCCTCTGAGTGCTCCAGCCTCCTCTCACGCGAGTGTGTATTTCCTCTGAGCGCTCCAGCCTCCTCCCATGGTCGTGTGTGTTTCCTGTGGGTGCTCCAGATTCCTCCCACGCTCGTGTGCTTTTCCTCTGGCTGCTCCATCCTCGTCCCTCTCTCATGTGCGTTTCCTCTGGGTGCTCCAGCGTTCCCCACGCTCATGTGTGTTTCCTCTGGATGCTCCAGATTCATCCCACGCTTGTGTGCGTTTCATCTGGGTGCTCCAGCCTCCTCCCACGCTCGTGTGCGTTTCCTCTGGGTGCTCCAGCCTCCTCCCGCGCTCGTGTCTGTCTCCTCTGGGTGCTCCAGCCTCCTCCCATGCTCATGTGTGTTTCCTCGGGGTGCTCCGACGTTCTTCCACGCTCGTGTGTGTTTCCTGTGGGTGCTCCAGATTCCTCCCACGCTCGTGTGCTTTTCCTCTGGGTGCTCCATCCTCGTCCCACTTTCATGTGCGTTTCCTCTGGGTGCTCCAGCCTCCTTCCAGACTCGTATGCGTTTCCTCTGGGTGCTCCAGATTCATCCCACGCTTGTGTGCGTTTCATCTGGGTCCACCAGCCTCCTCCCACGCTCGTGTGCGTTTCCTCTGAGTGCTCCAGCCTCCTCCCACGCTCATGTGTGTTTCCTCGGGGGTGCTCCAACGTTCTCCCACTTTCGTGTGTGTTTCCTCTGGGTGCTCAAGATTCCTCCCACGCTCGTGTGCGTTTCCTCTGGGTGCTCTAGCCTCCTCCCTCGCTCTTGTGCATTTCCTCTGGGTGCTCCAGCCAACTCCCACGCTCGTGTGCGATTCCTCTGTGTGCTCCAGCCTCCTCCCAGACTCGTATGCGTTTCCTCTGGGTGCTCCAGCCTCCTCCCTTGCTCGTGTGCGTCTACTTGGGGTGCTCCAACGTTCTCCCACGCTCGTGTCTGTTTCCTCTGGGTGCTCCAGCCTCCTCCCACGCTCGTGTGTGTTTCCTCTGGGTGCTCCAGCGTTGTCCAACGCACGTGTGCGTTTCCTTTGGGTGCTCCAGCCTCCTCCCACACTCATGTATGTTTCCTCTGGGTGCTCCAGCGTTCTCCCACGCTCGTGTGTGTTTCGTCTGGGTGCTCCAGCCTGCTCCCACACTCATGTATGTTTCCTCTGGGTGCTCCAGCGTTCTCCCACGCTTGTGTGCGTTTCATCTGGGTCCTCCAGCCTCCTCCCACGCTCGTGTGCGTTTCCTCTGAGTGCTCCAGCCTCCTCCCACGCTCATGTGTGTTTCCTCGGGGGTGTTCCAACGTTCTCCCACGCTCGTGTGTGTTTCCTCCGGGTGCTCAAGATTCCTCCCACGCTCGTGTGCGTTTCCTCTGGGTGCTCTAGCCTCCTCCCTCGCTCGTGTGCATTTCCTCTGGGTGCTCCAGCCAACTCCCACGCTCGTGTGCGATTCCTCTGGGTGCTCCAGTCTCCTCCCACGCTCGTGTGTGTTTTCTTGGGGTGCTCCAACGTTAACGTTCTCCCATGCTCGCGTCTGTTTCCTCTGGGTGCTCCAGCCTCCTCCCACGCTCGTGTGTGTTTCCTCTGGGTGCTCCAGCGTTCTCCCACGCTCGTGTGTGTTTCGTCTGGTTGCTTCAGCGTTGTCCCACGCACGTGTGCGTTTCCTCTGGGTGCTCCAGCCTCCTCCCACGCTCGTGTGCGTTTCCTCTGTGTGCTCCAGTGTTCTCCCACGCTCGTGTGTGTTTCCTCTGGGTGCTCCAGATTCCTCCCACGCTAGTGAGTGTTTCCTCTGGGAGCTCCAGCCTCCTCCAACTCTCATGTGCGTTTCCTCTGGTTGATTTAGACTCCTCCCACGCACGTGTGTGTTTCCTCTGGGTGCTTCAGCTTTCCCCACGCTCATGTGTGTTTCCTCTGGATGCTCCAGATTCATCCGACGCTCGTGTGCGTTTCTTCTGGGTATCCAGCCTCCTCCCACGCTCCTGTGCGTTTCCTCTGGGTGCTCCAGCATCCTCCCATGCTCGTGTGCGTTTCCTCTGGGTGCTCCAGCGTTCCCCACGCTCATGTGTTTTTCCTCTGGATGCTCCAGATTAATCCCACGCTCGTGTATGTTTCCTTTGGGTGCTCCAGCCTCCTCCCACGCTCATGTGTGTTTCCTCTGGGAGCTCCAGCGTTCTCCAACGCTCGTGTGTGTTTCCTCTGGGTGCTCCAGAATGTTCCCACTCTCATGTGCATTTCCTCTGGGTGCTCGAGATTCCTCTCACGCTCGTGTGTGTTTCCTCTGGGTGCTCCAGCCTCCTCCCACGTGAGTGTGTATTTCCTCTGAGTGCTCCAGCCTCCTCCCACGCTCGTGTGCGTTTCCTCTGGGTGCTCTAGCCTCCTCCCACGCTCTTGTGCATTTCCTCTGGCTTCTCCAGCCTCCTCTCACGCTCGTGTGCTTTTCCTCTGGGTGCTCCATCCTCGTCCCACTCTCATGTGCGTTTCCTCTGGGTGCTCCAGCGTTCCCCACGCTCATGTGTGTTTCCTCTGGATGCTCCAGATTCATCCCACGCTTGTGTGCGTTTCCTCTTTGTGCTCCAGCCTCCTCCCACGCTCGTGTGCGTTTCCTCTGGGTGCTCCAGCCTCCTCCCGCGCTCGTGTGTGTCTCCTCTGGGTGCTCCAGCCTCCTCCCACGCTCATGTGTGTTTCCTCGGGGTGCTCCGACGTTCTTCCACGCTCGTGTGTGTTTCCTCTGGGTGCTCCAGCCTCCTCCCATGCTCGTGTGTGTTTCCTTTGGGTGCTCCAGCCTCCTCCCACCCTCGTGTGTGTTTCCTCTGAGTGCTCCAGCCTCCTCCCACGCGAGTGTGTATTTCCTCTGAGCGCTCCAGCCTCATCCCATGCTCGTGTGTGTTTCCTGTGGGTGCTCCAGATTCCTCCCACGCTCGTGTGCTTTTCCTCTGGCTGCTCCATCCTCGTCCCTCTCTCATGTGCGTTTCCTCTGGGTGCTCCAGCGTTCCCCACGCTCATGTGTGTTTCCTCTGGATGCTCCAGATTCATCCCACGCTTGTGTGCGTTTCATCTGGGTGCTCCAGCCTCCTCCCACGCTCGTGTGCGTTTCCTCTGGGTGCTCCAGCCTCCTCCCGCGCTCGTGTGTGTCTCCTCTGGGTGCTCCAGCCTCCTCCCATGCTCATGTGTGTTTCCTCGGGGTGCTCCGACGTTCTTCCACGCTCGTGTGTGTTTCCTGTGGGTGCTCCAGATTCCTCCCACGCTCGTGTGCTTTTCCTCTGGGAGCTCCAGCCTCCTCCCACTCTCATGTGCGTTTCCTCTGGGTGATCTAGATTCCTCCCACGCACGTGTGTGTTTCCTCTGGGTGCTTCAGCGTTCCCCACGCTCATGTGTGTTTCCTCTGGATGCTCCAGATTCATCCAACGCTTGTGTGCGTTTCCTCTGGGTATCCAGCCTCCTGCCACGCTCGTGTGCGTTTCCTCTGGGTGCTCCAGCCTCCTCCCACGCTCGTGTGCGTTTCCTCTGGGTGCTCCAGCCTCCTCCCACGCTCGTGTGTGTTTCCTCTGGGTGCTCCATCCTCCTCCCACGCTCGTGTATGTTTCCTTTGAGTGCTCCAGCCTCCTCCCACGCTCATGTGTGTTTCCTCTGGGATCTCCAGCTTTCTCCAACGCTCGTGTGTGTTTCCTCTGGGTGCTCCAGAATGTTCCCACTCTCTTGTGCATTTCCTCTGGGTGCTCGAGATTCCTCTCACGCTCGTGTGTGTTTCCTCTGGGTGCTCCAGCCTCCTCCCACGCTCGTGTGCGTTTCCTCTGGGTGCTCCAGCCTCCTCCCACACTCGTGTGTGTTTCCTCTGGGTGCTCCATCCTCCTCCCAAGCTCGTGTATGTTTCCTTTGAGTGCTCCAGCCTCCTCCCACGCTCATGTGTGTTTCCTCTGGGATGTCCAGCTTTCTCCAACGCTCGTGTGTGTTTCCTCTGGGTGCTCCAGAATGTTCCCACTCTCTTGTGCATTTCCTCTGGGTGCTCGAGATTCCTCTCACGCTCGTGTGTATTTCCTCTGAGTGCTCCAGCCTCCTCCCATGGTCGTGTGTGTTTCCTCTGGGTGCTCCAGATTCCTCCCACGCTCGTGTGCGTTTCCTCTGGGTGCTCTAGCCTCCTCCCACGCTCGTGTGCATTTCCTCTGGCTTCTCCAGCCTCCTCTCACGCTCGTGTGCTTTTCCTCTGGGTGCTCCATCCTCGTCCCACTCTCATGTGCGTTTCCTCTGGGTGCTCCAGCGTTCCCCACGCTCATGTGTGTTTCTTCTGGATGCTCCAGATTCATCCCACGCTTGTGTGTGTTTTCTCTGGGTGTTCCAGCCTCCTCCCACGCTCGTGTGCGTTTCCTCTGGGTGCTCCAGCCTCCTCCCGCACTCTTGTGTGTCTCCTCTGGGTGCTCCAGCCTCCTCCCACGCTCATGTGTGTTTCCTCTGGGTGCTCCAGCCTCCTCCCATGCTCGTGTGTGTTTCCTTTGGGTGCTCCAGCCTCCTCCCACCCTCGTGTGTGTTTCCTCTGAGTGCTCCAGCCTCCTCTCACGCGAGTGTGTATTTCCTCTGAGCGCTCCAGCCTCCTCCCATGGTCGTGTGTGTTTCCTGTGGGTGCTCCAGATTCCTCCCACGCTCGTGTGCTTTTCCTCTGGCTGCTCCATCCTCGTCCCTCTCTCATGTGCGTTTCCTCTGGGTGCTCCAGCGTTCCCCACGCTCATGTGTGTTTCCTCTGGATGCTCCAGATTCATCCCACGCTTGTGTGCGTTTCATCTGGGTGCTCCAGCCTCCTCCCACGCTCGTGTGCGTTTCCTCTGGGTGCTCCAGCCTCCTCCCGCGCTCGTGTCTGTCTCCTCTGGGTGCTCCAGCCTCCTCCCATGCTCATGTGTGTTTCCTCGGGGTGCTCCGACGTTCTTCCACGCTCGTGTGTGTTTCCTGTGGGTGCTCCAGATTCCTCCCACGCTCGTGTGCTTTTCCTCTGGGTGCTCCATCCTCGTCCCACTTTCATGTGCGTTTCCTCTGTGTGCTCCAGCCTCCTTCCAGACTCGTATGCGTTTCCTCTGGGTGCTCCAGATTCATCCCACGCTTGTGTGCGTTTCATCTGGGTCCACCAGCCTCCTCCCACGCTCGTGTGCGTTTCCTCTGAGTGCTCCAGCCTCCTCCCACGCTCATGTGTGTTTCCTCGGGGGTGCTCCAACGTTCTCCCACTTTCGTGTGTGTTTCCTCTGGGTGCTCAAGATTCCTCCCACGCTCGTGTGCGTTTCCTCTGGGTGCTCAAGCCTCCTCCCTCGCTCCTGTGCATTTCCTCTGGGTGCTCCAGCCAACTCCCACGCTCGTGTGCGATTCCTCTGTGTGCTCCAGCCTCCTCCCAGACTCGTATGCGTTTCCTCTGGGTGCTCCAGCCTCCTCCCTTGCTCATGTGCGTCTTCTTGGGGTGCTCCAACGTTCTCCCACGCTCGTGCCTGTTTCCTCTGGGTGTTCCAGCCTCCTCCCACGCTCGTGTGTGTTTCCTCTGGGTGCTCCAGCGTTGTCCAACGCACGTGTGCGTTTCCTTTGGGTGCTCCAGCCTCCTCCCACGCTCGTGTGCGTTTCCTCTGTGTGCTCCAGTGTTCTCCCACGCTTGTGTGCGTTTCCTTTGGGTGCTCCAGCCTCCTCCCACTCTCATGTGCGTTTCCTCTGGGTGCTCTAGATTCCTCCCACGCACGTGTGTGTTTCCTCTGGGTGCTTCAGCGTTCCCGACGCTCATGTGTGTTTCCTCTGGATGCTCCAGATTCATCCGACGATTGTGTGCGTTTCCTCTGGGTATCCAGCCTCCTGCCACGCTCGTGTGCGTTTCCTCTGGGTGCTCCAGCCTCCTCCCACGCTCGTGTGCGTTTCCTCTGGCTTCTCCAGCCTCCTCTCACGCTCGTGTGCTTTTCCTCTGGGTGCTCCATCGTCGTCCCACTCTCATGTGTGTTTCCTCTGGGTGCTCCAGCGTTCCCCACACTCATGTGTGTTTCCTCTGGATGCTCCAGATTAATCCCACGCTCGTGTATGTTTCCTTTGGGTGCTCCAGCCTCCTCCCACGCTCGTGTGTGTTTCCTCTGGGAGCTCCAGCGTTCTCCAACGCTCGTGTGTGTTTCCTCTGGGTGCTCCAGAATGTTCCCACTCTCATGCGCATTTCCTCTGGGTGCTCGAGATTCCTCTCACGCTCGTGTGTGTTTCCTCTGGGTGCTCCAGCCTCCTCCCACGTGAGTGTGTATTTCCTCTGAGTGCTCCAGCCTCCTCCCACGCTCGTGTGCGTTTCCTCTGGGTGCTCTAGCCTCCTCCCACGCTCGTGTGCATTTCCTCTGGCTTCTCCAGCCTCCTCTCACGCTCGTGTGCTTTTCCTCTGGGTGCTCCATCCTCGTCCCACTCTCATGTGCGTTTCCTCTGGGTGCTCCAGCGTTCCCCACGCTCATGTGTGTTTCCTCTGGATGCTCCAGATTCATCCCACGTTTGTGTGCGTTTCCTCTTTGTGCTCCAGCCTCCTCCCACGCTCGTGTGCGTTTCCTCTGGGTGCTCCAGCTTCCTCCCGCGCTCGTGTGTGTCTCCTCTGGGTGCTCCAGCCTCCTCCCACGCTCATGTGTGTTTCCTCGGGGTGCTCCGACGTTCTTCCACGCTCGTGTGTGTTTCCTCTGGGTGCTCCAGCCTCCTCCCATGCTCGTGTGTGTTTCCTTTGGGTGCTCCAGCCTCCTCCCACCCTCGTGTGTGTTTCCTCTGAGTGCTCCAGCCTCCTCCCACGCGAGTGTGTATTTCCTCTGAGCGCTCCAGCCTCATCCCATGCTCGTGTGTGTTTCCTGTGGGTGCTCCAGATTCCTCCCACGCTCGTGTGCTTTTCCTCTGGCTGCTCCATCCTCGTCCCTCTCTCATGTGCGTTTCCTCTGGGTGCTCCAGCGTTCCCCACGCTCATGTGTGTTTCCTCTGGATGCTCCAGATTCATCCCACGCTTGTGTGCGTTTCATCTGGGTGCTCCAGCCTCCTCCCACGCTCGTGTGCGTTTCCTCTGGGTGCTCCAGCCTCCTCCCGCGCTCGTGTGTGTCTCCTCTGGGTGCTCCAGCCTCCTCCCATGCTCATGTGTGTTTCCTCGGGGTGCTCCGACGTTCTTCCACGCTCGTGTGTGTTTCCTGTGGGTGCTCCAGATTCCTCCCACGCTCGTGTGCTTTTCCTCTGGGTGCTCCAGCCTCCTCCTACGCTAGTGTGTGTTTCCCCTGGGTGCTCCAGCGTTCTCCCACGCTCGTATGTCTTTCCTCTGGGTGCTCCAGGCTCCTCCCACGCTCATGTGTTTTCTTGGGGTGATCCAGCGTTCTCCCACGCTCGTGTGTGGGTCCTCTGGGTGCTCCAGCGTTCTCCCACGTTCGTGTGTCTTTCCTCTGGGTGCTCCATGCTCCTCCCACGCTCATGTGTTTTCTCGGGGTGCTCCAGATTCCTCCCACTCTCATGTGCATTTCCTCTGGGTGCTCGAGATTCCTCTCACGCTCGTGTGTGTTTCCTCTGGGTACTCCAGTCTGCTCCCACACTCGTGTTTGTTTCCTCTGGGTTCTCCAGCCTCCTCTCACGCTCGTGTGTTTTTCCTCTGGGTGCTCCATCCTCGTCCCACTGTCATGTGCGTTTGCTCTGGGTGCTCCAGCGTTCCCCACGCTCATGTGTGTTTCCTCGGGGGTGCTCCAACGTTCTCCCACGCTCGTGTGTGTTTCCTCTGGGTGCTCAAGATTCCTCCCACGCTCGTGTGCGTTTCCTCTGGGTGCTCCAGCCTCCTCCCACACTCATGTATGTTTCGTCTGGGTGCTCCAGCGTTCTCCCACGCTCGTGTGTGTTTCGTCTGGGTGCTCCAGCCTCCTCCCACACTCATGTATGTTTCCTCTGGGTGCTCCAGCGTTCTCCCACGCTTGTGTGCGTTTCATCTGGGTCCTCCAGCCTCCTCCCACGCTCGTGTGCGTTTCCTCTGAGTGCTCCAGCCTCCTCCCACGCTCATGTGTGTTTCCTCGGGGGTGTTCCAACGTTCTCCCACGCTCGTGTGTGTTTCCTCTGGGTGCTCAAGATTCCTCCCACGCTCGTCTGCGTTTCCTCTGGGTGCTCTAGCCTCCTCCCTCGCTCGTGTGCATTTCCTCTGGGTGCTCCAGCCAACTCCCACGCTCGTGTGCGATTCCTCTGGGTGCTCCAGTCTCCTCCCACGCTCGTGTGTGTTTTCTTGGGGTGCTCCAACGTTCTCCCACGCTCGCGTCTGTTTCCTCTGGGTGCTCCAGCCTCCTCCCACGCTCGTGTGTGTTTCCTCTGGGTGCTCCAGCGTTCTCCCACGCTCGTGTGTGTTTCGTCTGGTTGCTTCAGCGTTGTCCCACGCACGTGTGCGTTTCCTCTGGGTGCTCCAGCCTCCTCCCACGCTCGTGTGCGTTTCCTCTGTGTGCTCCAGTGTTCTCCCACGCTCGTGTGTGTTTCCTCTGGGTGCTCCAGATTCCTCCCACGCTAGTGAGTGTTTCCTCTGGGAGCTCCAGCCTCCTCCCACTCTCATGTGCGTTTCCTCTGGGTGATTTAGACTCCTCCCACGCACGTGTGTGTTTCCTCTGGGTGCTTCAGCTTTCCCCACGCTCATGTGTGTTTCCTCTGGATGCTCCAGATTCATCCGACGCTCGTGTGCGTTTCTTCTGGGTATCCAGCCTCCTCCCACGCTCGTGTGCGTTTCCTCTGAGTGCTCCAGCATCCTCCCACGCTCGTGTGCGTTTCCTCTGGGTGCTCCAGCGTTCCCCACGCTCATGTGTTTTTCCTCTGGATGCTCCAGATCAATCCCACGCTCGTGTATGCTTCCTTTGGGTGCTCCAGCCTCCTCCCACGCTCATGTGTGTTTCCTCTGGGAGCTCCAGCGTTCTCCAACGCTCGTGTGTGTTTCCTCTGGGTGCTCCAGAATGTTCCCACTCTCATGTGCATTTCCTCTGGGTGCTCGAGATTCCTCTCACGCTCGTGTGTGTTTCCTCTGGGTGCTCCAGCCTCCTCCCACGCGAGTGTGTATTTCCTCTGAGTGCTCCAGCCTCCTCCCACGCTCGTGTGCGTTTCCTCTGGGTGCTCTAGCCTCCTCCCACGCTCGTGTGCATTTCCTCTGGCTTCTCCAGCCTCCTCTCACGCTCGTGTGCTTTTCCTCTGGGTGCTCCATCCTCGTCCCACTCTCATGTGCGTTTCCTCTGGGTGCTCCAGCGTTCCCCACGCTCATGTGTGTTTCCTCTGGATGCTCCAGATTCATCCCACGCTTGTGTGCGTTTCCTCTTTGTGCTCCAGCCTCCTCCCACGCTCGTGTGCGTTTCCTCTGGGTGCTCCAGCCTCCTCCCGCGCTCGTGTGTGTCTCCTCTGGGTGCTCCAGCCTCCTCCCACGCTCATGTGTGTTTCCTCGGGGTGCTCCGACGTTCTTCCACGCTCGTGTGTGTTTCCTCTGGGTGCTCCAGCCTCCTCCCATGCTCGTGTGTGTTTCCTTTGGGTGCTCCAGCCTCCTCCCACCCTCGTGTGTGTTTCCTCTGAGTGCTCCAGCCTCCTCCCACGCGAGTGTGTATTTCCTCTGAGCGCTCCAGCCTCATCCCATGCTCGTGTGTGTTTCCTGTGGGTGCTCCAGATTCCTCCCACGCTCGTGTGCTTTTCCTCTGGCTGCTCCATCCTCGTCCCTCTCTCATGTGCGTTTCGTCTGGGTGCTCCAGCGTTCCCCACGCTCATGTGTGTTTCCTCTGGATGCTCCAGATTCATCCCACGCTTGTGTGCGTTTCATCTGGGTGCTCCAGCCTCCTCCCACGCTCGTGTGCGTTTCCTCTGGGTGCTCCAGCCTCCTCCCGCGCTCGTGTGTGTCTCCTCTGGGTGCTCCAGCCTCCTCCCATGCTCATGTGTGTTTCCTCGGGGTGCTCCAGCGTTCTCCCACGCTCGTATGTCTTTCCTCTGGGTGCTCCAGCCTCCTCCCACGCGAGTGTGTATTTCCTCTGAGTGCTCCAGCCTCCTGCCATGGTCATGTGTGTTTCCTCTGGGTGCTCCAGCCTCCTCCCACGCCCGTGTGCGTTTCCTCTGGGTGCTCCAACCTCCTCCCCCGCTCCTGTGCGTTTCCTCTGGGTGCTCCAGCCTCCTCCCAAGCTCGTGTGTGTTTCCTTTGGGTGCTCCAGCCTCCTCCCACGGTCGAGTGCATTTCCTCTGGGTGCTCCAGCCTCCTCCTACGCTAGTGTGTGTTTCCCCTGGGTGCTCCAGCGTTCTCCCACGCTCGTATGTCTTTCCTCTGGGTGCTCCAGGCTCCTCCCACGCTCATGTGTTTTCTTGGGGTGATCCAGCGTTCTCCCACGCTCGTGTGTGGGTCCTCTGGGTGCTCCAGCGTTCTCCCACGTTCGTGTGTCTTTCCTCTGGGTGCTCCATGCTCCTCCCACGCTCATGTGTTTTCTCGGGGTGCTCCAGATTCCTCCCACTCTCATGTGCATTTCCTCTGGGTGCTCGAGATTCCTCTCACGCTCGTGTGTGTTTCCTCTGGGTACTCCAGTCTGCTCCCACACTCGTGTTTGTTTCCTCTGGGTTCTCCAGCCTCCTCTCACGCTCGTGTGTTTTTCCTCTGGGTGCTCCATCCTCGTCCCACTGTCATGTGCGTTTGCTCTGGGTGCTCCAGCGTTCCCCACGCTCATGTGTGTTTCCTCGGGGGTGCTCCAACGTTCTCCCACGCTCGTGTGTGTTTCCTCTGGGTGCTCAAGATTCCTCCCACGCTCGTGTGCGTTTCCTCTGGGTGCTCCAGCCTCCTCCCACACTCATGTATGTTTCGTCTGGGTGCTCCAGCGTTCTCCCACGCTCGTGTGTGTTTCGTCTGGGTGCTCCAGCCTCCTCCCACACTCATGTATGTTTCCTCTGGGTGCTCCAGCGTTCTCCCACGCTTGTGTGCGTTTCATCTGGGTCCTCCAGCCTCCTCCCACGCTCGTGTGCGTTTCCTCTGAGTGCTCCAGCCTCCTCCCACGCTCATGTGTGTTTCCTCGGGGGTGTTCCAACGTTCTCCCACGCTCGTGTGTGTTTCCTCTGGGTGCTCAAGATTCCTCCCACGCTCGTCTGCGTTTCCTCTGGGTGCTCTAGCCTCCTCCCTCGCTCGTGTGCATTTCCTCTGGGTGCTCCAGCCAACTCCCACGCTCGTGTGCGATTCCTCTGGGTGCTCCAGTCTCCTCCCACGCTCGTGTGTGTTTTCTTGGGGTGCTCCAACGTTCTCCCACGCTCGCGTCTGTTTCCTCTGGGTGCTCCAGCCTCCTCCCACGCTCGTGTGTGTTTCCTCTGGGTGCTCCAGCGTTCTCCCACGCTCGTGTGTGTTTCGTCTGGTTGCTTCAGCGTTGTCCCACGCACGTGTGCGTTTCCTCTGGGTGCTCCAGCCTCCTCCCACGCTCGTGTGCGTTTCCTCTGTGTGCTCCAGTGTTCTCCCACGCTCGTGTGTGTTTCCTCTGGGTGCTCCAGATTCCTCCCACGCTAGTGAGTGTTTCCTCTGGGAGCTCCAGCCTCCTCCCACTCTCATGTGCGTTTCCTCTGGGTGATTTAGACTCCTCCCACGCACGTGTGTGTTTCCTCTGGGTGCTTCAGCTTTCCCCACGCTCATGTGTGTTTCCTCTGGATGCTCCAGATTCATCCGACGCTCGTGTGCGTTTCCTCTGAGTGCTCCAGCATCCTCCCACGCTCGTGTGCGTTTCCTCTGGGTGCTCCAGCGTTCCCCACGCTCATGTGTTTTTCCTCTGGATGCTCCAGATTAATCCCACGCTCGTGTATGTTTCCTTTGGGTGCTCCAGCCTCCTCCCACGCTCATGTGTGTTTCCTCTGGGAGCTCCAGCGTTCTCCAACGCTCGTGTGTGTTTCCTCTGGGTGCTCCAGAATGTTCCCACTCTCATGTGCATTTCCTCTGGGTGCTCGAGATTCCTCTCACGCTCGTGTGTGTTTCCTCTGGGTGCTCCAGCCTCCTCCCACGCGAGTGTGTATTTCCTCTGAGTGCTCCAGCCTCCTCCCACGCTCGTGTGCGTTTCCTCTGGGTGCTCTAGCCTCCTCCCACGCTCGTGTGCATTTCCTCTGGCTTCTCCAGCCTCCTCTCACGCTCGTGTGCTTTTCCTCTGGGTGCTCCATCCTCGTCCCACTCTCATGTGCGTTTCCTCTGGGTGCTCCAGCGTTCCCCACGCTCATGTGTGTTTCCTCTGGATGCTCCAGATTCATCCCACGCTTGTGTGCGTTTCCTCTTTGTGCTCCAGCCTCCTCCCACGCTCGTGTGCGTTTCCTCTGGGTGCTCCAGCCTCCTCCCGCGCTCGTGTGTGTCTCCTCTGGGTGCTCCAGCCTCCTCCCACGCTCATGTGTGTTTCCTCGGGGTGCTCCGACGTTCTTCCACGCTCGTGTGTGTTTCCTCTGGGTGCTCCAGCCTCCTCCCATGCTCGTGTGTGTTTCCTTTGGGTGCTCCAGCCTCCTCCCACCCTCGTGTGTGTTTCCTCTGAGTGCTCCAGCCTCCTCCCACGCGAGTGTGTATTTCCTCTGAGCGCTCCAGCCTCATCCCATGCTCGTGTGTGTTTCCTGTGGGTGCTCCAGATTCCTCCCACGCTCGTGTGCTTTTCCTCTGGCTGCTCCATCCTCGTCCCTCTCTCATGTGCGTTTCCTCTGGGTGCTCCAGCGTTCCCCACGCTCATGTGTGTTTCCTCTGGATGCTCCAGATTCATCCCACGCTTGTGTGCGTTTCATCTGGGTGCTCCAGCCTCCTCCCACGCTCGTGTGCGTTTCCTCTGGGTGCTCCAGCCTCCTCCCGCGCTCGTGTGTGTCTCCTCTGGGTGCTCCAGCCTCCTCCCATGCTCATGTGTGTTTCCTCGGGGTGCTCCGACGTTCTTCCACGCTCGTGTGTGTTTCCTGTGGGTGCTCCAGATTCCTCCCACGCTCGTGTGCTTTTCCTCTGGGAGCTCCAGCCTCCTCCCACTCTCATGTGCGTTTCCTCTGGGTGATCTAGATTCCTCCCACGCACGTGTGTGTTTCCTCTGGGTGCTTCAGCGTTCCCCACGCTCATGTGTGTTTCCTCTGGATGCTCCAGATTCATCCAACGCTTGTGTGCGTTTCCTCTGGGTATCCAGCCTCCTGCCACGCTCGTGTGCGTTTCCTCTGGGTGCTCCAGCCTCCTCCCACGCTCGTGTGCGTTTCCTCTGGGTGCTCCAGCCTCCTCCCACGCTCGTGTGTGTTTCCTCTGGGTGCTCCATCCTCCTCCCACGCTCGTGTATGTTTCCTTTGAGTGCTCCAGCCTCCTCCCACGCTCATGTGTGTTTCCTCTGGGATCTCCAGCTTTCTCCAACGCTCGTGTGTGTTTCCTCTGGGTGCTCCAGAATGTTCCCACTCTCTTGTGCATTTCCTCTGGGTGCTCGAGATTCCTCTCACGCTCGTGTGTGTTTCCTCTGGGTGCTCCAGCCTCCTCCCGCGCGAGTGTGTATTTCCTCTGAGTGCTCCAGCCTCCTCCCATGGTCGTGTGTGTTTCCTCTGGGTGCTCCAGATTCCTCCCACGCTCGTGTGCGTTTCCTCTGGGTGCTCTAGCCTCCTCCCACGCTCGTGTGCATTTCCTCTGGCTTCTCCAGCCTCCTCTCACGCTCGTGTGCTTTTCCTCTGGGTGCTCCATCCTCGTCCCACTCTCATGTGCGTTTCCTCTGGGTGCTCCAGCGTACCCCACGCTCATGTGTGTTTCCTCTGGATGCTCCAGATTCATCCCACGCTTGTGTGTGTTTTCTCTGGGTGTTCCAGCCTCCTCCCACGCTCGTGTGCGTTTCCTCTGGGTGCTCCAGCCTCCTCCCGCACTCTTGTGTGTCTCCTCTGGGTGCTCCAGCCTCCTCCCACGCTCATGTGTGTTTCCTCTGGATGCTCCAGATTCATCCCACGTTTGTGTGCGTTTCCTCTTTGTGCTCCAGCCTCCTCCCACGCTCGTGTGCGTTTCCTCTGGGTGCTCCAGCTTCCTCCCGCGCTCGTGTGTGTCTCCTCTGGGTGCTCCAGCCTCCTCCCACGCTCATGTGTGTTTCCTCGGGGTGCTCCGACGTTCTTCCACGCTCGTGTGTGTTTCCTCTGGGTGCTCCAGCCTCCTCCCATGCTCGTGTGTGTTTCCTTTGGGTGCTCCAGCCTCCTCCCACCCTCGTGTGTGTTTCCTCTGAGTGCTCCAGCCTCCTCCCACGCGAGTGTGTATTTCCTCTGAGCGCTCCAGCCTCATCCCATGCTCGTGTGTGTTTCCTGTGGGTGCTCCAGATTCCTCCCACGCTCGTGTGCTTTTCCTCTGGCTGCTCCATCCTCGTCCCTCTCTCATGTGCGTTTCCTCTGGGTGCTCCAGCGTTCCCCACGCTCATGTGTGTTTCCTCTGGATGCTCCAGATTCATCCCACGCTTGTGTGCGTTTCATCTGGGTGCTCCAGCCTCCTCCCACGCTCGTGTGCGTTTCCTCTGGGTGCTCCAGCCTCCTCCCGCGCTCGTGTGTGTCTCCTCTGGGTGCTCCAGCCTCCTCCCATGCTCATGTGTGTTTCCTCGGGGTGCTCCGACGTTCTTCCACGCTCGTGTGTGTTTCCTGTGGGTGCTCCAGATTCCTCCCACGCTCGTGTGCTTTTCCTCTGGGTGCTCCAGCCTCCTCCTACGCTAGTGTGTGTTTCCCCTGGGTGCTCCAGCGTTCTCCCACGCTCGTATGTCTTTCCTCTGGGTGCTCCAGGCTCCTCCCACGCTCATGTGTTTTCTTGGGGTGATCCAGCGTTCTCCCACGCTCGTGTGTGGGTCCTCTGGGTGCTCCAGCGTTCTCCCACGTTCGTGTGTCTTTCCTCTGGGTGCTCCATGCTCCTCCCACGCTCATGTGTTTTCTCGGGGTGCTCCAGATTCCTCCCACTCTCATGTGCATTTCCTCTGGGTGCTCGAGATTCCTCTCACGCTCGTGTGTGTTTCCTCTGGGTACTCCAGTCTGCTCCCACACTCGTGTTTGTTTCCTCTGGGTTCTCCAGCCTCCTCTCACGCTCGTGTGTTTTTCCTCTGGGTGCTCCATCCTCGTCCCACTGTCATGTGCGTTTGCTCTGGGTGCTCCAGCGTTCCCCACGCTCATGTGTGTTTCCTCGGGGGTGCTCCAACGTTCTCCCACGCTCGTGTGTGTTTCCTCTGGGTGCTCAAGATTCCTCCCACGCTCGTGTGCGTTTCCTCTGGGTGCTCCAGCCTCCTCCCACACTCATGTATGTTTCGTCTGGGTGCTCCAGCGTTCTCCCACGCTCGTGTGTGTTTCGTCTGGGTGCTCCAGCCTCCTCCCACACTCATGTATGTTTCCTCTGGGTGCTCCAGCGTTCTCCCACGCTTGTGTGCGTTTCATCTGGGTCCTCCAGCCTCCTCCCACGCTCGTGTGCGTTTCCTCTGAGTGCTCCAGCCTCCTCCCACGCTCATGTGTGTTTCCTCGGGGGTGTTCCAACGTTCTCCCACGCTCGTGTGTGTTTCCTCTGGGTGCTCAAGATTCCTCCCACGCTCGTCTGCGTTTCCTCTGGGTGCTCTAGCCTCCTCCCTCGCTCGTGTGCATTTCCTCTGGGTGCTCCAGCCAACTCCCACGCTCGTGTGCGATTCCTCTGGGTGCTCCAGTCTCCTCCCACGCTCGTGTGTGTTTTCTTGGGGTGCTCCAACGTTCTCCCACGCTCGCGTCTGTTTCCTCTGGGTGCTCCAGCCTCCTCCCACGCTCGTGTGTGTTTCCTCTGGGTGCTCCAGCGTTCTCCCACGCTCGTGTGTGTTTCGTCTGGTTGCTTCAGCGTTGTCCCACGCACGTGTGCGTTTCCTCTGGGTGCTCCAGCCTCCTCCCACGCTCGTGTGCGTTTCCTCTGTGTGCTCCAGTGTTCTCCCACGCTCGTGTGTGTTTCCTCTGGGTGCTCCAGATTCCTCCCACGCTAGTGAGTGTTTCCTCTGGGAGCTCCAGCCTCCTCCCACTCTCATGTGCGTTTCCTCTGGGTGATTTAGACTCCTCCCACGCACGTGTGTGTTTCCTCTGGGTGCTTCAGCTTTCCCCACGCTCATGTGTGTTTCCTCTGGATGCTCCAGATTCATCCGACGCTCGTGTGCGTTTCTTCTGGGTATCCAGCCTCCTCCCACGCTCGTGTGCGTTTCCTCTGAGTGCTCCAGCATCCTCCCACGCTCGTGTGCGTTTCCTCTGGGTGCTCCAGCGTTCCCCACGCTCATGTGTTTTTCCTCTGGATGCTCCAGATCAATCCCACGCTCGTGTATGCTTCCTTTGGGTGCTCCAGCCTCCTCCCACGCTCATGTGTGTTTCCTCTGGGAGCTCCAGCGTTCTCCAACGCTCGTGTGTGTTTCCTCTGGGTGCTCCAGAATGTTCCCACTCTCATGTGCATTTCCTCTGGGTGCTCGAGATTCCTCTCACGCTCGTGTGTGTTTCCTCTGGGTGCTCCAGCCTCCTCCCACGCGAGTGTGTATTTCCTCTGAGTGCTCCAGCCTCCTCCCACGCTCGTGTGCGTTTCCTCTGGGTGCTCTAGCCTCCTCCCACGCTCGTGTGCATTTCCTCTGGCTTCTCCAGCCTCCTCTCACGCTCGTGTGCTTTTCCTCTGGGTGCTCCATCCTCGTCCCACTCTCATGTGCGTTTCCTCTGGGTGCTCCAGCGTTCCCCACGCTCATGTGTGTTTCCTCTGGATGCTCCAGATTCATCCCACGCTTGTGTGCGTTTCCTCTTTGTGCTCCAGCCTCCTCCCACGCTCGTGTGCGTTTCCTCTGGGTGCTCCAGCCTCCTCCCGCGCTCGTGTGTGTCTCCTCTGGGTGCTCCAGCCTCCTCCCACGCTCATGTGTGTTTCCTCGGGGTGCTCCGACGTTCTTCCACGCTCGTGTGTGTTTCCTCTGGGTGCTCCAGCCTCCTCCCATGCTCGTGTGTGTTTCCTTTGGGTGCTCCAGCCTCCTCCCACCCTCGTGTGTGTTTCCTCTGAGTGCTCCAGCCTCCTCCCACGCGAGTGTGTATTTCCTCTGAGCGCTCCAGCCTCATCCCATGCTCGTGTGTGTTTCCTGTGGGTGCTCCAGATTCCTCCCACGCTCGTGTGCTTTTCCTCTGGCTGCTCCATCCTCGTCCCTCTCTCATGTGCGTTTCGTCTGGGTGCTCCAGCGTTCCCCACGCTCATGTGTGTTTCCTCTGGATGCTCCAGATTCATCCCACGCTTGTGTGCGTTTCATCTGGGTGCTCCAGCCTCCTCCCACGCTCGTGTGCGTTTCCTCTGGGTGCTCCAGCCTCCTCCCGCGCTCGTGTGTGTCTCCTCTGGGTGCTCCAGCCTCCTCCCATGCTCATGTGTGTTTCCTCGGGGTGCTCCAGCGTTCTCCCACGCTCGTATGTCTTTCCTCTGGGTGCTCCAGCCTCCTCCCACGCGAGTGTGTATTTCCTCTGAGTGCTCCAGCCTCCTGCCATGGTCATGTGTGTTTCCTCTGGGTGCTCCAGCCTCCTCCCACGCCCGTGTGCGTTTCCTCTGGGTGCTCCAACCTCCTCCCCCGCTCCTGTGCGTTTCCTCTGGGTGCTCCAGCCTCCTCCCAAGCTCGTGTGTGTTTCCTTTGGGTGCTCCAGCCTCCTCCCACGGTCGAGTGCATTTCCTCTGGGTGCTCCAGCCTCCTCCTACGCTAGTGTGTGTTTCCCCTGGGTGCTCCAGCGTTCTCCCACGCTCGTATGTCTTTCCTCTGGGTGCTCCAGGCTCCTCCCACGCTCATGTGTTTTCTTGGGGTGATCCAGCGTTCTCCCACGCTCGTGTGTGGGTCCTCTGGGTGCTCCAGCGTTCTCCCACGTTCGTGTGTCTTTCCTCTGGGTGCTCCATGCT